>NC_143213.1:11652575-11963561 GCF_030267445.1 Bombyx mandarina
CAGTCAACAAGCAGATACGTTTGTACAATAAGCGATCTTATCGCTAAAAGAGATTTCTTCCAGACAACCGTTTAATGTCCCGAAATTCTGAACAGGTAAATATACAGCAGGTAGGTATGTTGCGGTGTACTACGAGGGCTGCACTAAAAGTATCGGGAATGGAATACATATACAATAATAACAACAGATTATTAAAGAAAATACATACATACAATAAATAGATATATACCGTTAAATATAATATGAAATCACCATATGATTTATGTATATATGTTAATTGAAAAAAAAAGTAGTATGAAAATTATTCTTAAATTGAACAACCTCATTCATGTGGTTCTCGTAAAGAAAAATCTCTGTGAAATCAATGCAATTTACTTCGATTCGCGGAATTGAGTCGAACAAAACGTATCCATGGTTACAATGTTAACGGTCTTGTTTTGTTTTACCCCCTCGCCGCCTGCAGTAAGATAAACAGGTAAACGATGCTAGCGGAACCAACCTCGTGTGTCAGTGCAGTGTGTCGTCTCCATATTTGGGGTTGCTGCCCGATAGCCGGATTCGATTTTTATCACGAAAATTTTTTCCATGTGATTGAAGCATTTTTGCAGTTTTAGATTATTTTTGTTAACGAATAGGTATAAAGTGAATACAGGCCTCAACTCTTAGTAAAATGACACGATAAATTGCTAACATGATTTTTATAACGAAATTTTTTTCCGTTTGATTGAAGCATTTCTGCAGTTGTAGATTATTTTTGTTAACGAATATAAAGTGAACACAGACCTCAAATCAAAGTAAAATGACACGATAAAATGCTAACATGATTTTTATAACGATATTTTTTTCCGTTTGATTGAAGCATTTCTGCAGTTTTAGATTATTTATTTATAACAAATATAAAGTGAACACAGGCTTCAATTTTAAGTAAAATGACATGATAAATTGCTAACTTGATTTTTATCACGATATTTTTTTCCGTTTAATTGAAGCATTTCTGCACTTTTAGATTATTTATTTTTAACGAATATAAAGTGAACACAGACCTCAACCGTAAGTAAAATGACACAATAAATTGCTAACAGCATTATGGTTGATTTAAATTGTATATTTTTGTGTGGATGGATTTACGAGCTCTCGGCCTACTGGAGCCTATAGATAAACATTCATCATGAGACGTAAGGTCGAAGTTATAACTGTATTTTTTTTCCTACCGATGCTGATAGCCTTGAGAGCCTATTTCAGCTTCACCCTTTTAACGTGTGTAAATGAGCTCACGGGGCTCAAACCGGAGTGTTGCTAGCACTGACCCTAGCAAGAGCAGTGCTTCGCAAAATCTACCACCGGATCGGAAACGCGACCCACTGAGAAGATCCGGCGAGAAACTCAGTGGGCTGTAATTGTATTACACTGTCCCACCCTTTAAAGCGGGCACATTTTGCGGCAGAAATAGGCAAAGGGTTGTTGCCTACTCGTGCGGGCCCACAGGTACGTCATACCATTAATATAGGGTAGGTATAAGTTCCTTGAGATATAAGTTCTAAGGTCTCAGTATAGTTACAACGGCTGGCCCACCCTTCAAACCGAAACGCATTGCTGCTTCACGGCAGAAATAGGCGGGGTGGTGGTGCCTACCCGTGCGGACTCACAAGAGGTCCTACCACCAGTAATCTAGCAATAAAAACAAAAAAGACCGAACTACGACTAATCGTTATCGCTTTCCTACAGGAAATCGTAGCAAAAACTTTATGCTCACGAGTTGTTAATCGAAATGTGCATCCGAGATAATCGACGTTAATCGATTATAGTAATTTAGTGAAAACTCAATGATTCGATAGCGGCCGACAAGTGATGTACCTTAAACGGAGGTACTATTAAAAATCATTAACTTTCATATGAGCGCCGGTCTACTTTGGGTCTTGTTACGACTCTGCTTTGTGTTGTATAGACTTTTAATTATTCAACTTGTAATTAATTGTTTTGTAAAGCGAATGAATGACTACTTCTGCCGTGAAGCAGTAATACGTTTCGGTTTGAAGGGTGGGGCAGCCGTTGTAACTATACTTGAGACCTTAGAACTTATATCTCAAGATGGGTGGCGCATTTACGTTGTAGATATCTATGGGCTCTAGTAACCACTTAACACCAGATGGGCTGTGAGCTCGTTCACCTATTTAAGCAATAAAAAATTAAAAAATTATAGCCAATGAATGGCAGCATGTATCTTAGTTGTAAAATTATAGGAATCGAATCAGTTTTAGTGATGAATTAAAATGAGACGCTTCTAAGTAATTAAGCATTACTTTTACTAACATACGAAGTAGTGTACTCACTACACACATAACATATGGAGAGGAGTAGATGCCGCGAATGATTTTGTTAGTGAAATGAAATATTTTGTAAATTATATCTAATACATATAAGTATATGTAGTTTCAGTAACTAAAAAAATACGCTTAATTCCAATTCGTTTCATCTTTACTTATTTTATTAATCAGCATATTACAGCGAAACAAAATTTACTGCCATTATTATTGCCATCGGTCTTTGATACCTGTCCAAAATATTCAAGTTGAAGTCGGTGAATATGATGACTAAAGATTTCGTTACACACAAACATATATTACATTCATACATACCAAGCTAATAATAAAAGCGTGATAAAGTACACTTAAGAGATACTTCTATGATTGATAATGAAGACGCTTTGCTATGCTGTTTAGGTTAAGTACATGATAGATTTCAAATAAATTAATGTATAGTTACAATATTTTTCCTTTATTTCATCTAATTTCTGATTTTCATTTTATTTAATTTAGTTTATTATGTTATCAATCTATTAAATTAAATTTAATTTTAGATCAAATTTGAAAAGTTAAAAAATTTAATCCGACTTAAGCCTCATGATAAATATAGAAATCTTGAACTTCTTAAACAACGATAAGCTTGCTTTCTTAAAGGATTAGGGCAAAATACCTTAAAATCTTGTCCGAGCTTATGCTATTTGTAAATTTAATCTAAGATCAAAACAATAGATTTCGTTTAATTAAATTATTCCTTACCATATGCAGTATGAGTAGAATGCCTATAGTGAGACCTCTTCTTAGCCGCATTCTGAACTGTGAACAAATATAGAAACAAATTAATTATTTGGCTTACAATACATACGCAGCACATATAATATAGCATAAGTAGCGTAATTGAACACAATTGAAGTTTTAAATCTTAAAAAAAATATTTTGTTGCTATATATAAACAAATTCTGGTTTTTAATGGTGGTAGGACGTCTTGTGAGTCCGCACGGGTAGGTACCACCACCCCGTCTATTTCTGCCGTGAAGCAGTAATGCGTTTCGGCTTGAAGTGTGGGGCAGCCGTTGTAACTATACTGAGACCTTAGAACTTACGTAGCAAGGTTTACGTTATAAATGTCTATGGGCTCTTAATGGCACTTAAAACCAGGTGGACTGTGAGCTCGTTCCATCCATCTAAGCAATAAAAAAATGAAAAAAGTTCAAAGCCCGCCTGCGATGTGTTTTGGTGTCTAATTGAATAAATTGGACATACATATATGTCTCACCGTGACGGCTGCCGTCCACATTGAGACATGAGGTCGAAATCTTGCTCTGCCAATCTTCAATTTGGAGCGCATGATACGTAAAACTGAGAGTCAGGATGCTACCTATAAGGGCGCACAATACGTCTTACTACCAAATAACCTTAGTTGAGTGCCAAACTCAGTCGTATAGAAAGTTGAAGTCACGCTTCGGAACCGAGAAACATGATATTTTTACATTTTGAATGTAAAATTTAAAACCGAACTATTGACATACTTGTTGGCAATGCTCGAGGTCTTTAATTTAGAAAGTTGGTACAAAATTTATTTGGGGTCAACTTTTTTGTACCTAGGGAGGAATTACTGACAAACCATGGTCAAACACCAAACATGGCCTGACGTAGTTCTTTCTTTCTGTTGAAAATATCTAAAGCATATCTTTAACTAAGCGTTTTGTGAGATTGTGAGGCTGTAGTTGAGATTGACTACTTTTATGGTATGATTTTTTTTTTAACACCTGAAAACCTCTTATTCTAAAGATAAAAATCCAAGCCAAACAAAACTGCTAGACCTCAAGATACTACCAGTGCGGTCGGTGTGAAACATAATGTGACTATACTGAGACCTTAGAACTATATCTCAAGGTGTGTGGCGCATTTACGTTGTAGATGTCTATGGGCTCCAGTAACCACTTAACACCAGGTGGGCTGTGAACTCGTCCACACATCTAAGCAATAAAAAAATTAAAAAAAATAATTGTAAAAGTCTAGATATATTTTTTTTAAATACAGACGGGCTCTAGAAAAATATTTCTATAAAAATATATTTTTACCGAATAACACCTTAGTCGTCCGTGACCAGGAAAGCTGTAAAGTATCCGAAACTTCATAAATAATAAACTCACAATTAAAAAACTTCCAGATTAAAAACTAAAAGTAATTTTTTGTTATTGTTTCATTGAACTGTTTAGAGTTGCAGTCAAAATAAATCTCGAGAATTAGTTCATTAAATCGAAGAAAGTGAGAGTGAAATTCATCTTACTTAATTAAATGTTAGATAGAATTAAATCAATTTTGTATAATATTATACAACATTGTTTCATATTTTCTAGGTGCGTGACTTATGAATGTAATACAATAACTAATTATGAAATAAATTGATATTCCAATCGAGCTATTGTAGGCCTGAATTGCTTTAGAAATTACTCGAATAACTAAATAGATGACATAACTCATCGTAATAATAAATAACATGTAAAAACACCCTTTATCTATATCTAATATATAAAATTCTCGTGTCACAATGTTTCCCATACTCCCCCGAAACCGCTTGACCGATTCTCATGAAATTTTTTATGCATATTCAGTAAGCCTGAGAATCGGCTACTATCTATTTTTCATACCCCTAAGTGATTAGGGTTGTCCACCCCTAACATTTTTTATTTATTTGGACATTTTTTTTGGTTATAATGAGGTTATTATGTGGTTGAATGAGGTTTTGTTATTTTTATTATATATTCCCTCATCGTTCGCAGCACTACATACCTCTTTCACTCATTTACCACATCCTTACACACTTACAATAAGTTAGTTTTTTTTTCTACACTAGAAATTCCCTAGAAATCTTATATATGGCAAAACAATGTTTGCCGGGTCAGCTAGTAATATATAAAAATGAATTGCTGTTCGTTAAAACTCGATAACGGCTGAACCGATTTGATTAATTTTGGTCTTGAATTATTTGTGGAAGTCCAGAGAAGGTTTAAAAGGTAGATAAATATGAAAATGCTTGGAAATAAATAGAAATAAAAAAATGTATTGATGTGTCCTCCGTCGGACGGATTCCTTTTGTTTGTTTTAAGTTTATTTTATACAAAAGTTTAGGTCTTTTATTTATCGATTGAGGCACTACGAAGTCTGCTGGGTTAGCTAGTACACAATAAAGTTTTGTGTGTCTAAAAATATAGCACTAGACGGGCTAGTTGACACAATAGTGGTTATTGAAGTCCATTAACCTCAATTAAGCCTCAAGCATGAGATAGAAGTCTTAGTTGTATTGCGGAATGGATGTCCTAGCCTTTACTACGGACGAACAAATTCTTTGTGGCCAAAGACTAGACTGAGCGTCTAAAACTAATTAGTATCTAACCAACAATCGGTATGGTAATTAAAGAAGACTACAAAATTATTGTCTGCGCAATTCAAATAATTAGGTACGATCATAAATAATAGCTTTTATTGAAACGAGTAATCAAATAATAAAACACATTATCTCCAGTAAACATTTACAAACGAAATCAAAGAGCTCGCTTCGATCCAAAACTTTTCCTTTCAAGCTCGTTTCTAAGTAACAGGGATTCCGAGAGTAGGGTCAGCACAAATTCAACTAATTTGTAAATTTTCGACAAGTTTGTGTAACATTTTGAAGGTCCTAATTTCAAAATTCTAATTTGAATCCCTCTTAGCTTATCAAAGTTAGTAAAATCGTTGAATGGATTTTTTTGTATTACTAGAAATAATAGTAATTGTTAAGTTTTTTGTAATCAACCCATGTTTAGTATGTAAGCTGTGTATCGGACCGGTCATCGTTCTCGTCGAATCCGGCGCTTGCGACGAAGAGCTCAGCGAGTCAACTAACCCACAGACACAACCAACTCAGTTTCTTGCCGGATCTTCTCAGTGGGTCGCGTTTTCGATCCGCTGGTATATTCTGCGAGGCACGGCTCTTGATAGGTTTTGTGCTAGCAGCGTCATCAGGTTTGAGCCGCGTGAGCTAAACTACTAGCTCGGTGACGCTGATATAGTAACTCTAGACCATCAGCTTAGGTAGGAATAAAAAAAAAGTGTATCGGAAACATTGTAATAGAATTGTAACATTGTAATAGAAACATTGAAACAAACCACAACGCAAAGTCTTAGAAACGACATGTATGAGCGGTCGGACGGAGAACATGCTCTGTTAAGTAATGAAACTAAGTAGTCTACAAATTCACATTTTGCACCAATTTATGATATCACAAATATTTTCGTACAGTATTCACACCAATAAAGAAATTCAAGAATCGCATTCAAATTTGGTCACCCTATTAAATCGTCGACAAGGTAACGACAGACCTGTTCACCCTTGAACTCGAGTTTCTAAGGAAGCGTGGGTCGGGGAAAATTCACGCAAAGATTCCAATCTCCCTTAGGTGATTCATATTACGTATTTGGCTGTTGATTAAGGAACATCTCAACGTCGAACAACAAGAAATAATTCATTTGAACAAACCCTGTGAATGTTTAATGCAAATGGTCAAATTTTATATATATTTTGGAGAAAGCTATTTGTGAAACTTTAATATAATTAATTGAAAAAATAACTTAAAACAAGATCGTTATATGGTAGATAATGTGTTAAGAAAATTAAGATTTAAAATAGAAATAAATTAATTATTTGTACACCTTTTGAAGAATCACCTCCAATTATCCTATCAGATCCATCCAACGTTGTTATTCATACCCGCGGTTTAGCTAAATTGCCGTGACGAAGCGGTCACGGTGTGCTCAAGACTTTCCCTTTATTCCATATCTAATAGCTTGCGAATCATGGAAATCATTCAAGTCATTAGTTTTCTCTACACAAGTATAATCTAATTCTGAAGGATCATTTAGACATAGTTAAACAACAAAACGACCTACAAAATATACCTATATTTAATTTTCCAACGAAATCATTGCAGCAAAACCTTGTTGGACACATTGTTTCCATTCAATTTTAAGTACCGACAAAAACAAGACCCAGCTTTAATTGGCAGGAGCGAAAGTAAAGCTGCAGGCACACTCGAAAATTTTAATCACCGAATATTTTGCTTGTTCCTGCCTGACAGGTTGGTCTTATGGGCAAGTAGGCCATGTGACTGGGAGAAAGTGTAAGAGCGGTCGGTTTTTGCGACAGTCCGAATATTCGATAATTAGAGGGTGTGGTGTGCCCCCGGCTTGATGTTTTATTGGCAGGTTTCTCGCTCTGAAGGCGGTTATTAACGGATCAACGGCTGCTGGAGCATGTCATTAATTTTATTAGCCGTCGCGGTGTTCTTTATATTTTTTAAATACACTTTTGGTGCTGTTTTGCGGTTCATATATTACGTATGTATGTAGGTGCTAATTGATAAGTTCCTAAGTTTATTTAGTTAAAAGTTGGCTTCGATCAGCCTTAGTGGTCAGATCTGCCAGTTGGATAAAAAACCTTCTAATCACAACAGATCAATGTTCTCTTAAATTTACTGAAAGCACATCATGCTATTAATTGAATTGAATCAATAAAATAATAATTAGTTTCAAAATTTGAATTTTTGAAGTCAAAATATTTAAATAGGATTTGAAATTTATTAGGAAATATAAAACGAGCTCCTCGGTTTTATTAGTTGGAAGGATCAGTTACCAAATGACAGCACAAGCAGAACATATAATAGTAGCCCATTGAAAGACATAAATTGGTCAAAACCTTAATGGTATTGAATATCTGCTCGGGCAAATGGTTATTATCACCTTGCCTGCCGCGATTGTCGGGTGGTCCAAGAAACATTTTTGAATACATAAACAACTTCATCCTAGTGTTTCCATCCAAATATCTGGTCCTTGACAGAACTCGAAAGCTCAAGGGTAACGGGGAACGCTAGCTTTTGTGGATCATCTCACGAAAGTCGGACTGGCGTTTATCGACATCACAACCGCCAAAGTCAGTGTGTACGGAGTCCTTCTAGCAATCGTAGTCAAAGAGCAAGTATTTCCGTTCCCTGGAACGAATTTCGGGACTTGGAGACTGGAATATCTGGTTGCTTCACAGCAGCAATAGGATGTAAGATATAGGGTGAAGACTCATGACTCGCTCGCTGCCTTACAAAATTTGACTCTAATTTCAATAACCTCATGACAAGATTAAGTACGATTTCACTTGCTTTCACAATAAGATTTCATTCAACGAAATAATTATTGTTATATTTTAAACAACATTAATTATTACTTACAAATTCAATGCCAGTTACCACGGTCAACGACCTATTCAACGCTAAATTAACAACAAAAAAGAACTCATATTTAACCAAAAATAAAGGAACTTTGCTTCTATGCGTTCCCATACGTACAGTGGCTCACCTATTACTAGATGTTTTCAAGACTCAACTAAATTAAAAATACTCCCACGTGAACATCGCCTCTGTGCATTTGAAGGGTCATCTTATGTTGTACGACATGAACTTTCACTTAGTTGATTACACCGGACCTCCGTTCAAATATCTCGAATATTCTTAATGTGTTTGAATGTTGATAATCTTTTACGATTATTAAATAAAAAAATGCAGATAACTTCTCTTCAAGAAAATTATAGGCGTGCATAGTTCGTATCATGTTTATCTTCTTTAAGATATGAAAAATTTATGATATCATCGAAAATTATACTAAAACCACCCATTGGCTACCATAGATACACATGTAATGCCTAATTTTTATTTTTATTAAGTATCACTCGGTTACGCTCTACTGCGATTATAGCTGTACATATGAAAATCATTAAAAGATACTAATCTTGTTTTAGATTTATGCTACAATGACAGCAACCCTTTCTGAAAGAAGTACATATAGATCGAGTTCTGTAAACAACGGCCCCAAGTTCGATGTATCTTCTGTATTATAAATACATTTTTCACAAAGATACTGATTCCGACTGGGATTCTACTTAGGACACCGTAGTCTCTCATCATTCTCGTGCCCTTCTCCCAATCACCTGGGGTCGGAGCAACATGTTTTCTCTTTGTATACTTCTCTATTATAAACCATTTCTTCGCTCACTCCCCTCTTAGACATATCGTGTTTCACGCAAGCCATCCGTTTCTTCTTAGGTCTACCTCTTCCTCTATATCCTTTTACATTCATAGTTAACATTCTCTTACCAACCTCATTTTCATTTCGTCTCATCACATGTCCATTCCATCCAAAACGCGCACTTCGCATCTTCTCTGTCACAGGTGCCACTTTCAGACTTCCTTTAATATATTCATTCCGTATTCTATCCATTCTCGTTACTCCATACATCCATCGCAATATTCGCATCTCTGCTGCATGCAATTACCGGACAGCAATCAGGACATCGTAGTCTCTGCACCATTGAAATTGTTGCACGCTTCTCAGATTTCCGATGTTCGTCAGCGACGGTAACAAGTTATTGTCAGGTGCAAGTGTGCCTAAAATGACATTTTAAAAGAAAAACGTGACAATTAAAAAATAAATAAAGTGATTTGCGATTTACGAATCTTCCTTTTGAATCTCGAACTATTTTCATCAGCTAATATTTTTTTAAAAGATATTGTCACATTAATTATATTTCGTTATAACAAAGCGGAAAAACAGTCTAGTTAAGGTCTAGACCGTGTTAGCGCAGTAGGTTTGCAGCGTACGACGTATCTCCGCACTAGATCTGAGGGCGTTGAACCCGCGCACGCGCAGATCAACGAAAACGAAAGCAGATTGCGACAATGTGGTCCAATACGCGTGTAACATTGTTATTACTTCGATTAAAGATTCTGTTGTTTGTTATATGAACAAAACAAAATGTAATCACCTTCAAATGTGATTTAAAAAGAATCTGGTTGTAAGCATCGCTGACGTCTGGTATCTGGTATGTGGTTTTTACTGGTGGCAGGACCTCTTGTGAGTCCGCACAGGTAGGTACCACCACCCTGCCTATTTCTGCCGTGAAGCAGTAATACGTTTCGGTCTGAAGGGTGGGGCAGCCGTTGTAACTATATTTGAGACCTTAGAACTTATATCTCAAGGTGGGTGGCGTATTTACGTTATAGATGTCTATGGGCTCCAGTAAACACTTAACACCAGGTGAGCTGTGAGCTCGTCCACCCTAAGCAACGTCCACCCAACTAAGCCCTAAAAAATAATAAAAATCAGCACAGTACACACTAGCTCTAATATAAAGAAATACACACACACACACCTAGATTCTCGTTCCACTAACTAGTCGCTGTCCATATATATTTTATATTTGTACATACCAATGTCAAAAAACCTAAAAGTTCGAGTAACAAGCAAAGTAAATATATCGTCAATGTAACACGTTAATATCTTAAGCAAGTTTGTTTGCGCTTTCTCTCTACTTATTTCTAGGATTTTGACTGCGCCTCGTTCCGATGGGCTACATAAGAGATTTGAGTTCCGAAAATAACTTCATTCAGGCAAGCACTATGATCTGGCATATTTCTACTGCGCAATAGTCGGGCATTCCAGTTTGAAAAGTTTTTTATTTTATTTTATTGCGGATATGGGTGGACGAGCTCACAGCCCACCCGATGCCAAATGGCTACTGGAGCCCATAAACATCTACAACGTAAATGCGCCACCCACCTTGAGATATAAGTTCTAAGGTCTCAGTATAGTTACAACGGCTGCCCCACCCTTCAAACGAAAACGTGTTTATTTTCATACTTTGAAGTAGTAATAATCGCATCATAAACTATTTAATGCTTTCAATCAAATCAGATAAGAAACAGCCCTTAAATGGATCGATCGGTAAAAATCTTATTTTTTTTTTTCTAACTAGCTGACCCGGCATACTTCGTAGTGCCTCAATCGATAAATAAAAGATCTAAACTTTTGTATAAAATAAACTTAAAACAAACAAAAGGAATTTTCATATTTATCTACCTTTTAAACCATCTCTGGACTTCTACAAATAATTCAAGGCCAAAACTAGCCAAATCGGTCCAGCCGTTCTCGAGTTTTAGCGAGACTAACGAACAGCAATCCATTTTTATATTTAGAGATTACACGAATTTATTCTGATTTCCAGTCTGAAACACAGGATTTTAATAAATTGAAATACGTGAAAGTTATTATAGATCACGTCGCTAGCTCAATATATTTGACGGTCAAAAATGCATGTCGTGACGTTGGACAATGACATTGGATAATAAAACTTTTGCTTTCGCTAAACTTTTACCGTCGAGAGCTTTGTCATGTTACGCTTTAATTGGTTTGTATTTTGTTTTACGACAGCTATTTGTTTGTAAAGGGAATATCAGTGATATCAGTCTTCTTTTATTGAATATGACCATGTTGTTGAAAAACATAAATTCAATTGATACATGATAAATAAATTAGGATTATGGTTACGAAAAAATTCCGGGCTATACATTAAAATGATTATAATATCTTATTTTTAGGATCCATACTAATACTTACTTACATATTTTAGCATACAAGGAAAGCCTAACAGTCATTCATTTTACGAATAATTTCCCTGTTTTTCGTACCAATAAAATTAGATCAAGTGACAATTTTTTTATTTTATTTACCAATGAAATTAAAACACCGCTATTTAAAATCGATTGTCTTAATTGAACAAACTTACAAAGCATAATGAAGTCTATTGTATCGTAGATTCGCACAGAATCCTAGGAATAGTTAACGGTTAGTTACAAACAATACTTCTAAAGAACCTGTCTCGCAAGCCCACATAGCAGACCCAATGCCATACAAACGAGAAACGGAATACTCCAGTAGACTAAATAACCTCTGGTACAACGTGTGAAAGAGTTTTTTCACTGACCCAGATAGGATAGGATATTAAAATGACGTCATGTGGATTGCATAACTAATTTTCAAAATGTGAATAAGAAAGAATTCGAATTTTAAAAAATGTGTTATTTTATCAAATTTACAACATTTTTTCCTCTTTAATATTGTAATCATAACTGAATTCATTCAATCAGTTTACACTTCCATCCCCAACAGTATTTGAATTCGTTCGTTTTGAAATCATAATTACTAGGGTGTCCTTAATTATTGATGATTTATTATATTGAACCATGTTATATAATTTAAAAGTGGTAATCGTTTATTTTTACTTTTTACTAATACTATGTTTTTATTCTTATGATATCATAAGATCTTATGTTCTTATTCAATGTTTGACATCTAGCCTTTATTAATTAGGATACGTGGCGTAATTAAAGCTATTTAAACTTTCTTAATAGTCAATGGTTAATCGGCTCTAGAATCTGACTGATTGCTCGTTGTTTGTCTTACAATGTTCTCCTTGAAATATTGGTAACGTTATTGGCACTCATTGTTGCAGAAGTTTAATTTTTTATAAGGTGCTCGCATTACGCAACAGCTGTTTCGCGTAGTCAACATATTTTATAAATCAATCAACTTAAAACAATACACTCGAACATCAATGTGCTTGTCAATACAAACGAAGGCTGAAATTGAAAATTAATTCATTTCCCACAGCGACTGCCCGTACATTGTGGTCAAGTACCAAGCTGTTCACAGAACAAATCGACACTAGTGAACGTGTAAGAGCAGTCAAAAACGAAAGTAGAATTGATCTAAAATCGGCACCGTCGAAACATTGGATTTTGGTCAGTCGGTCGGTAACTTTCACCGGAGCTAATTAGCGTTTGCACGTATCGATATTTACAAGACCACCGTGGTGCTAGCATCGATATCGATAGCGTTACTATCGATATTTCGATAGTAGGGATAAATCATTTCACATTAATCAAGCGTGAAGATAGAATACGGTGTGAAGTAGTCAGTTTCATTTAATTGAAAAACAATTTATTAATTAATTTAGTAGAAGGCGTATTGAGAACGGGAATGGGTAGGCATCGCCCTAATGTTTACTTCTGCAATAAACAGTCCGATATATAAATACAATAGAGACTTTAATTTAATTCGCACGGGTAGGTGCCACCACCCTGCCTATTTTTGCCGTGAAGCAGTAATGCATTCCGGTTTGAAGGGTGGGGCAGCCGTTGTAACTATACTGAGACCTTAGAACTTATATCTCAAGGTAGGTCACAGCATTCCTGTTGTTGTTATCTATGGGCTCCGGTAACTACTTTACACCAGGTGGGCTGTGAGCTCATCCTTCCATATAACCAATAAAAATAAAGATATACGAACCACGACTGATCATTATCTCAACAAAATATTATATCTGAAGACAATTATTTGTAATTTTTGGTTTCTTCTAGAATTAAAACATTAGTTTAAAAAGTTTTATTACTGATTATATAGGGAATGTTGCATCAAAAAAGGTCGTTCCATCGTCAATGCCAATTCCAGCTGCCAACGGATCACTAATAGATTACGAAATATTCCGGGCTTTGCTATAAATCGCAATCGTTGCCTATTCATCATTCTCCTGCCCTTCTCCCAATCACCTGGGGTCGGCGCAACATGTTTTCTCCTTCCATACTTCTTTATCATATACCGTTTTTTCCCTCACTCCCCTCTTACACATGTCGTCTTTCAATCGTTGTCTATTATCAATTTAAATACCACATCGCCTGTCCAACCTTGAGCACTTGAGAATCCATTTTCCCTTACGATTTACGATACGTCACGATTGAAAAATCACAGTCCTTAAGCGCGCTTGAAGCTATCACTTACTATAATTAAAAGTTTAATCATATTTTATCGATAGTTTGTTATCGACGGTGTTGCGTCACTATAAAAGGCGATCCGCTGAAGCGTACACGCATCGCGACGAGCTGTAATCGATTGGGCGGCGCTTCAGAGCTTATCACGTGTCACTTCGAATGTTTAATAGCTCGCTTCGTGTATTACAACGCATTTTAAAATATACCCGTAACTTTTAATCGTTTTTATTTAATTACGAGGTCGTTTTTGAATTACTGCGTTCCTTTCGAGGTATTTTTGTCGGTATTTTTTAGTATTTTTATGATGGATGTCAGCGTATTGCAATTCGTAATGATGAATTGAGTCAAGTCTTAACTAAAGTGGGATATAAATCAAAATCAAATCAAACCATTCAAAAAATGTATAGTTCAATTAGACTTACAAATCGTCACCATTAATTACGATTGCACTTTCGTTACTGAGAAGAATCAGGAAGAAATTGAGAGAACTCTTCTCGAAATATATCACACGTCACACAAAATCTTTCAAATGTGCTAAACCAGTACTATAACTACGCAGTTATAATAGATGGTTGGGCGGGCGTACATTATCGGCTCTAAAACAATAGCTACAAATCGATTAGAAATTATTACGTAAGCAAAATACACGTGACCCAAAGCGTGTATATTATTGGAGCGCCAGCTTATTTGAGATTTATTGAAATTATGACGTCATCAATTCCGTGTTTGTAGTGATTTTTGATCTTTTATGGCCTTTGTAGTCAGACGAGCATACGATGGTGAGTGATTACCGTCACTCGTGGACGTCAGCAATGGGCACAGCCAATTCGTTGCCTATCGCCGAGTACTCTCCGATAGCTGATGGAAGCTTATTCGCATAAAGTATTTAAAACTTAACGAGGGGGATTGATAGGTTGTAATGTATAGTATACTACTAACTATTACTAAGTAACAGGTATAATAACTCTAAATGTTTTTGCTCGCACACTCCTATCTCCTCCACTCTACTTTGTTAATAGACGAGACTAATATCGGGTAATATTTTCTAGTCTTAAGCGCTCTCAATTGGCAGTCTGATAATTATGACGTGATGAATGAATATTTTGTAGTAAAACTCAAGGTAGCTCTGTTTCTTCCTCAACTCGAATGAGGATAAAATTTCGCGTCAAGACGTCAAGTGGAGGCTTTTTATCCGCCGATTTTTCGCTTGCCTTCAATTCGACACACATAAGACGAGGAACTTTTATTTATTCTTTATCACGTTTGTCTTGGAATACGGGTGTTAGTTTTTTTTATGGTCGTTTAAATAGGGCCTTAATAGGACCTTCCTGATGCTGAAATATCACTCATGCTTGCGGACCGACCTCCCGCTGAACACTTTTTAAATCTCGATTAAAGAAGAACATAAATATTAGAATGAATAATGCACTAATCAAACATCCTGGTTTTATAAGAAGCACATATATTATATAATGTACCCTTTTGCTATTAATACAGTTAAGACTAATAACAAAAACAATAAACTAATGTATGATGTTTTTCAAAGTGAAGGCCTTAGTTTTAAAAATAAAAAGGGTTCCTGTCAGATCCTTCTCATCTGGTACATTTTGTGCCGGCGGCAGGTTTTTTTGACATTTAATTTACGGTTACAAAAATGTAGACGTAGCGTAGTAATCTTTTCACTAAACGAAGTTTTCTAATTTTTTAAAGATTTTTTTTTTTGTATTTTTTTAATTCTTTTGTTTAAGTCGCGGCGATGAAAACCTTAATAAACAATTATCCACAAAAAAACATACAAATACGAAGTGTTCATAAGATACAATTAACTTTAAATATTTTGGAAAATGTGTATGTATCTTAAATACAATTTGAATTGAGTACATCACATAGAATATGCAAATTTAACTGTGCTTTTCAACAGTATTCTATGCGCGTGTTTAAGAACCTCTTTAAAGTTAAATCTTCACGTACATTCAAATAACAATTATGATAAACATAGATCGTTGCCCGAAGCAAAACTACACAGAATTATTCAAGTTTTATTTCTTTTATAATTCAACAATACAATCATTTATTCATAAATAAAGGCGGTCAACAAACTGACACCATGTAACTATGTATTTTATCTATCGACACAAATTCTTAGTCGTTCGATTGACACAATTCCAATCCAATACACAATATGACTGACGTAGAAAACCATTGAATGTGACGATGCGAGATGACGAACAAAAAATATGATTTTCACTGACCAAATATTAATGTAACGATTGACTTGCGCAAGCTTTTGTTGAATTATGAACAAAATATGCAGCCGGAACAACCGATTCATACCAGTGAAATTTTACGTTAGCATTTTCGTTTGTATGTGGACGAGCTCACAGCCCACCTGCTGTTAAGTGGTTACTGGAGCTCATAGACATCGACAACGTAAATGCGCCACCCACCTTGAGACATAAGTTCTAAGGTCTCAAGTATAGTTACAACGGCTGCCCTACCCTTCAGACCGAAACGCATTACTGCTTCACGACAGAAATAGGCAGGGTGGTGGTACCTACCCACGCTGACTCACAAGAGGTCCTACCACCAGTAAATTTAATGAATCATTTTTCGTCAACAAGGACATATCGTTATGATATTTTATAGGATTACACATTTAAAAGTATGTGGGGTAAAGTAAATGATAATAAAATATCTAAATAATTTTAATATTATAACCCAATAAATTTTGAAAGAAGTGCGTTCGTTGTAAGTCAATCGTCGTGGACGCACTATTATTGAGTCACTTACAGAGACAGCTGTGTAATCAAACATTTTAATTGGAAATTCATTGAAGTTTTTATGTACCGCGTATCTTCGCGGTGAATGGGCTTAAAATGGTCATTATTTATTATTTCCGTATTGATGAGAACGACTTAGATGACATTGGAGATAGATAGTTTTTTATTTATTTCGAAGAGGTCAAAGTTACTTTTGAAAGTTAAGTTGTGGCCATTGTTTCGTTTTTTTTTTTTTTCTATGAATACGTGACGATTAAGATTTAGTGAAATGAAAAAAAAACAAAGAATAGTAAGCGATGTTGAAGATCTATTGTGTAGTTCTTGAGTGTTCCCTACGGCTCTTAAGTCGTGGGCATTAGTGATGCTAAGAGCAAGGACAATAAATGTTTTTAAAGATCACTTAAAAGTCATAATACTAATCAAAGATAGACCTTGAACTACCTGATATAATCTGAGAATGTTGCTTTTAGATCTTTTACATAATGTCATCGATCCAACACGTTCCGAGTTGGTTATTTCTTGCACAGTAGAATAGAATTCATGTTCAACTTTCAAAAATTTAAAAGCCAACCTTAGAGCACAGTCTATTAACATCAATATTGTCTTGATACCTATGACCCCTGTACATAGACTTTCTCCACACGACGTTTCTACGACTGATCAAATACCGGCTGTAGGTTTATTAGCTCATTTTATTATATCATTTTAAATAAGAAATTAGGAATTCGAAGGCCTAATTTATAACGCTAGGGAAATATAAATTAATTGCTTGATTTTTGGAAAACTTAGTTGTTTTTAAAAATTTACAGAGGTAAAGAGTGAGATCTCAATTCAATACGGACCTTGCTAATTCTTGATTATTTTGTAAAAACGAATTTCCGATATCTTAACGGTAATTAAATCTCTACTAGTCCAATTCCACAAATAATTAAGTTAGTTAAAAATACCCTAAGCTCGCTTCCAATTTATCGTATCTTTTTAATTTAATAAACCAAAATACATCCATTAATTAAGTCTTACGTTCGGATTTTTGTTATTAATCTCACCATTTTCGTATAATGCTTAATATTTAGCCTTATCTTAAGGATAATTTACTTTGTACGTCTGTTAAGTGATTTTTCTTTGGAAAAGCAAACAGAGTTAATAGCTAATATTAATTTCATGCCAAATGTATTAAGTATTATTTTAGCTTTTTTCATAGAATTTTCATTTTTTTTCCCGCCTTTTCCCACCTGTCAAACTAGAAGTCTTATTGTCACAGACACTCCTAAATTCACGCGTCTAATTAAAATGAATACGACATAATAAGCGCGGAGAGCGCATGTGTAAACTCGCTACGCTACTTTCCATTTTACAGCCTCAAAAAAATTTGATACAAAACAGATCGCACCTTTATTGAGATTCTCCCACGAACTAATAGTAAAAGTGTTCGTTTCTGGGAATCTAAGCGTTGGTTCTCGTTGAGATGTTTAGTTTCTAAAAAACAAATACAATGAACTTTTCGAAAAAAAAGATGTCTTCTATTAATGCGGTAGATTAACTTAACAGCTCAATTAACAGGTGTCCTTTTTTTTTAAGCCGTTTAAACTATCAATGATGTTTAAACATACTAGATCGATAAAAGAGCCATTTCCGGGCTGAAGCCTTTAAATCAACAAAAACAATTATGTTCATTTTTTTTTTATGTAAATTATATTCATTGATTAGTATCTATCCAGCAAGCTGCTTCGGTTGTTTTGAATTAAAATAACAAATGTCTTTTTGGAATTAGGTTAATTTAGTGGGCCAATGTTTATTAAAACATTATTAATACTGACCGGTCATCATACTGGTGGTAGGACCTCTTGGGAGTCCGCACGGGTAGGTACCGCCACCTCGCCTATTTCCGCCGTGAAGCAGTAATGCGTTTAGGTTCGAAGGGTGGGGTAGCCGTTGTAACTATACTGAGACCTTAGAACTTATATCTCGAGGTGGATGGCGCATTTACGTTGTAGATGTCTATGGGCTCCAGTAACCACTTAACATAAGGTGGGCTGTGAGCTCGTCCATCCATCTAAGCAATAAAAAAAAAATCAGAATTTCTATGAATTGATCACTTTAATTCAACAAAAGACTTTGATGATTGATAAACCAACGCTAACGATTTTTGTAGTATATTTATGTATGTTTCATCTAGCTACGGGTCCAATCATACCTGCAAAGTGGGTTCTACAACATATTTTAATAGCTTAAAATATTTTCAAAAATGAGATGAGCACCCCATTCGTTATAAGATTCAATTGCTTGATTCACACTACAGATAAATATTTTACTTTACTGTATGCGAAAACAAAAAAACAGATGGAGTAAAATTGTGCGAGAGAAAGAGATACAGAAGGGTGATCACTACCATCAGCATTGAGCAGCACAACACAAGGAGGAGAGTATTTCTGAAAAAATCTTTGAAGATTGTTTTGAGCTATAATAGCTATAAGGACATAGCTATAAGGACAATTCCGGAAGTTTACCCTTTCAAACAAAAAATAGAAAAGAGCATTATCAGAATCTGTTCAAGCATTCTCGAGAAATCGGTGAACATACATAGATAAAAAATGGTGGTCGAATTGATAGCCTCCTTTTTTTCGAAGTCGGATAAAAAGCGTTATTTTGGTACCTTAAATAGCTCCATAACATTATATTATTCAAAAATATTTTTACTTTCTACGTAAATGAAGTTGCGGGTAAAATTTAGCGTTATGCTTTGGCAACTATTCCACGCGGACGAAGCCGCGGGCAAACGCTAGTTGTAAGATAAACATAAAATGTTTAAATTCAATATTCCGCGTAACAGACTAAGCGATAAACCCAAAAACAGAAGTAATAAATAATCCATAACTTGAATAAATTGTTTTAAATGGAACAAAACAAAACATTACAACGGAGCCGGTAACTGCTCTGTGCAGTTAAATCGCCAAAACATGGTTATAATGGCTGATAAAAGACATTGAAAATCACGTTAAAACGAAACGCAAATATGCTAATCGTTTCAATCAAATTGGTGTTTTACTTATATTAAGCAAATTTAAAATAATTCCTCGCTGTGAAATTATTTTTGGAATCGATCCTTACTTTATATTTGGTCTAGTTTTTATGGGGACAAATCTATATATATATAAAAATGAATTGTTGTTCGTTAGTCTCGCTAAAACTCGAGAACGGCTGGACCGATTTGGCTAATTTTGATCTTGAATTATTTGTGGAAGTCCTGAGAAGGTTTAAACGGTAGATAAATATGAAAATGCTCGGAATTAAATAAAAATAACAATTTTGTTTTCCCTTTGATGTGTTCCCCGTCGGACGGATTCCTTTTGTTTGTTAAGTTTATTTTAACAAAAGTTTAGATCTTTAATTTATCGATTGAGGCACTAAGAAGTCTGCCGTGTCAGTTAGTATTTTCATAAAGTTTGTTGTCAATATTTTTCGGTTACAAATTCTAGACGTATGACTAAAACAATGGTAATTTATTTCTAGATCAATCGATTATATAATCTACATGATTTTATTTCTATAGCTTAGTTTAACTAACTCAGTTTTTCTCTCTAGCCTGCTAAGGCGGTCCTTGATGTTGAGTGACTGCCTACACAGTACAGTACCTACTTATTATTTTCAAATTTCATTTGAAAAAGGAGATATCACAGCGCTTATGACCACACCGTAGTGGGAAAATCATTTCGAAGCAGGTTAATATGTGGCAAAATCTAGAACTGCATTGTGGATGAGCGCAATCGATCTATGAAGTAAGGATGAATACTAGTCTAGTGGTGAGTGTTGCCATAGCTAAAAATAGATGAAAACATCACCTCGAGGCTCGAACATAGAGAGAACAGAGCCGTAATTTAACTTATAAGCCGGCACGGGGAGGTATTTGGTGTTATCCTGTTTATTTCATTCATTTCCGATTAAAATTGGAGTGACTGCTATTGTTTATGTTTACTTCAGTAGACAAATAAACGGCACGAAATCGTGCGTTTGATTTGATTTGATTAACAATCAACAGGAATCTCCTAGATGACGCATCTATGATCCCGTGAAGCATGCTGATGGGCCATAAGCCAAAAGTAGAGAAGATTAATAGTATAAACGCGTGGTGATGAAGTACTCATAATAGTATAAAGATATGTGTAGCCACTTATTTTATTAACGATTTTTATTTAATTACGATTTCAATTCCATTTTTTTAAATTGCGAAGCGAGTACCTTCGTACAAATTCAATCTATGGTATCTTGTCGGTTAACAGATTAGTAAAAAAAAATTAGCCATTCCAGACTTGAAGTTCTTATGTTTTAACACATTGACCTTTTCTTTTCCAAAACAAAAAATCTCAAGCAATTTAAATGTGAATGTTAAATACAGTTTAATTTGGCTTCACTTGTACTCAGTTAACATCTCGTTTGAGCAAATTTTTTTTTTATAAGCTACTTTCAATACTGACATTTTGACTTGTACTTTCTCCGTCTGTGTTTCAGTGCTGTTATTTTTTTCTGAAAATGCTATTTAGATCAGTTCAGTTATGACAGCGTTGGTAATATGATATGATCACGCATTTATTGTACAGGGACTTTCTGAAGTTTCAGACTCGAATGATGTTTGAATGAATGATGTTTGAACTACTTAAAATGAATGAATGATGTTTCTGCAAATTATGTACATATATTATAAAAGTACATCAGTGGGAAATCTACATATAGTGAGAAAATACAGATAGAAATATTAAATAAAATTGAAATAAATGACATAAGCTTAAAGATCCCGCCACCAAGTAATTGTGAAAAAAATCGATTTTTAAATTGAAAGAATAATTTTAGCCTTTGCCTAATTATTTTGGAATATATGTGTAAATAATATTATAATAGTATCAATTTTATTTGTCTTTATCATCATAACATATAAAACAATCACGAAATTTACTAATTAATACTCAAATGTCTATAAAATGAGAGGTCAGTTTATTCGCCATTTAAATTTAAACACCAATTCTACTACTGATCCAACTCAAACATCCAATTACATTTGGCTGAACAGCACCTGAATGCCATTAACAATTGAACTCAAAGAAACGAAATTACACGGGTGATTTCACAGGCTATCCATTGAATCGATTTGTTTACATTGAGACGTCGTCGTATAATCGATTATCGATTTGTGATTGCGAGTTAAGCTAAGTATGGGTTTCGATTATATTATAGAGCTATTACGATGTTATCACCTTAAATATCGATTATTGTTTTTGTGTAGTGATGGGATCCTACGTTGAAACTCAAACGAACATGCTCTGATAGGGAAGTATGAAGTTGATGACCCGTGAAGATGACTTCGTTCTTAATATAAATTTAAATTTAACATGATTAGACGAACGCACATTTCCATAATTTTAGAGGTTTAGTATTTACTAAATAAATAAAAATTACAATAAACTGAAGCTATGATCATCTTTTTCTGATTTTTTGTTTGAAATATATTTATTTTTGTTTAATACGACATCTAATTTTATTTATAAATTAACAAAGTAACGAAAGATACATTATAGCGTTCTTTTACTTTCAACACGAGACCGTTTTTGTTTGGGCTGGGTCCCAAACCTCTTGTTTCATAACCCACGCGCCTAACGGGGCGCGCGTGGCATATGGGACTTGATGATCTGCTGATGATGGGAGCAGACCGCGGGCCCAAGGAGTTTTAGGGGCCTCACCGCACTAAACGACTCCCCTGCACTCTTACACCCGTCGATCTCCGTCCGGGGTCAAAACCCGGTCAGAGTAGGGGGGTTCCCGCGATCAACACGAGAACATAAGTTATATAAAATATATATACATAAATATTTTCGCCATTAATAAATAGGTTCACACAAAACTGGGCAAAACATTTATTGACATTTGCAATTCAAAATTGAACATTACAGTAGGCCGTATTAAGTACTCTTACTCAAAATCAAAATCAATGAGCATTACGTTCAGCTGATTGAAATGCGTCAACTATCCGCTGCACTGAGCTTTTAACACTACGTCCTAACATTGACACTGCAGGATTAAATCATTTTTACGGTGCTGAGAATTGAATCAATTTTCGAAAAAGAGCTTACTGACATATGACCTTATTATTCAATTAAGGTTTATCTAAGGGTTATCATTTTCAAATTATAACATAGCAAAAAAATAATTTGGAACTTTACATCAACACAAGTCAACTGGTGGCCAATCTGTGGTAATGTTCATTAGTCAACTTGACTATCATTAAATAATCTTGTTAAGGTTCGTTTGAGATATGACTACAAGTTTAATACAAAACTAATCTTCGAAAACGCAATGTACTTTAAATATAATATATATAAAAAAATACTAAAAAGGAGTTCGTCACCATCTCGATTAATCCTTTAGAATAATTTTGAATATCGAATATCTACAAAAAGTCACTCGTAATTGAACAATGACAACAAATTTAGTATTAATTGCATGTATTTATTTATCTAGCTGAAAATAAATTGAAAACTCCATCAGTCATAAATCAAAGCGCACATGTAGGTAACATACAGGGATGGATAGGGGACACCCCTAGCGGTTCGCTCTAGAAACGCCCCCGGGTCAGACGTGATAACAAAACTCAACTCCAATACACATCGTATATTTTCTTTTCTTAACTACCTAATTTAGTTTACTCAATTGTTTTTCTTCATACGCCAATTAATTAAAACTAGAATAAAACATACCTTCT
The DNA here is from genome assembly GCF_030267445.1 of Bombyx mandarina. Lineage (NCBI taxonomy): Eukaryota > Metazoa > Arthropoda > Insecta > Lepidoptera > Bombycidae > Bombyx > Bombyx mandarina. The sequence continues at coordinate 11,676,094 of NC_143213.1, forward strand.
AATCTTCCAAATTTAAAAGTACAGTCACCAACCCGGAACCACCGACACACTCACAGTCTCACACAAAAATAAGTTCCACAAGATTTTTTTTTCTTTAAAAAAAAAATGTTTGATTGCACGTGCGCGCGTGTTTACAATCAATGGCGGCGATGCGCGCGCGCCGACCGGAGAGTGACAAGTGGTTACTGCGCAGGTGCCAGCTTCCCCCTAACAAGGTCGTCCCCTCTCTTCACACCCATTTCTCCCGGAGAAAGTCTGCCTACATACATACCAAATTTCCGAACTGATTGAGCCGGTGGATTTAAGTATGATGAATGAATCTTAAGGTCGCGGCGGTTTGTACGAGAGTTTATCACGCCATATGAGTTGGAGACGACGTTGCATTCATCACTGTCAGATATGAGATCTGAAAAGGATTACGTAAGGGCGTGGGACAAATCCTTATAAAGATGTGCAAGTGAATGTTTCGTGTAAAAGTGAATTTGATTGTCTCTGTATATTACTTTTACTTATGACATACCTAAATATTTCTTTCAAGTACATAAATGAAATTAGTCAGTCTAGCAACATTATTTATTGACGGCAAGCCGGAAAAAATGATCGTGAACTAGCATAGTACCTACATTAGAGCACGTTTTCCTTAATACCATTTCGTAATTCACATTTCTCTTCATCCTATATTATATTCCCTAACAGTGGGTTCAGTTCATGTTTTAATGTATTTATTATTATGTAATAATAAAAGTATTTTTCAGGCAGTCAAAATCCATTAATGCTATAAATATTTTACTTTAAATCTACGTTGTGCTATTACATAAGTTAATTGATCGATGCATTGATTATCTTTCATTCAATTATTCAAATTTCGATTAGTCAAATCTAATCTAATCATACTCGAATCGAGCTACATTGGCCCAAGGACGCTCTCATACACAAAATCTGCAGAATGGAATTATTACGCATAATATTCTAGAAGTCGTCGTGGCCTAAAACATAAGACGTCCGGTGCATTCGTATCTAGCGATGCAACGATGTTCGAATCCCGCAGGCGGGTACCAATTTCTAAGTAAATATGTACTTGACCAATGTTCACGATTGACTTCCACGGTGAGGGAATAACATCGTGTAATAAAAATCAAACCCGCAAAATTATAATTTGCGTAGTTACTGGTGGTAGGACCGCTTGTGAGTCCGCACGGATAGGTACCACCACCCTGCCTATTTCTGCCGTGAAGCAGTAATGCGTTTTAGTTTGAAGGGTGGAGCAGCCGTTGTAACTACTTAGTTAGTGTAGCCACTTAACGTGACGTGGGCTGTGAGCTCGTCTTCCCACCTGATACTACTTAGTCGTGATCTAGTCGAACCTAATTCGTGTCTAGGTTTTACGTTTAAGATATGAGACAGACGTAAGCACAATACAATTGACACTTTGATCTCGAGTGACCGGTATCGCGAACACGTTAGTCTTTTATTATAGACTTTTTATGGCTTAAACGAGCGCTCCTTTTACTGGTATTAAGTGATTACCGAAGTTCATAAACATTAAAAACGTAAATAACCCACCTGCCTTGAGAAATGAATCCTAAATCTCAGTTCGGTGAAGATATCATCGTGTAATAAAAATCAAACCTGCAAATTTTAATTTGCGTAATTACTGGCGGTAGGTCCTCTAATGAGTCCGCGCGGGTAGGTACCACCACCCTGCCTATTTCTGCCGTAAAGCAGTAATGCGTTTCAGTTTGAAGGGTGGGGCAGCCGTTGTAACTATACTGAGACCTTAGAACTTATATCTCAAGGTAGGTGGCTCATTTACGTTGTAGATGTCTATGGGCTCCAGTAACCACTTCAGGTGAGCTGTGAGCTCGTCCACCCATCTAAGCAATATTTTTTTTATCATAAGCCTTTATGAAGCACTATACGTAATAATATATCCTCAACAGGACCTAAAAGATAATGCTTGATTGAACTTTGAAGGACTATATCTGAACTTCTTGCCGGAAAAGCGAAGTTGTGTAAGCCGATTATTATTTTCTTCATATTCAAACATGTAATAGTGATGGCTTACTAAGCGTTTAGCATCTGTGAAAGTGCACACGTGTGGGAAAATGAAACAAAGTCACTGGACGTGGCTTCACGGGCTCTTAAAAAAGTTCATTAAAGTCGCATTTAATACCCGCCGTTTCTCTAAAACATTTTATTTTATTATATCTTATTGTGTTTGATTTGATTAAAATTGATTACAGTTTCATATAAATCAAATTCGTCTCATTCCGCTATGTAATTTCTCATGTTGTATGTATGAGAATATTATAGTAAATTGATGATTTTGTAAAGTCCAAGGTGTAAATAATGGACTCATAGGATACTAGAGTCAAAAAAAAAACATCAGAAATTACGATTTTGGTACTAATCCTCTTTCGTTATTTGTTGGTTCAGGAGTTTGATTCCATCGATCAAGAATACAGTATCAGAAAACTTTCACAAAACTCTTGATTTCATATCAGATGATTACAGATTTAATAGCAATTAAGATACCTCTCACACTATACTTATATAGATACAATGAATCAATCTAATCTTCTGTAGTGACATGTAACGTGGGACTTTAGTTTTACTAACGAAAACGTTATCATGATAGACAGCGGCTTGGCTCTGCCCCTGGCATTGCTGAAGTCCATGGGCGACGGTAACCACTCACCATCAGGTGGGCCGTATGCACGTCTGCCTACAAGGGCAATAAAAAAAAAACATGACACATATTAACATTCCAAAATTTTGATTGAACCGTATTTTGCGTATTGAAATATCATGAGTACATGTAAATACGGAGGTTGATTTGTTTTTAAAAAACTTCCATGATGAAGAAATACCGTCATTACCGTATTTGCTGGATATACTGATGGTAGGACCTCTTATGAGTCCGCGCGTGTAGGTACCATCACCCTGCCTATTTCTGCCGTGAAGCAGTAATGCGTTTCGGTTTGAAGGGTGGCGCAGCCGTCGTAACTATACTTAAGAACTTAGAACTTATATCTTAAGGTGGGTGGCGCATTTACGATGACGTAGATGTCTATGGGCTCCAGTAACCACTTAATACCAGGTGGGCTGTGAGCTAGTCCACCCATCTAACTAATAAAAATAAAATAAACAAAATTGCCAAGTCCTCTTACTGGGTAAGAGCATCTTAAATGGTTCAATATCTTCAAAATTTCTCCAAGGCTACTCACTACAGACAAAATTAATCTAATTTTACGATATCGTTGTCTTCCCACCATCGTCAGATCGTTTGGTTCATCATTGTTCCTTCTTTTAAGAGTACTCTACAGTTTAGTTATCCTGAGTTTGTCTAAATGCATTTGTCCATACAATTTTGAGAGTAGATTGGCAGCCGATCTAAAGTCGTAGCCGGCGTTAAGTACTTCTTAAATCCCACGGCGTGAATAGAGTCACCCAGCTTGAAATTTTGAATAATAGATAAATTAGGAGAGGACTGCTTCACTTTCTGATGTCTATGGGCTCGAGGAAATGCAAAGTATAAGGTCAGCTGTGGGCTCACATCGATTCTGCTTATCTAAACTAGTGCATATTTCTCTTATCGAAGGCTGTCATTAAATTGTATTTATTGAAACTTTATTGCACAGCTTAAGCGGCGATCTTAGCTCCATAAGGAATACCGTACTAGTAAACCATTGGGCTGTACTTTTAAATTTGTGGGACAGTAAAGAAAATCGCCTAAAACAAAATGTAAACATGACAAATATAGCATATGGCGAAATACTAATAATTTTTCAAATATGGCAATTTGATGTACAAGTACTAAGGACGTTAAGAACATATCATTTGTAATACATCATCATCATTCTCCTACCCTTCTTCCAGTCACCTAGGGTCGGCGCAACATGTTTTCTCCTTCCATACTCCTCTATCATATAATAATATGGTATATATATTGTATCATATATTGTATTCTTCGCTCACTCCCCTCTTACACATATCGTTTTTCTCTTCCTTTTCTTACCTCTTCCGCTATATCCTTCTACATTCGTATCTAACACTCTCTTGTCAACCTCATTCGTAATACCTCTAACATATATAATTATATTTTCACTATCACTTCACTCTACTCCATTCTAGGTTGACTGGTAGAGAATGCCTTAATTAAGCCTTAATTTCGCCAATGTACTCTTTGTGCAATTGGGGTTCGAAATTACTTTAGGCACGACGGTGACACTTCAGCAGTCGAAGTGCGTTCGCTACTCGCTAATAAAATGAATACGTAATAAAAATTGCATTTTTTATTCTATCATTATAATTACGTGTCTTATTATATTCATGAGTAATCTTATCTTATCTTATATATATAAAAATGAATTGCTGTTCGTTAGTCTCGCTAAAACTCGACAACGGCTGAACCGATTTGGCTAATTTTGGTCTTGAATTATTTGTGGAGGTTTTGAAGGTAGATAAATATGAAAATGCTCGGAATTAAATAAAAATAACAATTTTGTTTTCCCTTTGATGTGTCCCCCGTCGGACGGATTCCTTTTGTTTGTTTTAAGTTTATTTTATACAAAAGTTTAGGTCTTTTATTTATCGATTGAGGCACTACGAAGTCTGCCGAGTCAGCTAGTAAGTAATAAAAATTACTTTTTTATTCTATCATTATAAGTACGTACTATATTCACGAGTAATAGATAATATAAATCACGTCTACAATGCATTATTCGTTTTCGTATTCATAATAAATGAAAAGAAACTCTTAAGTGTCAACTATCCCTTAAGCACACCTGGCTCTGTCAACACAACAAACTTGCTTATGCAACCAAAACTATTTCCTGTGAGTTAAAATTCGAAACTTCTCGAAAGAGGATACGTTTTCACCGGATACAGCATGGCGTTTGTTAAAAACGTTTTACTGCATTTATTTCGATTCATTTCTTCGAGACAGTAATATTGTTAGTGCAAGTATTACCTTTTTTTTATTGCTTAGATGGGTTGACGAGCTCACAGCCCACCTGATGTTAAATGGTTACTGGACATAGACATCATCAACGTAAATGTGCCACCCACCTTGAGATATAAATTCTAAGGTCTCAGTATAGTTACAACGACTGCCCCACCCTTCAAACCGAAACGCCTTACTGCTTCACGGCAGAAATAGGCAAGGCGGTGGTACCTACCCGTCCAGACTCACAAGAGTAATTACGCAAATTATAATTTTGCGGGTTTCATTTTTATTACACGATGTTATTCCTTCACCGTGGAAGTCAATCGTGAACATTTGTTAAGTACGTATTTTATTAGAAAAATTGGTACCCGCCTGCGGGATTCGAACACCGTTGAGTCGCTAGATACGAATGCACCGGACGTCTAATCCTTTAGGCCACGACGACCTGCATGATGACTTAAATTTGTTTATATTTCAATAAATAATTACGCGTTAAATGAAAACAAAATTAATATCTGTTGAAAATTAAAAGGAAGCTAATGGTATTTTAAATTCATGCTCGACAGAGATACATATGCGCTTGATAATGTAACCTCTTTTTTTAAATTGAATGGTGAACACAAAGCTTTAGATGTCATTCACCTTGACACGTGTGGTGGATGTTTCATTAGTTCAAGTTTCAATAAAAATTCAGAGCGAAACATTTAACGACAGACCTTCAGAAATTACCAATACTAGAGTAATGAAACAGCGACTTTTAATAACATACGCACCATTAAATTTAGCCTTTTATTTAAAACTAGCGACCCGCCCTCGCTTCGCTTCGGAAACATTAAAATACACATGACACAAAAAAAAAAAAAAAAATTAAAAAAAGTAGCCTATGTTCATCAGGGACAATGTCGGCTTCTAATGGAAAAAGAATTTTTCAAATCGGTCCAGTAGTTTCGGAGCTATAATATTATAAGTATAGTATAATATTAGTATAGATATAGATATAACTTTCCATTAATCACATTTGTGACTCGCGGATATTAATGAAAAAAAATCATGCCGCATGATAATTTCAATAATCTGTCACTAACAATGAAGATTCCTGAATATTTTTAGTGTAACAATATAAAGCTCTGCCGCGACCAAGTCACATATGAGTGTCATGTTCAAAATTGTCGAGCACGCGTCGAGGAAGTGAAATCACGCGGGCATGTCGGTCGCCAAGGTCGGTACTAGGATGTGCACAACTGGGCTGTTCTCGCTCAACTAACTACGAGTACACGCGTGCTCGTTACACGTGCGCTAAATACACGTGCGCTGTGTAAATAATATTTTTGCTGTCTTAGACAAATGAAATGTTATTAAAATAGGTAGGTTAATGTAATTGTTTAATGTATTATATTGTGATTTTTTTTCCTTACATTATAAGTTAGATTAGTTTTCGCTATCGTTATTGTTTTGTCGTACAAATTCAGCACTATATGTCTTGTTTTGTCGTGCGCACATAACTTATGTTGCAAGCCAGATTTTGTTTCTTTTTACTTGTGTTTTTTATGTATCTTTTTAGCTTGTGATGTGTATTGTGAGCCTAATAAATAAATAAAATAAAATTAAGTTGCAACATCAAACTCATTTAAACTCTCACATACCATGTTCTAAGTCTGTACACACGTACCTAGCCTTCATTCCAGCAATGAATCAAAGGGAAATGGGGGTGACTGAAAATCAGCGCTGTTCGATTTATCGACTTTGAACAGCATTAGCTGAGCCACTTTCTTTTGCCTTTTTCTTTTTTTGTTTTCTTTTATTTATATTTTATTTTTTTTAGTGTGAAAGGCAATAAATGATTTTATTTTATTATTATTATTTAACTTTATCGCAGGATTTTTAGTTTATTTTTATCGGAGGTAGAGCTCATGGCCCACCTGATATGGTGGTTACCGAAGCCCATAGATATCGCATTGTGAATTCGGCCATTCTTCTTCAGACTTAAATTGTATGGCTCAAATTATTACGCTAATTACAATTTTTGTATGTTTGATTTTTGTTACACGATGTTATTTATACCTTCATCGTGATAGTGGTGGAGGTCATTCCTGAATTTGAGTTAAATACGTATTTCATTACAAAAATGGGAACTACATTGGTGGTAGGCAGCGTCTTGGCTCTGCCCCTGATATTGCTGAAGTCCATGAGCAACGGTAACCACTCACAATCAGGTAGGCCGTGCGCTCGTCTTCCTACAAAGGAAAAAAAAATCACTTCTTGCGCGCGAGATTGGAAAATTGGCTTAGTCATATCAGTTGATGCAAATATACCAGACTTCTTATTCTTTAGGCCAAAGCGACTTGAATATATACAATAGACCAAGCCCTTCTTACCACAAAAATAAATACATAAAAATTATGAAGAAAATAGTAAAAATACGCACCAAAAAGCAGAGCACACTTATTTAGAGAGCGTAGTTTAATTGTAAAGCTCTAGTCTCGCGTGCCTCCTTCGGCCCGGATGCGGTCCGCGTTTCTATAAGTCGCATACATACATCCTTATCTGTCCACATAAACCACATATCCAACCTTTTTCTATTAAAAATTTGATCTCGTTTTTCGGAACGAATGATGTGAAAAAAAAACAACTCGAAGCACGTTTGGTTCCCTCTAGTGCAATCAGAGAAACTTAAACAGTTCTATTGTAATTATTAACTAGATGATGATTTTTTTTTTGATAACGCCATCTTGTTGTGTCTTTAAAGCGGTTAGTTGCCCTCAATTACGAAAAATAGTATTATTATTCGCCAATAGATGTCGGGAAGAGTTGATTATTGAAAACACGAATAAAACAACACTTTCTGAAAAGAAATCGTAGCTAGATCGATTTATCGGCCCTGAAATCCCCTGTATACTAAATTTTATGAAAATCGTTGCAGCCGTTTTCGAGATTCAGATTATATATATACAAGAATTGCTCGTTTAAAGGTACTAGAGGTCCCGCAGTAGTCGAAATCCGACTATAATTAATTGGAATTGTAAGTTTGTAAACTATTATGATTGTATTTTATACTTCTATAATCACAAATTTCGCCTACTACATTATAAAAAGACTACGCTATAAAAAATATTAACAAAGACAAACCATATTCTATTCTCAATTTGACAACATACGTCAAGAACAAAAGTTTGACAATAAATGGTATGCATGCGTGTGTGCGTCAAATACACGGTATGTAGTGTGTGTAATGTTTTCTTTATTGATTTAATGTATCTTTTATGCATTATTTTAAAAAAATATTGGCATTGTGCACTTCTTCTCTATATTCTCTACGACCCGCCCTCGCTTCGCTTCGGAAACATTAAAACACACATGAAACAAAAAAAAAAAAAAAAAGTAAAAAAAAGTAGCCTATGTTCATCAGGGACAATGTCGGCTTCTAATGGAAAAATAATTTTTCAAATCGGTCCAGTAGTTTCGGAGCCTATTCGAAACAAACAAACAAACAAATCTTTCCTCTTTATAATATTAGTATAGAAGTATAGATATAGATAAGTGTGGAAAATTTCATACCGTCCGCGCAATTTTCGTAAAAAGGGATACAAAGTTTTTGCTTCGCGTATTAATACAGTCAAAACCGTTTACTGCGACATCGTTTAATACAACATGCCGGTTATAATAACCAAGAACAAAGGTCCCGGCTGAATGCCATATGACCGCCTTATTAAAAATATTGCTTTCTACGACATTGGTAATAAGGACATACCTCATAAAACGACCACATTGAACTAATATTTCGGAGAATTAGATCTGTTAGAACGACCGGCTAAGCTGTATTGTAAACAATTTGAATAGGTATCCACATTTGCTTCAATGGCTATTAAAATCAGGAAAGAAAACAATAGGATTTAGTTTAGTGTAGGGTCTTTTCTAATTCTTAGAAACAAAACATGTGCATGCGGTAGAGTCAAAGCCCGCTTCTTCATATCTCTTCAGTTAGTTTGTTACTTATCTATACACAAGACGCACCAAAACTTTGTGGAGTTATTCGTGAAACTTTCAAAATGTCGCAAAGAAAAATAAAACAAATTAATATTGAAGAAAAATCGCGTATTATGTAAATATATTTTACCAATAATTCCCTATCGATTTGTTTGTACTTGCACGATACACATTAAACATCACCGGTTTTTACGACTGAATATGAGCAGTCCCTTCGATGTCGTTATAACAGATTTTGACTGTATATAGATAAAATATAATATAATAAGATCAGGTTTCTGCGAGTGAAATGAAGCAGAGCTTATTTAAATTTAGAAGATATCATAACACGACGCGTTAAAATATTGATTCTATTTACGTACAAAAAAGCGTATAAAACAGCAAATTAACTATTTTTTATTTATTGCTTAGATGGATGGACGAGCTCAGAGCCCTACCTGGTGTTAAGTGGTTACCCATAGACATCTACAACGTAAATGCCAACCTTGAGATATAAGTTCTAAGGTCTCAAGTATAGTTACAACGGCTGCCCCACGCTTCAAACCGAAACGCATTACTGTTTCACGGCAGAAACAGGCAGGGTGGTGGTACCTACCCGCGCGGACTCACAAGAGGTCCTACAACAATTAAGCGAGTCTGTCTTTTTTCTACTCTCAATATCTGACTTTAGTATCTTGTAAAATCAATTAACACTTATTTACTAAAGCACTGTGTCATTTTTACCGAAATATCGTGTATTCGCTAAATGTGAAAATGTATTTAAGCCGTAAAATTACTATACTGTCGATAGTTGCAAAAGATTAAACGCTTCATAATCACATAGCTTTTTTTGCCGGCCCGAAAGTTACGCCCTTATTGTCGCAATGATTGTAGCAGCAGATTGTAGTAATTCATCTGTTGTCTCGGATACTTAAGGTTCTTATCGTATGCGATATAATGTAACAGATCGTGTAATTACTAAGACGAAAGAGCCCGACGTGTCAATAACCGAATATAATAATAGTCATTCGGTGTTGGCATTTCTATCCAACATGTTTTGTATTAAAACTCAGTTACTTTTAAGCTGGTAACACAATTGTTCCTCCTCCTCTCTTCCCCAGTCTAACGGCTATGACAATATGAAAATAAAGATTTGGCTTAAAGGTCTAGTAACTAGGCCATAAGATTACAAAAAAAACTCTTCCCCCTGAATGATCATGAATAATACATACGTTAAAAGTGCTCCGAGGCTTTTATCAACAAATCAACCCTAAAATTCAGTGCCCTGCTTTCAACTTCCTACATTCGAATTAAACTGAACTGTATTCGGTAAACAGTTAATTTATAACTGTAATATAATTGTGAGGTGATACATAGAACAGACCGTTCATTAAATTGTCCAGGTTTTTCCTCGTATACGTGTGCTTCAGTTTTTGTGGGCGGGTGCGTTATTGCCTTTTCCCAACCTCAGAGGTGAAAGCGAACCACGATTATGTAACTTGCTATGAAACATGCGAGACTAACTTTTTTTAAGGGATTTTATGACCTGGTAACTAAGACCTTTAGGTCAAGTCTTATTTTAATTTTAATGTAAACTTTTTTATATAAAAAATGATATTATGAAATGAAATGAAGTTGATTAATATGAAACATGGCATGAAATGAAATGGGATGAGATGATATGGGATGAAATATAATCTCAGTAAAATGGTGGTCATTTACTGAGACTTTTTCAGTGGACTTTTTGGAGGATCCCGAGAAGTTACGTTCGGCGGCTTTGTTTTATTTTCCCACATTTGTGCACTTTCACAGATATTAAACAGTTAATAAACCACCATTATTAAACATTTTAACCTAAAGAAACACTAAATAGACAAAATAAAACAAATCACACAGCTTCAGTCTTCACGTTCCCGCCAAAAAGTCTTCTTTTGGGGGTAAATTTAATAGTGTCACAGATAATATATATTAAAATGAAACTATCCGAAATGAGGATTTATAAGTTGGTAATCTTTTGCAATATCATAATTAGATGGCGTTACCGTATTGTGATGTTTTTAGGCAGGTGTGATACTAAATACCGTCAGCTCGTTTTGCCTACCTATAGCAATAAAAAATGCCCGAAATAAACAATCAGCTATGATTGTATGTACATATTTATTTATGTAACAGTATGTGCATGTTTGTGCTGAATTTGATGAAACTTGTTACATATACTCTATTATCATTTCAAGGAAGGTTTCTATCATCTAGTATTGTCAGGTTGAGATTGGTGGAACGCAAGCAGATGCAAGAAATCGATGTTTTTCAAACAATTAGCGATAGTTACAACGGAGCGTAACCGAATATAAACTACTTAATGTTAAAAATCTCGAATATGCAACGGTGAGTTACAAAAAAGGTTTTCTTTCCTGACCCTCCTTGAAACTAGCGCCTTAACCCTTTAATGAACGATATTTTAATTATGGAAATGAGGTCAGAAATGCGGCCAAGCGTGGTGTTGACGTCTTTATAAATATTTACCTATTTTCATTATAAAGAGGTCGTTTCTCTTATAATTTTGAACTGGGTCTATTATGTTGTATGTAGTATGAACTTTTCATCTAATCAAACGTGTGTATGTAATTACTTGTTCTGACTAATGAATTCATCAATGTGGTATAAATCGCTGGGATTAAAAACATAAAATTTTCGCCGTTGATGCCTTTTTTATTATAAGCACTAAGGAATTACTTTTCGAAATTTCACTCTTAAAGCAAGATAAATCTTAAAGAAAGCTTAATACAGGAAGGTTTGTATTAATGTTCGGAATTTTCAAAGTAAGATATCTCCTATACTACCTCTGATTAGAGGTAAAAGATAACGCATGCCCCAGTTAAAGTCAATTAGAGGTTGTATTGTTATATGGGAACTATTTATCTCTGTTTGTCCTCTATTCATTTATTTATTATTTACCTCAAGACATCACTTTACTGGTGGTAGGACTTCTTGTGAGTCCGCACGGGTAGGTACCACCACCCAGCCTACTTCTGCCGTGAAGCAGTAATAATGCGTTTCGGCTTGAAGGGCAGCCGTTGTAACTATACTGAGACTTTAGAACTTATATCTCAAGGTGGGTGGCGCATTTACGTTGTAGATATCTATGGGCCCCAGTAACCACTTAACACCAGGTGGACTGTGAGCTAGTCCACCCATCTAAGCAATAAAAAATAAAAAAAGTTCAAACTATTAACGGCATTGTAATAATAACAGCGGTGTTCGTTTTACAATGTTACTACGAGTTAATAACATGTCCGTGGTACTAACTAGTATTTTTCAAGTGCTATGATATTTTTATCCCCCAGCTATTCGCTGTTAGCCTAAGAGGCTATTCCATTTATATGACCTTCTGATGACTTTTGCAAAGAGCTCTCGATTTTTTTTTATTGCTTAGCTGGGTGGACGAGCTCACAGCCCACCTGGTGTTAAGTGGTTACCGGAGCCCATAGACATCACGTAAATGCGCCACCCTCTTTGAGATATAAGTTCTAAGGTCTCAAGTATAGTTACAGCGGCTGCCCCACCCTTCAAATCGAAACGCATTACTGCTTCACGGCAGAAATTGGCAGGGTAGTGGAAACCACTCGCGCGGACTCACAAGAGGTCCTACCACCACTGTACTAGACTAGGTTGTGTCCTGGCCATTGGTGATGACCGTGGGCGACAGCCACTTCTGATATCGAAGGCAATAAAAATAGGATAAAAAGGTAAAGCTGTCTGTTAGTACTAACAAGTCATAGATAACATAATTATAGACAATTTTACCTTTTTCAATTAATTTTAGAAACTAGATAAGCTTTAATTTATTTTAAAATTCCCATATCGCATTAAAGCTTTCACATAAAAAATTTAAGAAGCACATAACGTATGCATAGTTTATTTTATGCACGAATAAATTATGTTACGTTGTATCGAAACGAAGCTTTTTTTTTAACGAATAGGTAAATAATACGCTTAGAGAAATTTAGCATTAAAATTCACGAGGTGTCGTCTCCAAAAACCAGTTCTAGTTTGTTTGTGACCCACTATGCTTTTAATGTTTAACGGCCGTCTGGTGTAGTGGTAAGTGACATGGTCACAACACAAGGAGGTCGCGGGTTCGAATCCCGCCATGGGAAGATATTTGTATGATAAATATAAATGTCTTTTCCAGGGTTATGGATGTATATTAAATATATGTATGTGTATAATAAAAATCTTATATTTGAGTCGACTATTATCAAAGCCGGCAATCTGACTTTTGGACAATTATTGGTAAATCAGAAAAACGAATTATTGACTTTGTATTCCATTGGCAGTCACAAAACTCTTCGGAACGACATCTTAGATAAATAACAGGTTAACTATTAACCTATATTTAATGCAGGTTTTGAACCGTATTCTTTGAAGGAGACGATTATATTCAAATCAATCTGTATTGACATATCAATAACATTTTTTTGTCCAAATGCACAGATTGCCACCTTTGATAATAGACGACTCATTTATTTCCGTTATCTGGTACCTGTAACACAAGTTCTTTACGAACTTATCACGGGACCAGTTAACGTGGCGTGATTGTTAGTTAATATTAATATTAATATTTATTTTATTTATTTATTTAATGTCGTTGTAAGTTCTACGGAGAATATGTTTTAGTGCATCACTTAAAACTTTGTGATGACTTCTTCTATTATATACTTAAAATAGCGACCCGCCCTCGCTTCACTTCGGAAACTGTAATTTATTATTGATTTCTCCACTATTTAATGGATGTTATTATACATATAGACCTTCCTCTTCAATCACTATGTCTATTAAAAAAAACCGCATCAAAATCCGTTGCGTAGTTTTAAAGATTTAAGCATACATAGGGACAGAGAAATCGAATTTGTTTTATACTATGTAGTGATACTTAAATTTACAAGCCAACGTTTTAACGTTGAAAAACGATGAAAAAAAATCGATTTTATTGAGATTTACGTGTAAAACGTCAAATAGAGGCAAATTGGTATCTATAGCTTGATCATCGCAGACTTATTTCCTTTAACTCGGTGTTGTTTTTCCGTTTTCTGAGTTCCGTATATTGTTTACTAGCGACCCGCCCTCGCTTCGCTTCGGAAACTGTAATTTATTATTGATTTCTCCACTATTTAATGGATGTTATTATACATATAGACCTTCCTCTTCAATCACTATGTCTATTAAAAAAAACCGCATCAAAATCCGTTGCGTAGTTTTAAAGATTTAAGCATACATAGGGGATATAGGAACAGAGAAAGCGACTTTGTTTTATACTATGTTGTGATATGTCATGTCTTTACCGATACCCACTTAGTGTTGGCATTAAGCAGCATGTTCTCGTGCATGGGCGCATATTATCATTTTTTGGACATGTCTCCCGGCGAGGAAATGACTCCATAAAGCGCCTTGCCGTTCAGGGCAAAGTATAAGGCACCAGATCGCGTGGAAAGTTGCTCATGCGATGGACCGACCAAGCCAAGTCGGCAGTTGGCGGCTGTTTGCATGAATGTACCAGACTCACCATAAACCGGCAGGAGTGGCTTGCTCGTGAGGCGCATAGCATCTGCCCGCAGCAATGATACTGAATGACGAGCACGACCGCTCTGACAAGAGTGACACGACAAACGAAAGGAAACCTAGTGTTGAGAGACTTTTTTCTCGATATTTCGTTTTCGGATCATCAACCTATCGTTGCTTTTATATACAATCTTTGGTTTTCTTGAACGGTGCTATACTTTGTGGAACACTCCAATGAGGCTATATCAACCTTGGCCGGGAGTTAATCTATCCATCTGCAAAGAGCATCAGGACACTCCTCTGAAACAATTGAGCATCACTACCCCTTCCAGTTTATGAGATAAAACAGTCATAGTCCTATCTAATTGGGATTTTGATCTTATTACACAGGACGTGGCATTATTGACATCGTGATATCTATATCGTGATATCTATAGTAGGTAGATAAACATTGAATTAGATTAATATTGAAAATGACAAATGCTAGCCCACTGGTTTCCCGGATTTTCTCAGTGGGTCGCGATTCTGATCCGGTGGTAGATTCTGCGAAGCACTGCTCTAGCTAGGGCTAGTGTTAGCAAATTCTCTCAGGTTGAGCCTGTGAGCTCACGTACCCCTCCGGGCGTAGCTAAAATAGTAGAATAGGTAAGAAAAAAAACAAATGTAGTAGCTAAAAGAAAGATATTAAATCATTATAATAATAATAATAATAATAATATATTGTTCATATAGTATAGTTTTTATCATCGATCAACAGGGTACCATTATTATTGACCGCACACATCAACGTGTGCAAGATATATAATGATGAATTCACTACCTTTTGCTTACTCAACCTAAATAAGTCTTAAAAAGGTCCGCCTTCGGATGTGTGAATCTACGCTCCCTTACAGTTGTTGTAATAGAGACTAGAATCGACTGCCCATTTTTTCAAGTGTACTCCCGGCTACTTTCCAACTTGTCAATAAAAGCTTTCGCTATCTGTGACCGAGGTGTTTGCTTTATTTTTTCACTTTTTCGACAGTATGGTAAATTATACTATGATTGGAATTAGCTATAGTCCAATAAAATAGTTTTTACAGGCTTACAGAGTTTTGCAGATAATGTAATACGGCCTTCGCTAAACTTTAAAAATGCCATTAAATAATGAAAGAGGTCGAATTATTGACAAAGAGAATGTATGGTAATGGAGCGAGAAAACAAGAAAGTCTTTTTGATTTTCGATTTCATAATGTTACTCATGCTGTAGGTTTCATCGATATTAGTCTTCTATTTCCAGGGACTGCTACTATTAGAAATTAAAAATTTGTACTACTTATTTGTTTGCAAATAAAATAACAGGTTAAATTGAAAATAAGGAGGTAGGACCTCTTGTGAGTCCGCACGAGTAGGTACCACTACCCTACCTATTTCTGCCGTGAAGCAGTAATGCGTTTCGGTTTGAAGGGTGGGGCAGCCGTTGTAACTATACTGAGACCTGCATTTACGTTGTAGATGTCTATGGGCTCCAGTAACCACTTAACACCAGGTATAACAAAATTATAAAGCCGTCGTATATTTTTTTTTGTGTAGAGTTAATATTTGGCTGGTTATAATCTTATACCTTTAAACGAGCAATTCTTGTATATTAATACAAAATATATATAATCTGAATCTCGGAAACGGCTACAACGATTTTCATAAAATTTAGTATACAGGGGATTTCGGGGGCGATAAATCGATCTAGCTACGATTTATTTTCAAAAAATGTTGTTTTATTCGTGTTTTCAATAATCAACTCTTCCCGACAACTATTGGCGAATAATAATACTATTTTTCTCAATTGAGGGCAACTAGCCGCTTTAAATACACAATAAGATGGCGTTATAAAAAAAAAAACGAGCATAGCTCGGTCATCGTCTAGTACATTTTAAAGAGCACTGAGCAAACATTGAGAAACCTCAGCTAAGAAGCGTTAGTGCATCGACCATCTGACTATGATCTTGTCAGTTTTTCATCTGTTTCGGTTTTTTTTTTTCAGAATTCCTTTTACGCAGCGTTGGATTAACATAAGAAGTGAACTGTCAAAACTATAACTTTTTTGATTGGAACTCTCAAGTGTTCTACGACAATAAAATTGGAACTAGAAGCCAATAATTATCGATCAAATAGCCGAGCAAACTTTGTTAAAAATATCTAGAATTTGTTTTAAAAAAAAAACTATTTTTTTTTTCTATTTATTTTATTATATTTTGCATAAATATATAAATATAAAACTTTCGTAAAATACAAAGTTTTCGTGAACACAGATCACATGTATCGTAAATTAAGAAATTCGATTTTAAATAAACGTTTGGTTTGACTTTGGTGAAAACTCAATAAAATGTATCCTACAAAAATAAGATTTTTTTTTTTTTATTGCCTAGGTATGTATACGAGCTCACAGCCCACCTGCTGTTAAGTGGTTACTGGAACCCATAGACATCTACAAAGTAAATGCGCCACATACCTTGAGATATAAGTTCTTGTACCTTGAGATATTGTATTGTATTTTATTGCTTACAAAATTATATCGATGTTTTGAAGTTTAATACTGTAGAAAGAACTTGTTGCCAGTTTAAATTAGTCGATCGTAAATAAAAGTTGGAGCCACGTCTTAATTTCTACTTTTCTAGGTTTATACGCCAATCACTTGGGGGACGAAGTGTCACAAAAATAATTATTTGTGCCGTTTAACATCCGTTTTTTTTTTTTTAGTTAAGTGGTTACTGGAGCCCATAGACATCCACAACGTAAATGCGCCACCCACCTTGAGATATAAGTTCTAAGGTCTCAGTATAGTTACAACGGCTACTCCACCCTTCGAACCGAAACGCATTACTGCTTCACGGCGGAAATAGGCGGGGTGGTGGTACCTACCCGTGCGGACTCCCAAGAGGTCCTACCACCAGTGATTACGCAAATTATAATTCTGCGGGTTTGATTTTTATTACACGATGTTATTCCTTCACCGTGGAAGTCAATCGTGAACATTTGTTGAGTACGTATTTCATTAGAAAAATTGGTACCCGCCTGCGGGATTCGAACACCTTACACGATGTCTTATCCTTTAGGCCACGACGACTTCAATCTGTAATGATTCCACGGTATTAATTATGCTGCTAAAATTAAATGGTGTTTTTGTACTATATTATATACTTTGAACGAAACAATAATGAGTTAGACTAGCTAGACCTATCCAACAGTTCTACCCACCCAACGCCTCGCTACAGTAACCGGTCCAGAGAAGACCACATCCAGCAGGTTGCCGTGTCATTTATCTGATCGTTGGTCCGCCGGTCCAGCGGTCGCCACCTGAGAACTTTTTGGCCTCAACTTTTCGGAACCATGTCATGTTGGCCTTGAGAAGTAATAGCATCTGTCAGCTCCTCCCGTGGGTGTCGTAAAAGACTACTAAGGGTTGCTCCAGAGATTGGGCAACAACGTTTTCCGTGTATTACAACGACATACCGTGTTCCCCAACCCGCATGCCAAGCGTGGCCATTATGGAAACCCTCTCCAAAATGCCTGACAAAGATGAGCAAAAGAACTTAAAGTAAAAATTCAAATTATCCATCAATAACATGAACCTTCTCTGAATAATATTTACGACATTAAATAATATTTAAACGCTCGATCTCAAGAATGTAATTTTCTTCTGTATTAACGTTATCATTCAACACAGCGCCTCTCACCTTATGGTTATCTGTAATTAAATCTGAGCATGTAATGCGTCGATAAATATTTACGATGTTAATTGACATTTAAATTCGAAAGAGACTTGCAATGAGTTCGCGGAGAGAGCCGCAGCAAAAACAAATACATGAATCGCGTTAAGGTCTTCAAAGGACTTGAAACTTTCGCGGAAACCGGTGAAACTCTAGTTTAATTAATGCTAATATTTCGGACCCGACTTAGGCTTTATTCGATGCCATCAATCTAATCGGATTAAACGTAAAAGTTAGGTTTGACGCAAGTCTCCTTTCACATGTTTCACATTCCATTTCAATAGTACGAAACAATAGAAACAGTTTTAGGGGTGTTAGGCCAAAAAGAAGAAAGAAGACATCTATAGTAACAATGTTCTTAATCTTGTTCATTTAACTTTATGCACAAAAGGAAACAGCCCAGTTCTGTTTGTTTGTTATTCTGTTCTATTTGTTATTAGCAATGAGAATAATTAATGTGAGATATCAAAAATGTTTCATGTTTCAAGAAGGTCTAATAAGCCGTAAATGGCTCACTAAAACATCGATATTAATCATTGATGATGATAAAAATCGGATTGTTTTAGAGTTTATTGATTTTCTATTTCAATTTTTCGAATCGAGATCATTATGTTCTTGCTTTTTGTATATCTTTTAGAAAGTAAAACTGACAACAACTCCTCATAGACTAAGTAGACGACGAGCCCATTATGTAGCTCGTATTTTTTTAGGAAGGAAGTATTACTGGTGGCCTGGAGACCTCTCTAGTATGACCAAGACAGCTGGAAGAGCACGGGCATAGCCAGGAGGGATGGTATTTGCTCGAACGCTAGCGAAGGAGACCTAGCCGCTCAAGGCCAGCTCCTTCGCGAATGCATCTATGCGAATTGTTACATGCTGGGGTCGGGATAAATAAAAATTCTACCGGAATACAACTTAAAAACTGTATTCAACACTTAGAACACTTAAAACACTTCACAAACACTTTAAAATTCTCGATTCGCTTCTTCCGCTTCGCTTCAAGTGATCCGTTCGCTGTTTCGCTTCGAGTAGACCCAATTACTGACTGGTTTCGGGTCATCTCTGCAACGCTTTTAGTCGCTTTTAGTCGAAACGAAATCCCAAGAATCATCGAGAATATTCCACAAAAGTCAAATACTGTCTTTTTCCGCTATCTGACAATAGATGGCGTTGTACTCATCGAGCGTTCTAGGTGTTACTAGATCCTTCGATATTATTTCAGCTATTCGGCAATAGATGGCGTTACTGTTACCGGCATAACATAATCAGAATCGTGACCCGCTGAAAAGATCCGGCAAGAAGATCAGCGGGCTGATGTAGGGGTTAGGTTGCACTCTATTTGCCGAGTTCGAGTTCAGTTCGCATCAATCGCATGACTATTTTGGAAACAAACTAAAATAATGATCTATAATTTAAACTGCTTTTACGGCTTAATCTCGCCCCTTCATTTTAACAGGAAAAAAGACGGAGTTAGCACAATATTCTAATAACACCGAAGTCGTCCATGAAGACGAGGACAGTGTTCAAAACGTCGAAAAAATATAATGATAATGAAACAACGCAGCACTACGCCTTAAAAATAGTATTATTTATGGCTTCTAAGGGCGAAAACCCATGAAAATAGTTCAATTATTCGTTGAATAATAGGTAAAAATGACTGATACCATCATCCATATGATCAGCAAATGATGGGTTGATCTTGGAATCGTTACTAATTGTTGTAAATATCATTTATATAGCATCTAGGCCCCTGCAGAGCTACATAGTGACAAATTTGGAATTGTAACGTACTGAAATAAAGTATCTTTCGAGTCTAAATTACTTGCAGCTTTCATATTTACGAATAACAACTTTCACGGCAAAGGGATAATTACGTGTTCAATTTACGAAAAGAAGTGTAAAGTTTAAGCTAAATCACGAGCGGGACGGTTGTAAGCCCGAGCAGTTTGGCAATACTATCCCGCGTCTCTGTAATGAAACACCCCAGCCGCTGTTCTAACTCAATGAAGACATCAATCTCAATTTCGTGAATGAACAAACGAACCACCGCTGAGCTCTGTTATTTACTTACTAAATAAAATAAACGATCTTTATTTTCGTACAATACGTAAATAAATAAATAAAAATAAAATAAAAAGCCTTTTATTTCTTGCATTTTAAAAAAAGTGACATTAAAAAACTTACACAATTTGTTAATAATACATTAATAATAATAGAGTTTTTAATATAATGTGTATAATATTTGTCGTATCGCTTAAGTTCATAACATTACAGTAAAAGATATAAAAAAGGTTATATTAATTTAGCGTGCAGGCATGCAAGAACCCCTCTTATGTGAGGGTGAAGGCCTCCTCCAGACTTTTCCTTTTGTCAAATGGACAAATGGACAAATAGTACACGTACCAACACAAAATTCTGTATTAATGGGCGATATAAAATTTGATAAGAAACTTCACGCGCCGACCACCCACTAGCCGTGTTTATGTCTCGTAACATTTTAATTCCTGTTCGGTCGGCCCTTGTAACCGGACGATGCTGCCTACAACACACTAACACACATTTCACAACTCAACAAGGTTTTATTTGCGTACTAACAAATGCAACTCTAAGTGTTATAACAAGTGATCTGGTAAATCATTGGATTTTTTAGCTTAAGCTATCAGCGGCGATATGTGACTTGAACTGCCCCTGCTGCAATTGTGACTTGCACGGCTTGGCTTTGCCCCTGGCATTGCTGAAGTCCGTGGGCGACGGTAACCACTCACCATCAGGTGGGTCGTACGCTCGTCTGCCTACAAGGGCAATAAAAAAAAAGAACGCTTGCGGTACGAATGTTGATGTGGGGATTGGTAAAATGGCCTATGATGACAACTTCTTTAACAAGACGTCCTACTGGTGGTAGGACACTATGCGAGTCCGTAAGGGTAGGTACCACCACACTACCTATTTCTGCCGTGAAGCAGTAATGCGTTTCAGTTTGAATAGTGGGGCAGTCGTTGTACTGTAAAAACTGAAACTTTAGAACTCATATCTTAAGGTGTGGCGGCATTTACGTTGTCGATTTCTATGGGTTCCGGTAATCACTTAACGTAACGTGGGCTGTGAGCTCGTCTTTCCACCTAGTACTAGTCGTGATCTAGTCGAACCTAATTCGTGTCTAGGTTTTACGTTTAAGATATGAGACAGACGTAAGCACAATACAATTGACACTTTGATCTCGAGTGACCGGTATCGCGAACACGTTAGTCTTTTATTATAGACTTTTTATGGCTTAAACGAGCGCTCCTTTTACTGGTATTAAGTGATTACCGAAGTTCATGAACATTAAAAACGTAAATAACCCACCTGCCTTGAGACATGAATCCTAAATTTCAGTTCGGTGAAGGAATATCATCGTGTAATAAAAATCAAACCCAACCAAAAAACTCATTACTGGTGGTAGGACCTTTAGTGAGTCCGCGCGGGTAGGTACCACCGCCCTGCCTATTTCTGCCGTGAAGCAGTAATGCGTTTCGGTTTGACAGCCGGGCAGTGGAGCAGCCGTTGTAACTATACTTGAGACCTTAGAACCCATATCTCAAGGTGGGTGGCGCATTTACATTTTAGATATCTATGGGCTCCAGTAATCACTTAACATCAGGTGGGTGGTGCGCTCGTCCACCCATCTAAGCAATAAAAGAAAAAGTTACTACAACGGCTGCCTCACCCTTCAAACCGGAACACATGGCTGTTTCACGGTAGAAGTAGCTGATAGCTGGTACCAGACGAGCTCACCAGTCACTCTAACATCAGCCATAAGTAGTCTCTTCAATAATCATGGGTCAATATCTAGATTCACGTTTATCGTTTGCCGTATTAAAGATTCAAATAGTTTAACATTCGCTTGGCATCGCGACATGATTAGACCGGATTGTGTGATGAATTGGATTTGAATTTTATGGTCGTTTCGTATTTAGGACTGTCATTTGAAGAATTCGAATCTTCCGAACCAAGGTCGTGTTCCGTGGACGGTACGTTCCACTTTACGTGCTTAATTCCGTTTTAGTTCCACATTTTAGAGCGACTTTTATCTATACTAATATTATAAAGAGGAAAGGTTTGTTTGTTTGTTTGTTTGTATTAAATAGGCTCCGAAACTAGTGAACCGATTTGAAAAATTCTTTCACTGTTTGGAAGTTACACTATTCCCGAGTGACATAAGCCAAATCTTTTTGGAAGAAAATTAGGGATCCCTACTAAAATTCCGATAATGTAACGCAAGGTGTAAAAAAATTACCTAAAATATTCTTATACAGCGTGCCCTGCGAAAACTATTGATGATAGAATAAAATAATGTACTACGACTTTGTAGAACTCACTATTGTTTACAAAAAGCCGCAATAAGTGTTCTTTTATTTAAAAAAATAAAACAACTTAAATATCGTTAAAATTTTTGTTAGAGACCCGCGCGGAGCTGGAGCGGGCCGCTAGTGTTTTATAATTTGAATACAGGATCTGGCGTAGCTTTCTTTTTTTTTCTTACATGTATTTCATTATGTTCAACCGAGTGCTTAGCAGAGAAAATTGAGAAAAGTTAAGTATGAAAGTGTTTGTGGTGTTTTAACCGCAAATGAATGGCTGTGCATGGGACGTTGATGCCGGTAACGCAAATCGCCACTGGACACTTCAAATTGCACACATGTCTCCGTTCACGTAATGGTCGCAAAGAATGTGTATTTAAACGATAGTAGAAGCCTTTCTATTGTTATTTTTATTGCATCGAACGATGAACGAGCCCACAACCCAGTTGTTGTTTAATTGTTGTTTACTTAAAGGTATCACAGCACGAACTGCGCCTTAAAACTTGAGATGAATAATTGTACAATAATTACGCAAAACCATTTTTACGTTTTGATTTTTACCACACAACGTTATCGTGGAAGATAATCGTGAATGTGAGCTAGGTATATATTTAATTAGAAAAAAATGGTACCTGACTACGGTGTTTGAACACCGAAATAGTCGTAGGTATTGTTCGATCTGATTAAGCCAGGCGTCTTATCCTTTAGGTCACTTCGACTACACTAAGCCACTGTGTGACAGATTCCCGATATAACTTAAAGACCATTCAAATGTTTGCCCACTGAGTTTCTCGCCGGATCTTCTCAGTGGGTCGCGTTTCTGATTCGGTGGTAGATTCCGCGAAGCACTGCTCTTGCTGGGGCCAGTGTTAGCAATACTCCCGGTTTGAGCCCCGTGAGTTCACCTAAACGTCAAGAAGAAGCTGAAATAGCCTCTTAAGGCGATAGGGAAAAAAAATCTAATGTTTTTGTTCATAAGTTACTAAAACCCATAGACATATTGTTAAAGCTTCAGTAAGACGTAAAATCAGGTAGACTGAAAACTCATCTACCAACGTAAAGAAATAAAAAGTATGTTTTGAAAAGCAACGTACAGTAATACAATACTAACCGAAGCAATCAATTTTATTGAACATTACGCAACATCGATAAATACAATGTTGTACCGAAACGTTTAAGGTAATAATACCCATTAAATTCCGTACCCGGCAATCACTCGAATATCAAACGTAATAATCGATGAGTCGGTATGTTTCCGTTTAAAATCGCAATTCGATTAATACATGCGGCCCAAAACCTGTTTTGAAGGTATTCGCAACAAAATCATTCACTTTCTCTTAGAAAATATTCGACTAGTACCTACGCAGCATTCCGGCAACGGGCTGTAATCATTATTTTGATTTATTAATCGATTAAATTTTGATCGATAATTTTTAAATATCTCGTAGGTGAGTTGTTAGTTTGACGCTGATTTAAGTGAAAGCATTTTATTTTGGCCCTACTGATTTGTTTGAATTCTTGCGCTCTAAAATATTAATGGCCAATAAGTGGGACGTTTTAATTCCATACTAGTATTTCATTGAGTACGCAATTTGCATTTTCTTTGAGTAATAAACCAAAAATAAACCTTACCTATTTTCGAGGTTAAAACGTGAAATAATCTTGAAACGTCAATATCAGATAGCCCAGTAGAGCTACCTTCTTTTGCAGTTACATTTTACTCGATTTGTTCATGTTTCTTTTAACATACAACAATAAATTTTTTTTATTGCTTACTAGTTGACCCGGCAGACTTCGTAGTGCCTCAATCGATAAATAAAAGACCTACACTTTTGTATAAAATAAACTTAAAACAAACAAAAGACACATGAAAGGAAAAAGAAAATTGTTATTTTTATTTAATTCCAAGCATTTTCATATTTATCTACCTTTTAAACCTTCTCTGGACTTCTACAAGTAATTCAAGATCAAAATTAGCCAAATCGGTTTAGCCGTTCTCGAGTTTTAGCGAGACTAACGAACAGCAATTCATTTTTATATATATAGAAGAAGAAGATAGAAGATAGAAGATATGTGAGGATACACGGCGTGCTGAAGTCCATAGATTTGATTTTATTTATAATCGCTTATAAAAAGCGAACCAATTTCTAACCACATGAAATAATTGACAAACACTTGCGATATAATATGTGCTATTTCGTTTAACACACCATCTATTAAATTGGTATTAAAACTGTACTGAACGCACTTTCCACGCTCGTATACTTAACAACCAGTTTTCTAGTTTGTCTTAATTTCTAACTACAAATAAATGGTAATCGTGTGGGCTGAGACTCTCCCAAAACAATATTTGCAGTTGAAACAAAGGCTCGTTCTCCCAGTGATAGGGAAAGCGTCAATAATTAAGATGTTTATCTTGGTGGAGTCAAAGAAGTAGTAAACGAAAAAAGTTTAGTTTTATTTCTTGGATAATTATTTTTGGTAAATTATTAAAATATTGAAGAATTGTTGCAAATTTACACAATTATATAAAGCGTAATCTCAATGTTAGTTTTTTTTTTAAATCGATATTAAGAAAAGTAGAAGCTTTTCGCTATAGTTTTTTATGTATGTATATTATTACCTGAGATTTTTTTCTAGATGAACCGATTTTCATGGTTCTTTTTTTAAGAAGATCGTACTTCTCATGTTGTTTCATAAAAAAATATTAAAAGTCTGACCAAGTAGTATTTGAATTAGCCTTAATAATGCATTTTTAATTACCTTCGACTCCATTGATGATATTACTATTTTATCCTGAAATCGGTTTCATTCTTTTGTTAAAATGTTGTATTATTTAAATATATTTAAGACTAATGAAACTTCACTGGTTAGTCTGTTATAACGTAAAAAACACCGGTTTCTTGAAAGTTCTCCTACTAACTGTCTAATCTTCAAAATTAGTTAGAATCTTTTCCTGAAGCGCATATAAAAACTTTACAAACTCTTAACTCAGAGGGGTTTACGATACACGACTGTATGTAATGTCAACAAACAAAGTTTCAAATTAATAGTTAGTTGTAAACCAGTAACTTTTCTTAATCTCGCATTTGAAATTTTCGTTCACGATTCATGGGCTCAATACGAAAACTATCATGTATTATCAAATACCAAAACTTGTAAAATTCAAATGATAAAATTGAGATTAAACCATAAAGGTAGTTTGAACCACAAATAAATTCTATTACACTTAAGTTTCAAATTAATTTTACTGAGTCACAAATACAACCACACAATTTCAGCAAGCAGCGATTGATAAATGTCACTACATTAAGATTGAATGCATGTAATATTTTTGCATCAATTTTCTAGAGCGTTGACTTACTGAAAGCGATTTGCATGGAGCCGTTTAGAAACGTGTGTTTCTTGGATATTTGTTCTTAAAAAACGGGTCACATTGGCCATGCAGACTGGTTGATCTTATAACCTGAATTATTGGAGACAAGTTGTCTAGACACGCGAAATTGCAGTCTGTGTTTTGTTAATCTTTTTAATTGGTATCGTCGTTTATACCAGACGAACCATGGCTCTTGGGATGTGAAGTTGTCATCAGACCCCGTAGGTCACACGTAAGTGCCACCATTAACATTGAGACATAGGGTTAAAGTCTCAATTGTATGTTACACTCTTCGAACTCATCTAATAAAAATAAACAGGCTCGCCGTAACCCTAGTAAAATGACTGCAAGTTCAATGTTACCATGTTAATATATTTGTTTGGTAGTTGTGAATTTGACATATGTACATATCTAAATTATTTATGTCACTAACTGTCATCGACAAGTTTATGCCACTTTTAGAAGGGCTACTTTTTGCCAGATTTTCTCAGTGGTTCGGTATTCCGATCCTGTGGTAGATTTTCCGAAGTAGTTCTCTTGCTAGAGCCAGTGTTAGCAATCTTTCTCACCACAGCACCAAACCTATATAATTTATAAAAAAATACAGCCACATACGAATTCGCACGTATAAAAACAATTTGGCAAAGAGTAGATAAAACTCTGTACTTTGAGAGTGCGATAAATATGAATAGGTACATAAAATTTCATAATTTTGTCACAGCTCTTATCCTAAATACAAAATATCATTTTCATATATCATCATCATCATTATATATTTTTGAATCATTTCGATGAGATTTTAATGTAATTAAGAACCACAGGCAATCCACGAGGACAGTAACACGTATCGGAATGTTAAGAAAGTGTGGAAGTAACCCTCGAACGTGCTCTGTTTGCGATGGATTCGCTACAAAAGTCGTTGTTTCGCGATTCTTAGCGCGTAATCTCATTAAGATTCGCCGGAGATTCTGGCGTACGGGCAGTCAGTGGAACGCGAAAAGTGGATATGGCATTAGCATAATACTAGGTCATGTGAGCACTTTTCATTTTATTACATTATCATATGTACGATTTTACTAACATAGAGCCGTTTTCATGCAAATCTGCGTAATTTTTTAAACAAATGCAAAACTATAATTTCATTTTTTGCAAGGTGAACGAACTTTGTTTTTTTTTTTTAATTTTTAATTACTGAAATAGTATCCATTGTGAGCAAGGTACCATCTCCCACATCGATTCAGCTCCTTTTGCGATGAAGCAGTTATTTGTCATTATATTCATCATTATATTGAATGCAAAGTTTAAAAATAAGTTTAAAATAAGTTTTTTCGGGCCACGATGAGGAAGATGTAGCAGAACACACATTGGCGCGTTGCTCTGGATTTGACGAGTAGCTCACCGCCCTCATCGACTTCATTGGCGAGGACTTACCGGTGCCGCGTGTCGTGGCTACGATGCTCGGCAGTGAAGCGTCCTGGAAGGCGATGCTCGGTTTCTGCGAGACCACCATATCGCGGAAGGAGACGTCGGAACGAGAGAGGGAAAGCTCTTCCCTTTCCGCATCGATCCGTCGCCACCAAGCCGGGTCCGAAGGAAAGAATACGATCGTACGTCTTGGCCCCTGCAGGAGGCGACTTCCCCCCGGTGAAGGTCATGGGGCGACCTGAGAGGGTTGAGGCTGCGCGGCGCGTTACCAGCACTCTAGGGCGCTGCCGTGAAGTAATATAATTAACTTGATAGCAACCGGTTGGCGGTGTATCGCGTCCCGACCCGGCAGGCTAGTTCTGGTCCAGCGGAGTATTCCGGGACATCAGTGGAGGTGTCTGGGCGGCCTAACAAGCTGCCATACCGAGACGGCTAACGTTTCAGAGCCTTCGATTCGCCTCGATGGCTTCATCGGTCCAGCGTCTTTGGGGTGAGCTGCGCTGTCTGGATGTAGTGACCCCGGTGGGGGATCGGATGCTTGCGTGAAAGTGCAGGGGAGTCGTTTACGTTACGTTACGAAATTTAGGAACCTACCCAGGTTCCTAAATTTCGTATCCTTGGGCCCGTGATTCACTCTTGCGGACCAGTTCTACATACCCCGTGCACCCCCTAGGCTCGGGGACTTTGCAAAAGACTCGACCCCCGGCCCGAAAAAAAAGGCTTTCTCGGATATTGAAATGAGATTGAGCTTCATTGTTACATTATATATATGTTTTTTTGTATACATAGTAACATTTATATTAGAAAAAGGTACAATTTATTTGGTAAAATATACAAAAAAGTAGTCTTTTTTGCTAACAGAGCATAGTAGGTCATATACAAAAAAAATTAGCTATCGTAAGCTGAGCGATATCATAATATGAAAATTTCGTTTACAAAAATATATTTCTTTGTATATTCTTTCTCATTTATTCCATTGCGAAGACTCTCACACAATACGCCCTACCTCTGTTAATTATGTTAATTTATTCTTCGTGAAAGTCGTTCGTGAAAATTGTATTAGATATTTCTGCGACATCCATAGTTAAGACTCACTCAGTACGAATATACCGAACGTTCGATCTATTAACCAGTTGAGGTTTCATAATTAAAACGTTTTAACGAGTCCATACATTCGTAGCTCGATGTTTACAAGCAAAAGTACGCATCCGATCCACTGAATGTGCATCGCGGAGCGTTGACGTGCATAGTAATATCAAACGCTCTCCTGACCGCCTTGAGATAACTGGAAGCAGATTGGTGAAAACTCGTTTATTCAAGTTGAAAAGTAAAAGCACTTTCTTTATTTGTACAAACATTAATAGCTAACAAAAATACGCCCGATTGTTACACGTTTGTAATCATTGCTTACACATTTTTTTAACTATTTCGTGCGAGAGGAGTGAGTGTTGAAATGACTGCTGATAGAAGAGAATGGAAGAGGAGAAATTTTCTTTGTCGACCTCACCTAGTGGGATAAGGTACTAAATACTAAATTTATTCAACAAGAATATTGAATCCAATCAAATCCGGATTTCTCGTTATACAAATCGAAATAAAAAAGCCTACCCGTAGCCTCTCATCAAAGCTAATGTTAAAGCAACTACATCTGATAAAAAGTCATTAATGTTATGAAATTAAGGAGGATATCTCTGAGTGTCTGTATGTGTAATCCTTACTCAATATTTAGTTGCATCCGGGCGTAGTTTTACCTGGTAGCTGGTCAAATATAGCAAATATTCACACCTCAATTTGCGAGATATTGAAAACAAATAACTTCTTAATCCAATCCGTTACATCAATAACAACCGTTACATCAAAATTTACCCACTTAATCCACAGTTATTGGCATTGCAATATTCTCGGTTGGCTGCCGTCCGCTATTTTTATTGACTAACTGGAATAATAACATCGATTGTTAATTGGCACGAAAAAGAATTCGCTAGAACGGTCGCCGTGAAATCGAGAACTCATCAACTAAACCCACATTCGGCGGTTTTATATTCGCTGTGAATGATGTTACGTGACCGATCTTCGAAATCGAATCTTCGTAACAGACGGGACGACACCCGAGAAAGGTCTATAATTTATTTACAACATTTGATGGAAAAATAACTGAATAAGTCTACATATTTCTACCAAATCGACTGAATAATAGATGTAATAATAGATTTTTACTGGTGGTAGGACGTTTTATGAGTCCACACTGGTAGATATCACAACCCTACCTATTTATGCAGTGAAGTAGTAATGCGTTTCGGTTTGAAGGCTGGGGCAGCCGTTGTACTGTAAAATCTGAGACCTTAGAAATCATGTCTCAAGGTAGGTGGCACAATTACTTTGTAGATGTATATGGGCTCCGGTAACCACTTAACTTAGGTGGGCAGTGAGCTGATCCATCCACCAAAGCAATAATATTAAAAATATATAAATATATATATACAACTAGGCATATATAACTAAACTAGTGGCAGACGTGGATGAGATTTGTGGCATACAGAAGGGGAGACCTATGCCTAGCAGTGGGTACTAAAGGACTGAAGATGATGATGATCATGAGTGAAACTCTTCTTCAAACGAGGCTTAAGGAGAGTTCTCAGCAGTAGGCAAAGGCTTTGCTGTGCTCCTGGCATTGTTGATGTCCATGACCGAGTGTGAATACTCACCATCGGGTCGTATACTCATCTGCCCAAAAAGGCTAACGATAATTTCATAACAACGTCGTTTTCTTGAAGTTAACCGTTCGCCACCTATTAAATATGTTGACTATAACAGAAACCTTACGAGGAGTACCAACAACAGCAGGAATACATATAGAACAAATATACATACAAAAATTGATTTTTATTTAAATATATTTGTTACTAGCTGACCCGGCAGACTTCGTAGTGCCTCAATCGATAAATAAAAGACTTAAACTTTTGTATAAAATAAACTTAAAACAAACAAAAAGAATCCGTTCGACGGGGGACACATCAAAGGAAAAGAAAATTGTTATTTTTATTTAATTCCGAGCATTTTCATTTTTATCTACCTTTTAAACCTTCTCTGGACTGAAACAAATAATTCAAGACCAAAATTAGCCAAATCAGTCCAGCCGTTCTCGTGTTTTAGCGAGACTAACGAACAGCAATTCATTTTTATATATATAGATAGATGATAGAAGAAACATGTGTGCCGAGAAATGTCAGGAAGAAATTTTCAAAGTTTAGCCCCTCATTTGTAATTCTCCGACTAAGTCACGAAATTCACACGTACTTCAAAATCAAAATCTGGACCACATTTAGTATTTGCTGAAAATATTGTTGTACTTCCGATTTGTTGGATTTTTTTATTTCGTTTTTTTCATGACATCAATTTACTGGCTATCTGAAAACGGGAGAATAAAAGGAAAATTTTAAAATTTACCTTGTTACCATCATTATAGTCTAGATAATCAAATAGCAGATTTAGATCGTGGGTATTGTATGAAAAAATTTGTTCTAAATTTTGATATTTGTATAAGTTTGATTTTTATTACACGCTGCTATTCCTTCACTTTGGAAGTCAATCATGATCATTTGTTAAGTACTTACCTATTTCATTAGGAAAATCGGTACACGCCTGCGGGATTCGTACACCGGTGCATCGCTACATACGAATGCACCGGACGTCTTTTCCTTTAGGCCACGACGACTGCAAATTAATGCGATCCAGCCGTTCTCAAATAATGCGATCACCAACGAACAAAATCTCATTTTTATTTATATCTACATTACTTAAAATATAGTACATGTAAAATAAAAATATTAACTTGAGTTTTTATCTCTCAAACTTTCAACTGTCGTATACACTACGGATTAACCTGGCTTCTTTTTTTAAGGCCACAGACGCCCACTGCGGAACAAAAGACATCACCTCAAAGTTGAGCGATGCACCGGTGTTCGAATCCCGCAGGCGGGTACCAATTTTTCTAATGAAATACATACTCAACAATTGTTCACGGTTGACTTCCACGGTGAAGGAATATCATCGTGTAATAAAAATCAAACCCGCAAAATTATAATTTGCGTAATTACTGGTGGTAGGACCTCTTGTGAGTCCACGCGGGTAGGTACCACCACCCTGCCTATTTCTGCCGTGAAGCAGTAATGCGTTTCGGTTTGAAGGGCGGGGCAACCGTTGTAACTATACTTGAGACCTTAGAACTTATATCTCAAGGTGGGTGGCGCATTTACGTTGTAGATGTCTATGGGCTCCAGTAACCACTTAACACCAGGTGGGCTGTGAGCTCGTCCACCTATCTAAGCAATAAACAAAAAACCCCAGAGTCCGTCACCGCCTTTACCAACTCGTCTTTTCACCTGCCCACGTTGCTTTTCATGGAGTCTGTTCTTTTAGCAATGCGCCCTGTCCACTCCCGTCTTGGTTCACGCCAGTAAAAGATAAATTATATTGTCAAACCAAATTCGCTCTTATATTCTATGTAAAATTTACTACTCTGTAATCCAACAGGACCTTTTGGCGGGAACGCGAGGAGTGAAGTTGTGTGATTTGTTTTATTTTGTCTATTTAGTGTTTCTTCAGGATTAAATATGTAATAACGGTGGTTTATTAACTGTTTAATATCTGTGAAAGTGCACAAAAGTGGCAACATGAAACAAAGCCGCTGGACGTAACTTCTCGGGATCCTCCAAAAAGTCCACTGAAAAAATTTCAGTAAATCACCACCATTTTACTGAGAATATTTCATCCTAAATCATCTCATCTCATTTTATTTAATTTCATCCCCGTTGATTAATGTATCAAACTAATCATATTTCATTAATCTGTTATCAAAACGTTTTAATTTTACTGTGATTATCTTCAAACAGCACACGATCTTCGAACTAATAACCTAAAGAAACTTTAAAAAGTAGGTTATCTAAACTTGTTATGGCGGCACGAATTTTGCTAATACTCACAAAACGGAACCTGTCCACGGCCACACCTGTTAAGAAGAGGTATGTGGCTCAAATATATAATTAAAACAGTTTTATTGGACCCGTTGTTCATTAATGATGCGGGCGTCGAGAAAGAAATTGCTTCAATTAAAGCAAGCATGTGTACATAAGATTTATAATTGTTGATACGACAATAGTTCCGAGCCTTGATTGATGATTTTTGAAGTATTGATAAGTCATCGTAACACAAGAGAATTTTAAATTTCTATTAAATTAATATTAGCTTAAAAAGAGCGAGTCTTAAGAAGATCTGTCTAGAGTAGTCTAGATAAAACCTAACACACATCTATTGTCTGTGTATTCGTCCTTTTTTCAGTTTTTCAAATTTCAAAATGGAAAGAATGAACGCATTCTAATATTGTGTAATTTTTTTTTTCATTGCTTAGATGGGTGGACGTGCTCACAGCCCACCTGATGTTAAGTGGTTACTGGAGCCCATAGACATCTACAACGTAAATGCGCCACCCACCTTGAGATATAAGTTCTAAGATCCTAGTATAGTTACAACGGCTGCCCCACCCTTCAAACCGACACTCATTACTGCTTCACGGCAGAAATAGGCAGGGTGGTGGTAACTACCCGTGCGGACTCACAAGACGTCCCACCACCAGTAATATAGATAGATCTGTATGATAAATAGATCTGTATGATAGATAGAGATGTATGATAGATAAATCTGTATGATAGATATCTCTCTGTAGATATGTATGATAGATAGATATGTATGATAGATAAATCTGTATGATAGATATCTCTCTGCAGATATGTATGATAGATAGATAGTCGAAGGAACGAAGCCAAACGAAACCAAACATCGGACTGCGTTGTCGAACGTGCTTCGTAAAATAAACATTTACTTATTTTTCTTGAAACACTCCTGTGACAGAGGAATTACTAATGAACACCGTTTTAATGAAGAAAGCTTTTTAGAAAGCATTATTAACTCCAGTCACGTTTCTTTCCTCTACCGACAAGGACTCTGATCACGTAGCCATTCATTTTACTAGAGGTTCTAATTTAAAAGTTTACATAATTCCCTACAAATCCTCTCAATTCAATGGCGGTGGGAATTATCTGAATTATCATATTCGTTAATTCCTTTTCATTTTATGTAACATTGTGAACGGTCTGGCGTTAAATATATGTATATATATATATATATTTTATTGCTTTTGTAGTTTGTAGGCAGACGAGCATACGGCCCACCTGATGGTAAGTGGTCACCGTCGCTCATGGACGTCAGCAATGCCAGGGGCAGAGCCAAGCCGCTGCCTACCATGAAGTACTGTCCGCAAGCCTCGTTTGAAGAAGGACATGTCATAGCGCTCGGAAAACACCGTGGAGGGGAGTTCATTCCAAAGCCGGATGGTACGTGGCAAAAAAGATCTTTGGAAACGCACTGTCGATGAACGCAACGGTTCCAGATAATATGGATGAACCCTGCTCCGATGGCGGAAGGTGCGATGATAAAAAGGAGATGAGGGGATCATCTCGAATAACTCCTCAGAGATTTTCAAATAATTACCTAAAGGAGTCAATGGAATATTTGTACACAAAATACACATAACGCGAATGCCATTGTGAAATATGAAGTATATGTCTTCGTTTTATAACAACTAATCCAATATTCTACAGAAATCCATTATTAATTTGTAAAGTTGTAGCCAAGTTTAATTGCAACTTGTATTCTGTTCTGGACTAGGTGTTGACTGGAAGATCATGGCTCTCCGGGGTCCTTACGCAGATACATCAGATATTTTAATATCGATTCTGGATTGACTCGAAAATCATGGCCCTCTAGAGCCCTTACGCAGATACATCAGATATTTTAAAATCGAAAAAAAAAAAAAAAAAAAGAAACAATCTTCTACCATGGTTTTCGTTGTGATCAGAAGCGAGCTACCATTCTACCATTTACTGTGGGTAGAGTTTCAAAGATTCGTAAACTTTCCCCCAGGCAGTCGGAATATTTATATTCTCCCACACATCAAATAAACATTTGTATGCTCAACGTGTTAGCTCCGGATAAATGGAGGCGCAATCCTGTTTCATTTATCAGCAAAAGTAGGATTCAGAGTGGTTGCGTAATCGTTATTACGATTCTTCATCGAGCCGTGTGTGTCTTTATTTAATGTAATGCTTGCTTTCTTACCCTCTATAACGTTAGAATTATGTGTTCCACATGACTGAACAGAAATAGGCAGAATATTTACGGATTCTCAATACACTCCACTACGCGATGTTTTTTTTCATATTCAAGACGCTGCTCTAGGTATACTCTTCATCAGGATTAAATGGAGATTAAGGATTAAAATAAAAAATCATACACACTAGGAATTAGTTCCAGTGATGCGGACATCGGACATAAATGTTTTAAATAAAGAACACGCGGGACCCAGGTTACCAAAATTACTATCTATACTAATAACTACTGAACCATGCATCCGATTGACTTGAAACTTGGTACCCAAAAAATATATGTACTTAATGGGTAGCCTAATATTTTTATGAGTGTTGGACTCCCTAATAATAATAACAATAAATAAACATGTTAATTTTAAATGCCCAGCGAAGCGGGCGAGTACGGCTAGTATTTTAATAAAGATAGTTATTTCTGTTTAAAATGAATTCGAATCTTGTGGTGCCGCAGTCAGAGTCACAAATTATAATCCCAATTAAGCGAGCAAGTCTACAGTATTTCGTGATCACGAAGACTCTAAAGTATTCGAAATGTCGGAAGTAAGTCGAGATTAAACCGTAAAAGTATTTTAATTGAGACTACAGCCGTTAACCGTGAATAAGTTACAAACTCCAATTACATAAGGGTATAGCTAAATTAGAGTTCTCTGAGGAATTGTTTGAGATGATCTCTTCATCTCCTTTTTATCATCGCACCTCGCGCCATCGGAGCAGAGTTCATCCATATTATCTGGAACCGCTGCGTTCATCGACAGTGCGTTTCCAGAGGTCTTTTTTCCGGCTAGGGAATGAGCTCCCCTCCACGGTGTTTCCCGAGCGCTATGACATGTCCTTCTTCAAACGAGCCTTGTGGAGATTAAGCGGTAGGCAGCGGCTTGGCTCTGCCCCTGGTAATGCTGAAGTCTATGGGCGACGGTAACCACTCACCATCAGGTGGGCCGTATGCTCATCTGCCTACAAGGGCAATAAAAAAAAAAAAAGTAACATTTCATTAATTCTATAAGCCATGCGTGGATCTACCCTCTTTGTTACTTAAAATAAACTTGTTTCAGATGGTTTAAGGAAGCGATGCGCGAAACAGATGCCCTTGAGTTGTTGGGCCTCCTTTGAAGACGCTAAGAGAGTTTGTTACCGAATCCACCTTCTCAGCCGAGCCTTTGACTTCGCTCTTCTGTCCTGGTGATGCAGGGAAGGTCTCTATGCGAACAGAAGTCCCTCCATCCCAAAAAGGAGCAACAGATAAAATTACATTGCTAATTACTAACCGGAAATGTTTCTACGAAAATTTCGCACTATTTTCTATACTATTAACGGTAAATACAATCAAATAAATCATTTTCGCAATACAATATGAAAATTAGTTACAAAATGACGTTGAAATTCATATTTGAAAGATGTAAAATTGTAGCTTACGAATGATTAATAGCATTCATTTGCATACGAAAATATATCGTGCCAATGATGAGCACAGTTATTTGTCTCTAGTTTCTTTTTATTTATTGCTTAGATGGGTGGAAGAGTCACAGCCCACCTGGTGTTATGTGGTTACTGGAGCCCATAGACATCTACAACGTAAATGCGCCACCCACCTTAAGATATAAGTTCTAAGGTCTCAGTATAGTTACAACGGCTGCCCCACCCTTCAAGCCGAAGCGCATTACTGCTTCACGGCAGAAATACGCAGGGTGGTGTTACCTACCCGTGGGGACTCAAGAGGTCCTACTACCAGTAAAAAAGTAGTTTAGTTTTCGAATCTGAAAGTGTTGCTTAACATAGTTAATGTGTGTTTGTGTTTCTATTTATTACAGGCCGTTATGCTCACAGTCTATTTGGACTTAAAAGGGAAGCCGCGATACATTTAGTCCATTCCTGACTGAGCCTTTGCTCGGCCATATGTCCTTGTGAAGCTGGAAAGGCCTTCGAGTCAACATTAAACCTTGCTTCCTGAAAAAAAAATCCATTTGTATTCCACCCTGGATAACGGTCACTACAGAAAATAGTTCAAACCAAATTATAATAAATTCCTTCATAAGTTGATTGTTTACGTTAAACACATTTTACGAGTACAATAAAAACATATACCTATATTATTTTTATTATTTTTGATGAACATTATTATTTTTCCACTTCTGAATGTAACAGAAAATGTATTACTGAAAACTTTCATTAAACTTTTTATTTAGACGGCCTACATGTGTGCGCCCGCGCGATTGTTATTTATTTGAGCAGAAATATAATTTTTAATAACATATTCTTCAAATATACCATTTATTTTAATATTATTAATGTTTTACTGTAACATTATGCCATTTACAGGTTCTAATAACCATATGAAATCAGAAGAATCACAAAATAATCTGCCTCTCTGTCTAATAACAATATCATGATTAAAAACCATTTATTTTACAACCAGCCGTTTAGCGGTCAACGTGGGAAAGACTGCGGCTATTTTCTTCGGTCCGGTCCGCACAACAGTCGTCCCAGGACAGCTCAGCCCCATCACTCTCTTTGACCAGCCCATACCGTGGGCCTCGAAGGTCAAATACCTAGGCGTCACCCTCGACAGAGGGATGACATTCCGTCCCCACGTAAAAACGGTACGCGATCGCGCCGCGTTTATACTAGGACGACTCTACCCAATGCTTTGTAGACGAAGCAAACTATCCCTCCGTAATAAGGTAACCCTCTACAAAACTTGCATACGCCCCGTCATGACGTATGCAAGCGTAGTGTTCGCTCACGCGGCCCCCACCAACTTGAAACCCCTTCAGGTTATACAATCCCGATTCTGCAGGATAGCCGTCGGAGCACCATGGTTCCAGAGGAACGTGGACCTCCACGATGACCTGGAGCTCGACCCCGTCAGTAAGTATCTACAGTCGGCATCGCTGCGCCACTTTGAGAAGGCGGCACGACATGAGAACCCTCTCATCGTAGCCGCTGGAAATTACATAACCGATCCTGTAGACCGATTGGTAAACCGTCGACGTCGCCCAAAGCACGTCATCACGGATCCTCCTGATCCATTAACGGTGCTTTTAGGCAATACAAGCACCGGTCACCGTCCTCGTCGAACCCGTCGCTTGCGACGAAGGGCTCGACGAGCGAATTAACCCACAGACACAGCCCACTGAGTTTCTCGCCGGATCTTCTCAGTGGGTCGCGCTTCCGATCCGGTGGTAGATTCTGCGAAGCACTGCTCTTGCTAGGGCGGTGTTAGCAATTCTCCGGTTTGAGCCCCGCGAGCTCACCTACACAAGCTAGGGTACGCTGAAATAGCTTCTCAAGGCTGTCAGCATAGGTAGGAAAAAAAAAAAAAAAAAAGACAGCTCAGTCTTCGTGGCGTCTATGTCGAGCTTAGGCCCAGCATCCGATACCTGGGGGTCAATATCGACCCGAGTTTGAGGATGACCGCCCACGCCAAGTCGGCGTTGGCGGCCGCCCGCTACGCGAGGTTTCTCCTCCGGCCGGTGTTGGCCTCCGGGTTGCCGATCAGGACTAGACTCGGCATTTACAAGACGTATGTTCGTTCCCGCATCACGTACGCAGCTGCGGCCTGGTATCACCTCATCCCGCAGGTCATGCGGATGAAGTTACAGGCCCAGCAAAATCTGGCTCTTCGCACTATAGTCGGAGCAGGGCGTTACGTCAGAAATGACGTAATCGCCCGGGGTCTGGATGTGGAGTCGTTCGAGGAGTTCATCCGGAGGTTAGCTCGTAATCTTTACGAGCAGGCTGACGGTGGACCCCACGAGCATCTCCACAATTTAGCTCCCTTGCACGCCAGACTACCTGATGGTCGGGCGCTACCAAGGGAGCTACTGGAACCCACCTTCTATGGTAAGATAGTCGGCTTAGCCGGAGTGATATGGGAGTGCTCATAATGAGTGCCGCCATGGAACTGAGCTGTCCACACTCGTCATTTTCCCCCACATTGTTGGGGTGCCCCCCCCATGGGGACCTATTTCAACCACCCCCGTGAGTGGACCACTCCCCTCGTCCCTACCCGGGAAGAGGAAGATCGTCCCTCCCCGCGACGGTCTTCCCCTTCTGGGGA
Source organism: Bombyx mandarina (assembly GCF_030267445.1). Lineage (NCBI taxonomy): Eukaryota > Metazoa > Arthropoda > Insecta > Lepidoptera > Bombycidae > Bombyx > Bombyx mandarina. The sequence continues at coordinate 11,714,728 of NC_143213.1, forward strand.
GCCCTGAGCGGGTGAGCGCCTAACTAGTGCCGCGGCCCCCCTCTGGTTTGTAGAGGTGGGGCCGCGGCATGGGGCCGGTGGCGGGCCCCACGGTGCTGACTGTTGTCCCGGCTTGTATATATTGTAAATAGTTAGTAGTTAATAGTTAGTATTAGTTAGTTAGTTGTAGTTATAGCTTACAGTTAGTAGTTAGGGGGGAAAAAAAATTAAGAAGCAGAGGACAGCAGACGGCGCCGGGGTGACTCCTCCGCGGGCATCGAGCCGTCACCAGACCAGCCCATCGTATTATATATAAGTATATACTTTTGTCGATGTTGTGCAGCCGTGCACGCTGCGGACAGCACTTATTCTCGTCCTGCACCCATATCACCCCTGCCCTGTGTGGCAGGGAGCTTCAGCCCGGGCAGTGGGGTTTGCCCCGAGGCTCGTTCCGTGCCCCCGACAGGGGGTACGACGACCCTTCTTACTTACCAGCCGTTTATGATCACGATAATAAAAACATCGATAACTCACGAAAAACAGCCAACACTAAAAATTGTGCTCGAATTTGTAAATGATATTCGATTTTAATAAAATTAAAATGTAAATTAGCATTATTTATTTATGAGAGCATACATAATTTTGAATAAAATATCATTAATCTAAACAATTAGTGTCACTTTCTGTAAATGTAATGTAAATAGATTTCTTAACAACAAAATAAATATTTAAATTAACGGTTGTCTGGTTTTTGAGTTTTTATCGCTTTTTTGAGTTTTTATCGCTTTTTAGGCCAAGTATTGTTAAGCGATCACTACAATGTAAAAAAAAACTAATGTGATTCTTAATTAAAATTGTATCTACCCTACAGTTGGAATTCACATTTACATCGCTATGTAGGTAGGTTGATACTACGCAACTTGTGCGAGTTCACAATTATCTATAAAAACTATTTAGTATATATTATACTCAAAATAGACAACGAATGTATGATGATATATTTACTATATTAATAAATCCACATTATTATTATTTTTATTTTAAAAGCCCTGGTATATATAATTTATACATTAATTCAGTAGAAGCAATAAAAACGTTCCCGCTTCCTTGTATTTTTTAACTTGAATACAAACAAAACAACAGTAATAAAATATTTATTTTGTCGCTTCATCTGTAATGAGTCACACAGATAATGGTATGCCAGTAGTGTCCTTACGGCCATTAACAAATGTCCCCATACAAAATGATAATAATTCCCTTTTTGTTAGTACGACAGCACCAGTGGAATAATCGATACGTTTCGTTGGTCAGTTCTGGATTTTAAAAAAAAAAACACGAAAAATATAAAGTTAGCGTTTGTTCCATTTTCGAAATTGACAGTTCCCGGTAATGAAAATGGTGAAGTTTTTAATGTTTATTGTGTTTTTGTTATGTTCGAATGTGGTGATCGGAAAAATTGTAAACAAAAGAAAGTGCCCAGAGGTGCGAGCTGTACCACACTTCGATTTGCCCGGGGTTAGTATTGGTTTAAGTTTATTGGCTCGTAAAATTTGATGATACCCTCAATATGAAGAATTACAACCGTCATTTTCATCGTTCACTTCCAATAGGACATAATTCATTTAATGTTCAAAGTCACTTTACATACTTTCTTAACATTATGACTTAATCATGAAGAAAGTTGTGATCGACGATTTTCATTTTCTAAAATATGTTTCTTTGCTGTTTTTTTTACGATGTCGATATGCATATATACATTTTTATATCCATATTATATTGATCTAGCTTTTGTCCGCGACTTCGTTCGCGTGGAATAGTTCACAAATAATGTTTTATTTTAGAACAAATTTGGTTAGCTAGAGAACGTTATAGTGAGCCAACCTTAATAAATAGACATATGCTGTCGCGGACTTTTTTTAGATCTTTTAAAGAGGAACAATTCTGTCGTACATTATTTTAGCGTAACTTCAATCGTTTCTGCAGCGCACGCAGCGGTAGCTCTCAAAAGGGAAAAATCTCTGATTTTGAAACATACTTTATTAGTGCTCCGCTTGTATTGGTCTTAGCATGTTGTTAAATCGATAAATGTGCTATCTAATACTGAAAGAATTTTTCAAATCGGACCAGTAGTTCCTGAGATTAACACGTTCAAACAAACAAACTCTTCAGCTTTATAATATTACTATAGATGGAATTATGTTCAGTATAATATAAAAATAGTCTACTGCCTACCCAGAAAAAAAGTGTTAATTTGCTAAAGTAAACATAACGTGTACAATACGGTGTTAGCAAGTTAATATTTCATCAATCCGCTAACTGTTGGTAGTCCAATTCTCGTGCCGTCGCACGAGGTGACTTTGTGCTTGTGTATACTATTAATAATATATCTGTATTACACGTTTCACTACAAAATGTTACGACCGAGATTTTTAATAATAGCCTGTCAATCAGAGGGATAACCGTCATTATTTTTTAGAAGATTTCACATACATATGCTGCCTATTTCTGCCGCGAAGCAATAATGCATTCGGGCTTGAAGGGTGCAGCAGCTATTGTACTAGACTAATGAGATTTAGAACTTATGACTCAAATTAGGCTGTGGAATTTACGTTGTTGATATTATGGGCTCCGATAGCCATGTTATACCAGGTGGATCTGGTTCGCCTTGGTAAGCAATAAAGAATTGAATCGAATTAAAACATAATAGTGTAAAACATACATACGTAATTACTATTGTATTGTATTGTATAATTATCAATTCAACATGTTGCGAAGATTTGCCACAAGTGACGTATCCTTGCAACACGTGGCGTTGCTTATGCACATATCGCGTAATTTTGCAGCACGTGGCGTTACTTTTCAACGTGTTGCGTAGTTTTACAACACGTGACGTTGCTTTTCAACAAATTGCTTATATTTACAACAAGTTGTATAGATTTGCTACACATGACGTAGCCTTGCAGCATGTGGCGTTGCTTTTCAACATGTTGCGAAGATTTAGTTACATAACTATTTAATTATAAACATAACATTGAACAAATTAGACTGTTTATTAGAAAACCCTGCCAAATATTAGTTTTTACGCCTATACTGTGATTTATTATTCGCCAAACTTCAAATATAGTTTTTTTTTATCTCCTACTCTCGACTACAATTTTAAATCGATTGATTACAAACAAATTACAAATATGCTAACAATATAAACAATGAACGCAACGAAACGCTACGAAAACGCAATAAACGCAAAATAAATACAATTAAAATATTAGCGAAATAGTGGTAGGCAGCGGCTTGGTTCTGCCCCTGGCATTGCTGAAATCCACGGTCGACGGTAACCACTCACCACCAGGTGGGCCGTATGCTCCGCCTGCCTACAAGGGCAATAAAAAAAATTAAAATAGCTAGATCTTTCAAAATAAATAAAAAATAAAAATGATAAAAAATATTTATAGCGGCCGCGGCGAAGCAAATGAGAATATCTAAGCGTTATTTTCACATTTACCGACACTTGTTCAAAATATTCTGAACTTGAAATGCTTAGATATATTCTATACTTTTATTATATATATTTTAATCCTTCAAGGTGTACATTACAGATTTTCTGACCATTTAAACACTTTTAAGATATTTTGTATGAAAAAAAAATTTTGAGAGTAAAAATCAATTTTTGAGATACAAATTGTTTAGCACGAACCTGTACTGCTTCAATCGTTTTTATAAACGTTCTTCTTAACGTTTTCGTGACCGCGTTCTTGTCTCTCAGATTAATGCACACTCAATTACAGATATTAAGCTCCCAATAATACGAGTCAATTGAACGAAATAAGAGATGTGAAACAACTGAAGCTCCCTCAGTCACATTCCAACTACATTGATGGTAACAAACTAGCAACACCGTTTGTTTAGAGTCAATTAAAAAAATGTCAAAGGTATTACTGTCTGGAAGCTGTTAAGCATTCCAGTTTGATGAGTGGAAGTGGCAGTATATCCACGTCATTTCGGATCCTCCCGATAACGGTGCTTTTAGGTACCTACCCCAAGCACCGGTCATCGTTCTCGTCGAACCCGTAGCTTGCGACGAAGGGCTCGACGAGTAAATTAACCCACAGACACAGCCCACTGAGTTTCTTGCCGGATCTTCTCAGTGGGTCGCGTTTCCGATCCGGTGGTAGATTCTGCGAAGCACGGCTCTTGCTAGGGTTTGCGTTAGTAACGTCGTCAGATTTGAGCCCCGCGAGCTCACCTACTAGTTAAGGTTACGCTGAAATAGCCTCTCAAAGTCAAGCTTAGGCAGGGAAAAAAAACAGCAGTATATACTACGGTAAAGTAATGAAATTTCGATCTTATGTCTCAGGGTGGGGTGTTAACATTATGTGCACCTCGATTCCAAAGTGAGCTATGAGTTCGTTCACCCCTCTATTGCGATTAATGATCAAAACTAGAATCGGTAACAAACATATTGAAATTTTTAATCACCTTACTAATTGTAATTTGCACCAAAATTCAAAATATTGTTTCCGACCGTTATATAGTTGAAGGTGTTCAAAATTCATGTAAAAAACGACCTCGAATGTGAAAAATTTTAATTCTAGATCTTACCCAACGATTCGTCATAATAATGGAAACTCTGGAACAAATCACACACGGTCATCTGTCTCCGGACTTGGATTCCGCGTGCGATACGAAGATACATACCATATAAGATAATTATTTCTCAATAACCCATTTTGGGACAATATGTATAGCTCGGAAGAAACTGGATTCAAAAGAGCAGTTTCTTGTTTCACGTTTTTATTAGCTTGACCTGTATTAATCTATAGTAATGAATCTTACAAAGTAAAGTAAGTGGGTGGCGCATTTACGTTGTGGATGTCTATGGGCTCCAGTAACCACTTAACACCAGGTGGGCTGTGAGCACGTCCACCCACCTAAGCAATAAATAAAAAAAATTAATACTACTAAGACAGAAAAAAATAACACACATTCTAGAACCGACGACAATACAATAATTTTATTACTTGGGCTGCATTAGGTTGATTAAGACAAAATAATTATGATTTTGCTATTAAAGGTTGGCTATTAAAGCGTATTTTCTCGTTTTTAAACTATAATTCATCTCAATTTTCAAACTGCAAAGTACGCTTGTAGAAATATGCAGCACGGTAATACGACCCCAGACGAGATTGCACCATACCATCAGGACATCAGACTCATTTTATGTACAAATCATATTAATTGTTCAAATGCAAAAGATGCACGTGCAAATAAACTCTAAATCTTCTTGTGCGTATTCCTCGTTACATTAACGGTTTTGAAGTTGCTAGTTGTTTCTTCTTCATAAGAAGTATCAGTCGATTAATATGAACTATCGCACAACAAGCCACAAACGGGTCAGTATTGGTCCGAGCAAGTTGCGTAGGCGCCGGACGCTTGTCATTGATAACTGACTGACGGACACGCCATAAAAACACTATTTTTTACAATTTTAATTTTGCTGAAAATTACTGTATGGATTTAAAAATGTTTAAGAAACGATGTACATTTATAATGTTGCTAGGTTACCTACGAAGCTGGTTAATTGGCGAACGAAGTGCAGGATGCTCTCAGGCTCGATGGAGTGACGATCTGCGCAGGGTGGCTGGCAGTATCTGGATAAGAGAAACCAAGAATCGTGCTCAGTGGCGAGCAATTGGAGAGGCCTATGTCCAGCAGTCAGCAATGTCAGCAAGTCTCATATACGTTTCGGATATTGTTTAATCATTCTGCTCGAGGACAGTTCGTATTATAGACTGGCTTCGGACTTCAATCCGATTGAGTATATTTGGTATATTATAAAGAGAAAGACACGGAAAGACACGATAACTAATAAAAACACACTACTGGCTGCCTTTAAGGAAGAGTGGCAACAATTGTCCAAAGAAGAATGTTTTAAGTTTGTAGAGTCAATGCCGAAAAGAGTGGCTGCTGTCATACAATCAAAAAGTGGACGGACGAAATATGCTGATACCCTTGGGAGGCTATTTCAGCTTCACCTTAACGTGTAGGTGAGCTCACGGGGCTTAAACCGGAGTGTTGCTAACACTGGCCCTAGCAAGAGCAGTACTTCGCAGAATCTACTACCGGATCGGAAACGCGACCCACTGAGAAGACCCGGCGAGAAACTCAGTGGGCTTAGTCTATGGGTTAATTTATTCGTGGAGCCCTTTGTCGTAAGCGACGGGTTCGGCGAGGTCGGTGAGCGGTGCTTGAGGTACCTAAAAGCACCGTTAATGGTTCGGGAGGATCCGTAATGACGTGCTTAGGGCGACCGTCGACGATGTTTACCATTCGGTTCACAGGGTCGGGTATGTAATTCCCGGCGGCTGTATTTACTATTTTATAAAGCGTATAGTAACCGGCAAACATCTTGAGCAAATGACCTTGACTGCGCAGAACCGAATTTCAGATCACTTTGGTGGTGAGGGTGAGGCGCGACGGCAGGGGAAATCGTATCGAGCGCGTTATTGGTAGATCAGTCGAACCCTGCGCCCCGCACCGCGCCCTCATTCCGCTCGCTCCCAAAAGTACGCTTGCGTACAGTGAAAAATCTATCGTTATTAATCGTTAAGTTATTTGTTATAATTATTTGTTGACTTTGTTGCCATTGCTATTTGTTGAGTGTTTGTTGATTTTTTATAAAAAATACACTATGCCGCGGCAAACTGGTGTAGTAATCAAAAGAAAGGGTAGAAAAATTGTGTACGACGTATATTGCTTCATTATAAAACAGGGGAAGAATGATATGGAAAAAGTAAAACAGACTTCGGAAGCAACAAAAACATCAGTGAGTACTGTTAGGTGCATTATTAACGAAGCTAAAGGCTCTGGCTTGCTCGCCGTGTTTGGGGCTCCGGGTAAGAAAAGATCAGGGAAGAAGAAAGTTACCGGAATGGATAGTTTCGTTCAATCTGTAATAAAAAGATGTAATCATAATAACTACATAACAAGCAGCGAAACTCCGTACCGTAGAAAGGCTTCGAAAAATTTAAAGAAGATATACATTTTAATGGCTCTGAATGAAGTTTACGACGAATTATGAAAGAGCTAGGCTTCAGATGAAAAAAAAAAACAGAAAATAATGGGAAGCTGGTAATTGAAAAAAGTAACATTCGATTACTACGAATCGAATATCTTAAAAAAATAATTAATTAGACAAAAAAGAAGATCGAACGACCGAGTTGTAAACTACACCGATGAGCCCTATGTCGACTCATCACGATGATGGCGACTCGGGTGATGAAAACAGTGATGATGATGATGATGGTCAAGATTATGATAACGAAAAAAAAATTACAAATAGCAGCTTTGCTTCAACTGAACGAAGACCTGGCAACAGCTCTAGTTTTGACTTAATAGAAGGAATATCTATTTTACCCCAAGATTAAATTATTACAATTATTAACCTATATTTTTTGTTGATGTTCTAATAAATATATAAATAAATACATACGTTGATTTTAATAATTTAATTGCATTATGACGCAGCGTAAATAATGTTTTTGCACGTGAGTGTACCATGCGCAAACTTACCCCCACTACGTCAACAAATGCTCAAGAAGTTTGCCGGCTATTATACATACAAGTTACAAAATATATTTTATTTAAATCTATGCTAAACCAACCTAAAACTGGCAGTTCAATGGGGGTGCGTAATACTTTTCCTCGTGGCTGTAAATCAACCTGATCTGCCCTCGGTCATGCTATAGGTACGCTTCTAGTTCTAACGCTAGCAGCAGCACAGGTCACCGTGTTCCTACACCGTGCTTAAAGCATCTCCATAATATATTAAGGTTTATGTTTATACAAAATAATTTCTTTTTTTATATTCCGGTAAAAGCTATGTATCCATTTAACAGGTATTGATCGTTTTATGTAAATGTCAACAGGTCGTAAGTTTGAAATGAATATATTTAATTATGTAAATGTGTAGCGGTATGCGACCTAAAAATGTCTAGGTTCTTGTTATAGTTAGTTGTGGTGGTGCCGTAAGCTGGAGGCCTGAGGTTAAAATTTGACTATTCCTTCTAACGTAATCTAAATCCCTAATAGACTAATGCACATGCTTTAAGTATCAACAACGCTGGGCCCAAAACCCAAAAACACGATAGCTTCGAATCAGAAATAGGCAGGGCGGTGGTATCTGTCTGCATCAGAAAAAATCATAATTACATTAAAATCATCAATAATTTGAACATGGGTAAATTTTGAAAGGAAGTCATTCATGAAATAAAAACTGTTTAACATAGATGTTATAACTTCGAAGCAGAAATAGTCGGGGCGGTGGTATCTGTCTGCATCACAAAAAATCATAATTACCTACATTAAAATCATCAATAATTTGAACATGGGTAAATTTTTAAAGTAAGTCATTCATGAAATAAGAACTGTTTAAAATAGATGTTATAGTTTCGAAGCAGAAATAGTCAGGGCGGTGGTATCCGCCTGCATCACAAAAAATCAAAATTACATTAAAATCATCTTTAATTTGAACACGTTTAATTTTGAAAGTTAGTCATTTACAAAGTAAGAACTGTTTAGAATAGACTTTTGTTATATCTTCTTCCATTCAATCATTTAGTGAAAAGTCAAAGAATTAGTTGGTAATTAGTCATTTATTAGTCAAAGAAGAACTTATTCATCTAGATAGGTAAAAAAGTTATATTCATACAAGTTTTTGTTCTGTAAGTGATGGTGGTGATGGCTTATATGATATCAGAGGATATTTTTTTATGTTTCGCACAATAAGTTTACAGGCTACGTGGTGATCAGGAGTTATCGGGGTAAAGGTACGTCGTACCGCGAATTTCTAATGAAAGATGTCTCATCCGTCACTTATGACTAATCGGCAGACGTTCAAATGATAATTTAAAAAACTACCCTCATTTCCAGAACAGAACTTAGCCATTACGGCTCTCAAAACGCGAGATCATAAATTATTATTATTACACACACTTATATACACACTTATTATTTAAGACGCGAGACTTCTTGGCAACAAATTCCTCCACTGTATGTACACTGTATGATTAAACATTTTAATATAGAAGTATTCGATAGCATTTTCATAACTTATAGCTAGTTTCCTCATTTACATTAAAACTTCTTATCTAATAAAATCCAATACCACGTAAATATATACTAATACAATAGTTTCTGATATTATCGTTTGTAAAAACAAAGCGCCTAACATAACAAGTTGAGCAAATTGCTTCATATAAACTTTGTCATAACATGCGTTCGTGTTTTAGTTTTGTTTTAAAGTTTGAAATGATGATATGCAAAATTCGGTTTTATTTCTCATACTCAGAAGTTAAAATTGATCGCGAGAATTACAGTAACAAACCTGATTTAAATTAACAGGCGCTTCCTTTGTATTAATTTGATGCTTAGACTCAAATAGCAAACTAGGAAAAACGTTCCTTAATGTATTTAGTTACGGTCGACAGTCACTTGCATTAAGAATTTTAAATAACTTGTGATGTTTCAGTACGTCGCGCATTCTCCGTGAAGCTTAGACTGGAATTGTGACTGAACGTAAAACTGAAAAACGACTTTATTTTGATGTAGTTAAAATTCCATTTCAGATACTGGGAGACTGGTATGTGGTTGAGTACTACGCGAGTGCTGAAGAAGCGCTCTCATACAGTTGTATGAAAGCCGTGTTTACTCAGGACGATCACGTACCCGCCATAGGTTGGTGAAGCTTTAATTTTATTATAGAAAGTGTTAATATCAAAGAGATTTTTGTGGACACATTGCAGTATCTAAAATTTTAAATCTAATAGCATTCAGTATTAATTTAATTATTAATCTAGTTAGTAGGTTTCTAGTAAACAGTCGACGTTGCCTTAAACACGCCATTACGGATCCTCCCGATCCATTAACTGCGCTTTTAGGTACCTCAAGCACCGGTCACGGTCCTCGCTGGCGACGGGTTCGCTTGCGACGAAGGGCTTGACGACTAAATTAACCCATAGACAAAGCCCACCGAGTTTCTTGCCGGATCTTCTCAATGGGTTGTGTTTCCGATCCGGTGGTAAATTTTGCGAGGCATTGCCTATTGTGCTTGGAAAGCAAAAATGCAGGAACAAAAAGCAACCTATAAAAATTTTATTATAAATTAATTCATTTGGAAGCTATTTTTTGAAAAACTAAGCCCGTCCTATTCCGATAGATTCCAAATATGGACAGAAAAAAGTGAACTACACTTCTTTCTTTGGTTTACATATAAACATAGAAAGCAAATATGTACTTAATAAACATGTTTTGCTATTTTTACTACACATACTCATATACATACACAGTAACAATAAGACTTGTGTGTCGGACAATGCATTCTTATCATAATAATATGAAGTCGACATATTGTGTTTTATGTATTGTGTAAATTGTAACGGATGTCACGTGCTGAGTCCAAGGACAATTAGAGATACTTGCGAATTTTAACTAACGCATATATTTAGATTTTTCAACTGCACACAATTTTTTGAATTAACTTCGAGTAAGTACACTTTCGTTGTATGTATAGTTATGTATACGTGCTATGGCTTGTTCTTCTTCTAACGAGGCTTGTGGAGGGTACCGACTTAACAGGAAGCAGCGGCTTAGCTCTGCCCTTACCATTGCTGACGTCCATGGGCGACGGTAACCACTCATCAAATGGGCCGCATGCTCGTCTCCCTACAAGGGCAATAAAATAAAAACGTTGATATATGTCAGTCTTTAGTCCTATTCTCTCCTACCCGAAACAAGGCTGCTGCTAACTGTTTAAGCAGGCCAATGATTCACTACACTAGTAAAATATACAAATAAGACCTTACTTTCAGATGGTACAATAGAGTGGACACCAGGAGTGACCATGAACTTTACGTACCGGTTCGCAGACGACCCCATAGGCGAGACGCTCTTCGGAAACATTACCTGGAAGATCGATCTGAACCAGCCTGCGCACTGGACACACGCTGAAAGCACATGTCAGTATTGAAATTAATAACCAAGAGGCTTGTTCACACACTCGATTCACAACAAACACTTCTATAGCTTGGCGTCGCTGTCAAACCAAAATCTGCTATGTGCAATTTTGTATAAAATTTTATGTGAAAGTGAATTTTTAAGAACTATATCAAATGAAAGCTATAGATAAATATTAAAGCTATAGACACATAACATTTTTTTTTGTACGATAGATAGGGCCGTGAACTATATGAAAAGGTCAAAAAGTAAAAATCTCAAAAAGTGCATATAGCAGATTTTGGTTTGACAACGACATTATACATATTATTCTATAATATATCTTGAGATAGGTAGCGTTTACGTATTGAATATTCCAATTTAAAAAGAATCGATTATTTTTACAGCACTGCGAGTCGACGAGAACTGTCAATCACACCACACTATTGTTACATGTGCTTTTTTGTTTATGATTTAAAAATAATTATCTTTATATCTTTACCTATTTAAATAGAGTTTGGTGAATCAGTGAAGACATTTTAAATTAACTAAATTGTGCAAAGCCTGGTTTTGGTAGACGATTTAGCTGAATCTCCACCTCTTCATGTGGGTAACGCGGAATGTAGCTAAGGAACTTACCGGAGAATGGGCATTGGCCTTCTCTGAGTATTACCAGCATACTTCGACTTCCAACTGCATTTACTGCTGTTGGGGGGTATTGTAAGGTCTTATAAGTACCTGGCACCACTCTGGCTATTTTTTCCAACGAATATAACGCTTTCTGGTTTGAAGGGAGGAACAATCATTAAAACATACAAGTGAGACATCGACCTCATCTGTCAAACGACTTGGGCATTTTAAAGTTATGACGTCATGGGCTCCATCGCTTCACACCGAGTGGATCATAAACTTGTCCACCCGTCTAAGTGACAAGAAAGACAAAGAACGTAAATCTGTGCTAGTGACAAAAAAACTCAACCAACCAGAAATGTACTCAACGGTTTTACCAAATACGTGCGCAAATCCATTAAACAATTATTGAGCTTTTTTTTTCCTACCTAAGCTGAAAGCCTTGAGAGGCTATTTCAGCATAACCTTAACTAGTAAGTGAGCTCACGGGGCTCAAATCTGACGACGTTGCTAACACGAACCCTAGCAAGAGCCGGCGAGAAACTCAGTGGGCTGTGTCTAAGGGTTAATTTACTCGTCGAGCCCTTTGTCGCAAGCGACGGGACGGGCATTTTTGAGCAGAATTCGTTAACTTGATCTTTCACATTATCTGCCTTTATAGGCTTTATAGCGATGTTCTATTCGCAGATGACGGCATTTACAATACGTACGTGATAGACACAGAATACAAAACTTGGGCGTTACTGCTACACTGCGCGGAGCAGACGGAAGGCGCTCGTTACCTCACCGCATTCGTTCTGTCTAGGACAACGAAACTGCAGAAGAACGTGATGGCGTACCTGCGAGACAAACTGCCAAGGTAACATTATCTAGAATCTACGATTCGATTCCTTAATAAAACTGTAGCCGTCAATGATGATGTCATTAACCCTTTGACTGCGGTGTAGGTCACAAGTGCTCTACGTGGCGCACTGAGTTTATTTGAGTCGACTATTATCAAAGCCGGCAATGTGACTTTTGGACAACTATTGGTAAATCAGAAAAACGAATTATTGACTTTGTATTCCATTGGCAGTCACAAAACTCTTCTGAACGACATCTTAGATAAATAACAGATATTAACAACATAATAACAGTATTAAACCTTTATTTAATGCAGGTTTTGAACCGTATTCTTTGAAGGAGACGATTATATTCAAATCAATCTGTATTGACATATCAATAACATTTTTTTGTCCCAATGCACAGATTGCCACCTTTGATAATAGACGACTCATTTTATACAAAAGTTTAGGTATTTTATTTATCGATTGAGGCACTACGAAGTCTGCCGGGTCAGATAGTCTTAAATATAAAATTCCCGTGTCACAATGTTAGTTACCATACTCCTCTGAAACGGTTTGGCCGATTTTTATGAAATTTTATATGCATGACCAGTAGGTCTGGGAATCGGTTACTATCTATTTTTCATACCCCTAAGTGATAAGGGTTGTCCACCCCTGACATTTTATATTTATTTTTTGTTATTAAACTGTTATACCACTGAAAAAACTGCAATAACGTCACATAAGAGAAAAGGTAAATGAATATAAATCTTGAGGTATCAATGATATTGTTCGAATTTCGATCATTTCGGCAAAGGCTAGTAATAGTAAAAACAAATTCGTGGAGATGAACAAACCTGTTCTAGAAACATGAGGACAAAGTCTCAATTACACAGGACTGCTGGGTTTCTCATCCATGTGCCGAGCGTGATAAGAGGCCCAGAGAAATCGAGACCATAATTTTTATCCAAACAACATTCTCACATGACCTAACATTATATCTAACATCGTAGGATACAAATCTATAGATAAATGCATCGATAGTTTTGATTTAAGATGATTGTAAGAGTGTGATAGAGTGGAAGGGTAGTTATTGTTCAAAGAATTTGTTTGAATAAAATATTTAAGCCTTATTGTTTCATCTTATTTATCAGTATATTCAGTATATTAGGACGAAGTTATAAAATTATTGTAAAGTCATTGCTCCTTGATGCGTGGGTAAGTTTTCAAGTTAATCGGACGTTTTGAAGCTTATGATATTTATTATTTTGAAAGGTTCCGTCATATAGATAGAAAGATACCAAGCTAACAAAAGCCTTTCAAAATTAGTTTTTATATATTAATACGTGAAGCAAAAACTTTGTATCCATTTTTACGAAAAGTGCGCGGACGGAGGAGTATGAAATTTTCCACACTTATAGAGAATATAGAGAAGAAGTGCACAATGCTAATTTTTTTTTTTAAATAATGCATAAAAGATACATTAAATTAATAAAGAAAACATTACACACACTACATACCATGTATTTGACGCACACACGCATGCATACTATTTATTTATTGTCAAACTTTTGTTCTTGACGTCTGTTGTCAAATTGAGATTAAATATTGTTAGTCTTTGTTAATATTTTTTGGTAGCCTTGGCGAAATTTGTGATTATAGAAGTACTAGCGACCCGCCCTCGCTTCGCTTCGGAAACATTAAAATACACATGAAACAAAAAAAAACATAAAAAATAAATAAAAAAAAAGTAGCCTATGTTCATCAGGGACAATGTCGGCTTCTAATGGTAAAAGAATTTTTCAAATCGGTCCAGTAGTTTCGGAGCCTATTCGAAACAAACAAACAAACAAATCTTTCCTCTTTATAATATTAATAATAATATAGTATAGATAAAATACAATCGTAATAGTGTACAAACTTACAATTCCAATTGATTATAGTAGAATTTAGACTACTGCGGGACCACTAGTAGATAGAAACGTACCAAACTAACAAAAGCCTTTCAAAATTCGTCTTTATTGTATGACCATTACGTTTCAGATTCGAAGTGGACATCAACTATGTGTTCGCGATCCCTCACGACGACTGCGCCGTGAAACCCCCAAACCCTAACTTCGGACCCTTGATGCTGGATGCCCAGAGCAAGAAACTGATAAGACCATCTGTCAGTTACAAAGTCTTCGGTCATTAAATTATGTTGTAAAAGAAATAATGGCTTAATTCACACCAAATTATATTAATTATTTTAAATAAATAAAGATTTTTCGTAAAATTTTTATTTTTTTAACTAATGGCTTGTATTAATTTAGCGGAAAAACCATCCATCAACAACCATCCACCATTCGCATGCTTTAATGGATACTTCGTCACCAAAAAGCTTTATGATAGCTCCAACCGGGAAATTGTGGTCTATGAAATCTGAAATACAGATTGGAATAAGGCTAACGAAACCAGCTAATGCTCCATGGTAGAAATTGTCGTGGCCTAAATGATATGATGTCCGGAGCATTTGTATCTAGCGATGCACCGATTTTCGAATACTACCAATTTTCCTAATGAAATACGTACTTAACAAATGTTCACGGTTGACTTCCACGGTGAAGGAATAACATCGTGTAATAAAAATCAAACCTGCAAAATTATTATTAGCGTAATTACTGATGGTAGGACGTCTTATGAGTCCGCACGGGTAAGTACCACCACCCTGCCTATTTCTGCCCCGTGAACCAGTAATGCGTTTCGGTTTGAAGGGTGAGGCAGCCGTTGTACTATAACTAAAATCTTAGAAGTCATATCTCAAGGTGGGTGGCGGCATTACGTATGGGCTCCGGTGACCACTTAACACCAGGGTGGCCGTGAGATCGTCCACCCATCTATGCAATAAAAAAAAAAAAAAGCCGTACCCATGTACTTAGGTACTAGATTCACAATAAAATTCTGAGTCCACAAGAAGTCAAGAATGCGCTCCGTAATACCCACAGCTAATCAAAAACCCAGTATACAGTAGGTACATCCACAATATATGCATGCATATTACTGATAGAACACGTGTACATCATTAGTATTCTTTGGGATCCTAACACGAACTAATTTACATACATAATTTACATTGAAATAGAAAAATCTAACTACAGGTGACTGAGCGGTTAGTTTGTTTGGCGAAGACGGTTTGCGAATTACAGTGTGAGATTCGTCCAAACTACATCGCGACTATTGCGCTTCGCTATGGGCATCTTTAGGGTTATGGCCTTTATTCATAGACTGAGTTCTTCCAAAGTCCAGTACTCTGCGGGATGAAGACATACCACAGGTACAGTACTAGCGTAAAATCGTCTATAAATTGGTTGAAAAATGCATGATACGAAACAGAATTTTACCGGTAAAGCCAGAAGAGATAAGTACTCATCACACATTGTGTTGCTACCGTATAGAAAAGGCGGTATAGTCACTTTTGTAGGTTTCCGATAATGACAATTCCTACCATTACATTGACTATTCAAACACAAATTTTAAGGCTATGTCGTTAACTACTTCTCTTTTAATTTGGACATAGGATCTCAATGATAATTATACGCCACTGTTGTTGTTGTTAAGAGAAACGCATTGCCAAATTCCTCAAGGAACTGTTACCCATTTCCTAAGCGGCTTGTTTCAAAGGGCATCTGGCAAGGTCTCATACATTGCAAAACAAACATGCATTACAATTTGATGGTTAAGAGCTCTCTCTTAGCGAGAGAAAGACATGTGTGCAACGGAAATTAATTGTTTAATTTTGATGTGAAACATCTATAGCCGCACGTAAAACCGATTTCTGGTGTGGCTATATGATGGTATATATATACAGTCTATATGCAGTAGTGTGTACGGTGTGGCGACGCGTCGCCATGCGCAATCGACTGTACGATTCTCTCCCACTCGATCCGGCGTTAAGCCATCTCTCTCGCTACACTGAGCTCGAATACCTATAGTGTATACTCCGTAGTGTATACAGTGTTGTTTACTACAGTACACATAACCTGTGTTTTACTTGAAAACAAATTATTTTTTCGTAATATTTTATTTTATCATTATGACATATTTAGTTCCTATCACAATCTGTTCTTTTCTGCAAATTACTTTTACAAAATAATGTCGATGTTTCACATCTGCCAGGCGTCCCGTGACGGCTCACATTTTTTTTTTTATAGAGTAGTGGTTACCGAAACTGACTTAGTAGTTTTTATTATTTACTGGCTGACCCGGCAGACTTCGTAGTGCCTCAATCGAGAAATAAAAGACCTAAACTTTTGTATAAAATAAATTGCAACCAAACAAAAGGAATCCGTTGGACGGGGGACACATCAAAGGAAAAACAAAATTTTTATTTTTATTTAATTCCGAGCATTTTCATATTTATCTTTACCTTTTAAACCTTCTCTGGACTTCCACAAATAATTCGAGACCAAAATTAGCCAAATCAGTCCAGCCGTTCTCCAGTTTTAGCGAGACTAACGAACAACAATTCATTTTTATATATACCTATAGATTTTATTAAAAAGACAGCATAGGTATAACGTACATAGATATATTATGACATTCGAACTTGACCGTGTCTAATATTGAAACATAACCGTAACAAACGAAGTAGTGTTTCAAGCGGAACGATAATGTTTAACAATTGTCATTATCTGAATTTTCATGTTTTTCCCCAAGGTGATGTACACAAGACTGAAAATGTTAATGTTACGAAATACATAAGGAGTCTTGTATTGTTATGTACGCCACTACGTTTATTTGAATAGTGACTTTGATTATAAAACAAAATCAAAATGATGAAAGTATTAGTCATCCAAAAAAACGTGGTAATAGAATGAAACTGTTCTTTGGAATTAGCCCAAAGGGTCGAACCCATTATTTGACATCTGTTGAAATGGCTAGATGAGCCCACGGTTTGATGCTAAGCTCTTTAAATGAGTTTAGACCAGGCACGTTTCTTGTGGTCCTCAGAAATTGGACGAGCTCACAGCCCACCTGGTGTTAAGTGATTACTGGAGCCCATAGATATCTACAACGTAAATGCGCCACCCACCTTGTGATATAAGTTCTACGGTCTCAGTATAGGTAGTTACAACGGCTGCTCCACCCTTCAAACCGAAACGCATTACTGCTTCACGACAGAAATAGGCAGGGTGGTGGTACCTACCCGTGCGGACTCACAAGAGGTCCTAACACCAGTAATTACGCAAATTATAATTTTGCGGGTTTCATTTTTATTACACGGTGTTATTCCTTCACCGCGGAAGTCAATCGTGAAAATTTGTGAAATACGTATTGCGTTAGAAAAATTGGTACCCGCCTGCGGGATTCGAACGCCGGTGCATCGTTAAATACGAATGCACCGGACGGCTTATCCTTTTGGCCACGACAACTTCATGAAGAGTCTTTAATGCCCTTTTTCTACTGGAAAAGATAAAGCGGATGGGACACCTACCACGAAGTAAACAGGGGTACACTTTAATTATAAGTATTTTGCAAGATGTTCCAAATCTTATTGATGAACTTCAGAACAAGGAACGAAGACTATAGCAAACGGGTTTACTTTATGCTTTTTTTTGCCTTCTTACTGTAAGTAGGCGTAAGGGGCTGTTCTGACTTTAGGCGAACCGTAGACCGTTGAGCAGCTAACATATGAACTAGCCAGAGCAGTGCTTTGCTGAATCTACGACCCGTGCGAGCCCAGGCCATAAGCAAAATCACCTTGAGACTTTTAAAAGACCACCACTCAATTTAGGGGCTGAAATAGGTAAGATTATAGTCTCTGCCCGTACGCACTCACAATATTCAATCTTATTAAAAACCATATTGTTTCAACAGCATAAGCCGATATAGTATGAAACAATAGGATGTAAGTACCTACTGCCGACCCTGGGTAAGCGTCCTTTACGCGTATCCAACTAAAACATCGCATATATTCTTTGGCAATACATTAGTACCGCAGTCTTACGCAAAAGCCGCGTTTATAAGTAAGAAATAAAACGTACTGAACGTTTTTTCTTTCATGAAAACGAACATTCGATCATGGCCGCGCGTTTGTGTGTGTACGTTTTCGTGATATACGCGACTTTACAGAATGTCACAGGAAAGGTTAGTCCGTTACTTATAATTTCTTAAAAATAATTAAAATAATAATAAAACTGTGTATTTTGTTTGATTTACGTATTTAAGATAGTAGTTAGAATGTGTCGACGAAAGCAGTAAATTTAGGAGTCTGTTTTCTAAAAATAATCAAATACAAAACAAATTGCCTAGCTTAGTGGTATAGGTATAGTATAAATAATCTTATTTAAATACTTTTCTTTTCTATATTTATTCTAATAAAACGATGATTATTAAATTTTTATTTTAGTATTTTTATATTGATTTACTATTCGTTATTTTGATTTCACAATTCGTTGCTAAGTTTCTCCACAGTTTTCGTTGTTAAGAATGACTTATTTTGTTAATCTTTGAAATTATAACTGCAAATTATAATGCATATTATTATATATTTTTTATTTCTCCAAAATATAACGCTAGATTATTTTTTTAATAATGATATTCATTAGCCAATGGCGTAATACACCTAATACATTCAGATATATGTTTTATAAAAATATGCAAACTTGTCCAAACGCCATTTTAATTCAATCAGCTTACTCTTGTACATATTTGAAATATCAGCAAAAATAATAGCTACTATTAGATTGAAGACTAAATTCAATGTAACAATGAAAATATGATATACGGGTGCATAGCAAAGGTTACCTAATCAGATTTTCGAAGTATTTGATAAATTTACAAAAAGCTTGATGGAGCCTTTGATTTGGGAATGAAAACGGGTACCGCCAGATTTATTAAGACAAAACATTTCCTCTACTTTTACTGTTCACTAAACTATATTTCCATTAACTACGGTATCTATTGAAGTTATGTTTATATTGTTCCAAGTCCAAGTTTTAAAGCTATACAATTAGGTTTTGATTTTTGTTCGTTTCATATTTATCTAGCATAGGTATTCTGTATATAGATATTGGACGCCCTTGATGGAAAATTCAACACTGAATTAAGAAAATTCTTTAATTATTCATACTTTTTTGCTATGTTCATATAAATCATAAATAACAGTGTTCACAAGAACTACCTCACGTTTATTCAGCCATTCTTCGGTGTCGGTTTCTGGTGCGATTTGTTCTGCGACGAGGATTACTCTTCGACATCCAGTTCTGACGATTACGATTACTGTGACGACTGCACTCCCCGGAGACGGACGACCACCACAGTATCTCCCGCCCCAGCACTTATGCTCCCAAATTTGATGCTATGTAAGTTTTTTTTTTATATTATAAACCAGTAGTATCCACCATGCTATCTGTTTCTGCCAACCTCCGTTTCTGAAATAGATACAATTGAGATAATATTATACTCTCATTTCTAAAATAGAATTTAGGTCAAAATAATAATTTCCTGTCTTTTTGGACCGCGTTGCTGTTGGATAGTGTGGTGGGTAGCCACCATAGAACCCAAGATGTTTGACAGATACCTGAATCTAGTTTATGACATTTTCAAGATAAACTTCCATATACATTATACAAATTACGAACAATGAGACTCGCTCGGTGAAATATTTCCCCTTTATAGTTAAACCTCCCAAAATTGTATGTGAACGTCGCCATCAGTATTATGCCTCGCGTAACGTACTTACGTATTATGGCGATGTTAGAGTAATTGGGTAAATGTAACACAGTCTCACCTGCATTACCTCGCATTAGATGCATGATACTATTGAGTTAATGTTACTGAAGGGTACAATTGCAAGGGCGACGTCAATTCAATGTCTGAACATGGAAACGAAATTTTGCGTTTAGTTTTTGATGGTCTTCGGTTTAGGAACAGATGGAATGTCAAATCATCTTTACTTTTTAAATGTTGAATGTATCTAAATAATAAAATAAATAATAGTTTAAAAAAACTAACAAAATACGCTTTTATAGAAAATCCAACTTGTTAGTTTTTTTTAAACTATTATTTATTTTTAATTTTTTAGTTGAATTTTAATTTTTTTAATAATTTTTTTCAAGTTTTTTTTTAAATATTGGATTGTCATCGGTCCTTAATATGTATTCCAAATTTCTAGTTAATCCGACGTTTTGAAGGGGTTCAAATTCTTGTTCAAAGATTCCGTTACATACATACATATACATACATATCTTTGAAGCTAATAAAAGCGTATTAAAACGATATAATTTTATGCATTTCAGCAGCCCAAAATGGACTTAATATGACAATATCACAAGTGAGTGGAGCATATCAGGTCAGCATGATTCCGTTCGTTTCGCAATCTGGGGCCACGATGGGAACAGCTGCTGGAGCTGCTCAGCCAGTTCCAGCTGCAACGAATCCCGAGCCAGCTGTGGCGGCTCCGCCCGCACCGGCACCTGCTGCGGCGGCACCTGCAGCAGCAGCACCTGCGGCGGCGGCACCTGCAGCGGCGGCACCTGCAGCAGCGGCACCTGCAGCGGCAACTCCAGCTCCAGCGGCTGCAGGAGCACCAGCTGCCGCAGCGACTCCAGCTCCGGCGGCGGCGGCGCCGGCTGCTGCGACGCCTGCACCGGGAAAATAAATTTAATCTTGTGTGATTTTTATATTTATTTTTTATAAATACTTGAAAGCGATTATACACATGATATAGTAATAAATCAGAAATATTTTATAAGGGTTCTCATTACATACGAAGATAGTGATCGTATTACAGTTATATACAGTTGTATAAAATATTAATGTTCCTAATACTATACAACTATTGGCAACGATTTCTAGTGATAACTTGATGACTGTTAACACTTTCATGGACCGCCTTTCGCACCAACCTGTCTATTCTAAGAGAGCTTCGTATCAAAACCAGACTATCCACTATATGCCTTCGTAGGGTGCTGGAATTCTTCACATTGCTCGTAAAGAGGGTCACAATCTAGAACAACTGATGGTGACAGGAAAGGTAGATGGCAAACGTCCCAGAGGACGCAGTCCCACAAGATGGTCGGACCAAATACGATCTTCTCTAAACAAGAACTTCCACAATGCCCTTCATGAAGCTAAGGATCGCAGCAGATGGAGGGAAATCGTACGGGAGAAACTGATGCAGCGGGGGAGTTACGATCCTCAGTAATGAGGAAAATGATGCGAGGAGGAGGATCACTTTCAGTCCAAACTCATCAAATTCAATATTAGATGCTAATTTTAGGTCAATGAAAATGTGGATTTGATTTAAAAGATAAGTTAGGAACTGACATTTATACGCCCAGCGTCTCATCACGCTCGTCAGATTGAGAGGATACTCAGTGTTTCAGTGTAATTGAGACTTGGACCTCATGTTTCGTGAGTTCGTCTGTCCATCTCCACAAGCCTGTTTTTTTTATTATTACTAAAGTCCGCCAAGCGATCTAAATTCGACCTTAAACGTTGATATCTCAAGATTTGTATTCAATTTATGTATTAATATTTCACTTTGTATTGTGAATAAAAATTTAAAAATAAAAATAAACTGGCTATTTAAAAACAAAACTCTAGAATTTGTTAACACTTGCTAATAGAGCTATTAAAAAATATCGGTTGACAAAGATAAAGATAACTTAACTATTTCAACTTGGCCTATTCAGGTATAGATAATTCTGACATAAATCAGACGAGAGTCACTGAAAGAATTTAGCTTCAAAATTTTACAATCACTTGACGCAATAATTTAACCTATTCGAAATTTCCTATGTTAGACTTGTTTTTCTTTTCCAACATAAAATGCTAGTGAAGGCTTTTAAATATTAAATTAGGCATTCTGAACATAATTTAAGAATTACTTTCAAAATTGAACTTTCAGTTTTTTTTTATTGCTTTACGGTTGGTAGCGGCTTAGATCTGTCCCTGACATTGCTAAAGTTCATGGGCGACGGTAACCACCCACCATCAGGTTGGCCGTATGCTCATCTGCATAAAAGGGCAATAAAATTATACCCAGCTGAATGAGCTCGCCAACAATATTTTTACATATAATAATATATGTATGCACGCATTATTTTTTTCAGGTTTGATTTTTATTACACAATATTATTCTTTCACCTACCTGCCTGCGGGATTCGAACAGCGGCACAATCGCATCTCGATACGAACGCACCGGGTATCTTATCTTTATTTAGACCACGATAACGTATATCGACAAATACGTATGTCGGATACAATTAATTTGTACTAAGTAATTTTAGCTGCACTTTTAGTAAAAATGGTTTATTCATTATTATTATTATCGTATATATTATAATAATATGTAATATATTATATGTAAACTTACCTACAATTCTTGATTGCGCTAATAACGAGAAAATTATTTAGTGATTTTGTACTGCATAATTGTTTTGAAATAAACTATAAGAGAAGTAGTTTTATGTAATTAATTACTTTTGAAGTAACTATTGTAGACCATCATGAACTGCATCAATGTGTTTACGAACAACGAGAAGAAACAATTTCGTGAAATTATTAAATCCTCAACATTCTCCTAACGCTGTGGGTGGAAGTATGCGTAGTTCTATTGTGAGTGTGCGTAGAATCCCTATTTCTGCTACGAAGCAACCACATTTTCCTAATTTAAAGCTAGGATACTATTACTCTTCCATCTTAATAGGGAACGGGAGAGCACTTGCGAAACTACCGCTCAAACTACACAATTCGGCCACAGCTAGAAAGAAAATACGACGACTGGATAGCAGATTAGATTCCGTGATTTAAATACTAACATTTCCTTAAAAAAAACTTATTATTTTAGATTTCTTTAATACTCATTGACTATCAAGACTTTTAAATTATTATATTTACTGTGTTTTTTCGCGAGATATAATTGCTTTTAAGATTTATGGTAATCTAGCGGTTTTTTTTTCTGACGCTTCGAATTCATTGCAGTTTTTGTGATTACGGACGACATTTGAACTTCGGAAATAATATAATATGGCCAATAAAAAAAAAAAGAGAAATTGAGCCTTAGTGTTGATTATGAATTTTAGATTGTTTTAGCATTGACATTCGGCAGCTAATTAAGAGTTTGGAGTTTTAAGACCCCGATTACCACTAGGAATCAGACTCTTTTTTTTCCTACCTAAGCTGATAGCCCTGAGAGGCTATTTCAGCTTTTCCTTGACGTGTAGGTGAGCTCACGGGGCTCAAACCGGAGTGTTGCTAACACTGGCTCTATCAAGAGCAGTGCTTCGCTGAATCTACCACAGGATCGGAAATGCGACCCACTGAGAAGACCCTGCGAGAAACTCAATGGGCTGTGTCTATATGGGTTAATTTACTTGTCGAGCCCTTCATCGCAAGCGACGGGTTCGGCGAGGACGGTGACCGGTGCTTGAGGTAATCAGACTCGTCGAGAAAACAAAGCTATACGGAACCTTCGTATCTAGTACGACATAGCATATTGCTCATTGTTTTCAATACACAAAGCCCAATGCAGTTATACAAGTTTTGTATAACTCACTCGCTATTCACGACGACAAGATCATGTTTCTGATTCTGTGTCTGAAGTCACCTCAGCTGTTCCAGCAGATCAGTGAAGCGGCTCTGATATGGTAAATAGAGCTACAGCTAACTATCAACGTTTTTTTGGTATTCATTTCGTTTCGTTCTTTCTTTTTAATACGCTTTTATTAGCTTCAGACGTATGTATGTTAGTATGTAACGGAATTTTTGAACATGATATTGACCCTCTTCAAAAGGTCGGATTAACTCAAAATTTAGAATACTTATTAAGGGCCGATGACAATTCAATATTTTTAAAAATTTTAAAAAATTGAAATTCAACTAAAAAATGAAAAATAAAATAATAGTTTAAAAAAACTAACAAAATATGCTTTTATAGAAAATCCAACTAAAAAATAGAAAACAAATTTTAATTAATTTGAATTAAAAATAGTGTAGGAAAAAAATTATTTTTCTTTTTCAGCGAAGCACTGCTCTTGCCAGGGCTAATGTTAGCAAATATATTCAGATTGAGTCCCATGAACTCACCTACCAAAAATACAAAATTTCATACATTTACGATTTATTCATTTTCATGATCTTTTCCACTCACATCACCGCCCGAGTATTGTTATACACAGCAATCAACATAAATTTCATTTTATTTGGATTAGAGATAACACAAATTATATAATAGTTACGTAACTATTTTTACAGAACTATCTCTTTACGATAAGCGTTAGGAAGCAACAGCTTATTACTGTGGGTATACTTAAAACATCAAGGCAACAACTAAGCACATCTCATCTATCAACATTCAATGGCAGTTATATCTATAAAGCTTTAATTCAAACCATCAATCACTAGTGTTTACAATGATAATATTGTTGCGTGTTTTTTGCATCTGTGTTGCCGATTAATGGAAAAGATTTAAGCCCTATCAATATAATAATCATCTATTGTTCATTTCCAGCAATCATACTATAACCAGTATATAACCAGTATAACCATACTATAAGCAGTAATGCGTTTCGGTTTGAAGGGTGGGGCAGCCGTTGTAACTATACTTGAGACCTTAGAACTTGTATCTCAAGGTGGGTGGCGCATTTACGTTGTGGATGTCTATGGGCTCCAGTAACCACTTAACACCAGGTGGGCTGTGAGCTCGTCCACCCATCTAAGCTATAAATAATAAAAAAACCCTATGGTCAGAATGGACAGGCAGTATAATTATTTGGCTAAATGTCACGATAACCTTGATATCTTCGAACCCAGACTCATTTGTCAGATGTGTGAAGGATATCCTATTTAGCAATGATTAGTTAACAATATTTGTAATTTCAATTGTGTTTTCAATAGCCAAAGCTATGCACATTAATATGATTTTGCTGAGTGCACATACTATTTAGGTTGCAATCCAGAATTAGATCTAGGTACTACTTGTACGATTTAGCTAATATGTACTGTAATTATTGTAATTTGTTTTGTGCACCAATCTATATCTATACTAATATTATAAAGAGGAAAGATTTGTTTGTTTGTTTGTTTCGAATAGGCTCCGACACTACTGGAGCGATTTGAAAAATTCTTTTTCCATTAGAAGCCGACATTGTCCCTGATGAACATAGGCTACTTTTTTTCATTTTTTTTTTTTTTTTGTTTTCATGTGTGTTTTAATGTTTCCGAACCGAAGCGAGGGCGGGTCGCTAGTAAATAAATAAAAATATAACTAGTCAGGTCATAAGTATTGTCACACAGTAAAAACTTTTCTTTTAAAATGCTGGCCACAAAAAATTTATTGAATTCGAATTTCGAATTGTTCATGAAAATAAAAATGTATACTTTTAGAATTTTACTCATTTTTAAATATGGAGTGGACGCTTAAAGAAGACCGTGTTGCAGTTATTGCGTTGCATCGTTGCGGTTACGCGCCAATTCAAATTTTTAACATACTGAAAAATTTGAATATAACCAAAAGATTCGTTTATCGTACCATCAAACGATACAATGAATACTCTAGTGTAGATGACAGGTCAAGAAGTGGTCGCCCTCGGTCTGTTAGGACTCCAGCAGTGATAAAAGCTGTGAAGGCGCGAATTCAAAGAAATCCCAAACGTAAGCAGAAACTGTTGGCCCTTCAGATGGGGTTAAGCAGAACCACGGTGAAAAGGGTGTTAAATGTAGACTTAGGGCTTCGGGCATATCGAAGAAAAACAGGACATCGTTTGAATGCTCGTCTAATGGACCTGAGACTGAAAAGATGCCGCGCTTTGTTGAAGCGGTACGCGGAAAAAATATATCGGGAAATTCTTTTTTCGGATGAAAAAATTTGTACCGTAGAAGAGAGCTACAACAAACAAAATGATAAGGGGTACGCACACAGTAGTGAAGAAGTGAGCAACCGTATTTCGCGTGTCCAACGAGGTCATTTTCCATCCTCGCTCATGGTATGGTTGGGAGTTTCTTATTGGGGCTTAACAGAGGTACATTTTTGTGAGAAAGGTGTATAAACGAATGCAGTTGTGTATCAAAATACAGTCCTGACGAACCTTGTGGAACCTGTTTCTCATACCATGTTCAATAACAGGCACTGGGTATTCCAACAAGATTCGGCGCCAGCTCATAGAGCGAAGAGCACACAAGACTGGCTGGCGGCGCGTGAAATCGACTTCATCCGGCACGAAGACTGGCCCTCCTCCAGTCCAGATTTGAATCCGTTAGATTAGAAGATATGGCAACACTTGGAGGAAAAGGCGTGCTCAAAGCCTCATCCCAATTTGAAGTCACTCAAGACATCCTTGATTAAGGCAGCCGCCGATATTGACATGGACCTCGTTCGTGCTGCGATAGACGACTGGCCGCGCAGATTGAGGGCCTGTATTCAAAATCACAGAGGTCATTTTGAATAAACTTTAGTGTCATAAGAATCTATGTTTTGTTAAGTTCAGTGACAGAATTTATGACCTGACTAGGTATATATATCTATGAAATTGAATGCTTAAATATTTATCTTTTATACGTTCCTAAATCATTAAGCAAATTTGTAATGAATCATAGTTTAGTTTAGTTTAGTCGCATTTGACACTCCAGACACATTTTATGTTCTAATTAGCATCAATGATAAGTAGCACGTTAAAAATAAAACAAAAAACAACGAATTTTTCATACAGTTCACAGTCGTTCACAGTGAATCGTGGCCGGGACTTACTCTTATAATAATTTCTAATGAAATACGTACCCAAAAAATGTTCACGATTGACTTCCACGGTGAAGGAATAACATCGTGTAATAAAAATCAAACCCGCAAATTTATAATTTGCGTAATTACTGGTGGTAGGACCTCTTGTGAGTCCGCGCGGGTAGGTACTACCGCCCTCCCTATTTCTGCCGTGAAACAGTAATGCGTTTCGGTTCAAGGGCAGGGCAGCCGTTGTAACTATACTGAGATCTTAGAACTTATATCTCAAGGTGGGTGGCGCATTTACGTGATGTAATGATGATGGGCTCCAGTAACCCATTCGTCTGGCGTCACTCAATATCCGGTGGGCACTTACTACATTCCAAAACAATAATAATTCTTTATCTGAAAACAATTATCAATAAAACATATTTTTTTGAGTAGAGCAAAAAACCGATGACAGACACACTGTTTTCGCTTTAACTAAGAATAGATTGAACACAATACTTGGACGTGTTTATTTAAATAAACTTGAGAACCGTGCACTGCCTACGCAATTTTTTACTTCCATTCATAAAGAACGTAGAACTCGTCATACATCGCAGCCAAACTAAAAGGCAAACGTTAATCTTGACAAGTCAAAGCTTCTTATCGACATAATTGATCTATTACATGGAAGTGCAAAAGGTTTGTTTTTAATTTTTTTTTTCTGTTCTTACTAAATGGGATCTTTGGCCTTTTGTTGAAATTTTTTAACGTCCAATAACAATGGAATTGACGCTGTACTTAGTCGAATTCAAGCGATACGCAATCGGTATTAAATGAAATGGCAATTTGCTGTAAATTTGTTGTCCTGTACAATATTTTTGTTTTTAAGTTAAAAGTTCTTGTGTTGTATTGTCTGAATAGTATTCTTATTTATTTAAATGTGTGAGTCACGATGGGTAGTAGATCTATTGCCCTAGTCGCCATCTTTTACGGACGATAACATCAACCAATCTAGCCAAGTACAGTTTCATAAATAATAAATTAATAGAACTAGATATACTAGATAATAAGAAAGTTATTTCAAACAGACACTTTTTCTGAAAGATTTTATTCAGCATACTGAAAAGAATATATTTTACGAGCTGTCCAGTCGTTTTCCGATTCGTCACACAAAAACCAGTCATTATTCATAACCCCGTTGTGCAAAAGCCTCAAAACATATCCGCGAGAATCATTCATCTGTGAACGATGCATTTTCCTTGTTCCATTGTAATAGGTCGGGGCGTTTGAACTTTGCCAAAGCTCGATGCTTAAAGAGTCCTATAAATATAGACGTATCTCATTCTCATCGAGTCACAATCGCGGACCTCGTTTAGGTATTGTTATCCGTTTTTGCACGACAATAATGAACGAGGATGTGTGAAGATGAATTATGAAGTAAACGTGATGTCGGCGTCACATTTCCAGAGAACGCTATGCGATTCGTTTTGACAAATGCAAACAAATTAATTTGTCTGAATTTGAGCTTTTGAAGACATTGTTGCCAACTGACGTGTGAATCCTTTCAATCGACTCCTATTTAATATTTTTAATTCTATAAAAAAACATAGTATGGGTCGTATAAGCTGTTCATCTGTATTACCAAGTACCATTTCTTAAAACCTCTATAATAAATGTGGTTCTTCCAGCTAAGTTTGAAAAAAGATCTCAACGGTACACAGAGGCTTTAATGCACGATTGGTGTTCTAATTCGGTAGGACGTAAGATCTTCCGTATTTGAGACGACTAAAAGGTATTTTTGTAGACGTGACGTGATCCCACTTCAAATAAAGGTTAATTGTATTATCCAATCATATCATTATCCAACCATACCCAACCCTCTACAGTGGAATGCATGTCTGCTGCCGGGAAATCGGCAAGACGGGGGTCACCAATTAGACATGAACCGACAGTTTTTATTTTAATAACCTAATTAAGTGACTAGCTCACAGAGTACCTCGTATTGAGTGGAGCCCATAGATATCTGAAAACGAATGCTTCTACTCACCTTGATATATGATGTAGAAGTCTCTAATTAATTATGTTGTTTAAAAGTTGTTATATCCTTCAAGCTCGGAACGCATAGCAGCTGGTTTGTCTATATTGTTTGGTAGGTAAATGAGATGAGAATATTCCTACTATAGACCGATTCAGTAGCTATAGCACATAGAGATGCAGGTCAGAGATAGATTGATATCTCACAGTCAACCTTACGTTATTTTGTACCATCGGGCACTTTTGTTTATGATATACAGTAAAAATCAACAGCAACATCAAGCCAAAATTGAAAATTGAACACTCAACTGACAAGTTTCATTTTGGAAAGAAAAAAACAAGACTCAAACAAACAATAAGCCACTATGTTGAAAAATAATATGTTAAAACTATTTATGACAGAAACATACTCAATACATTATTTTACTTAT
The DNA here is from genome assembly GCF_030267445.1 of Bombyx mandarina. Lineage (NCBI taxonomy): Eukaryota > Metazoa > Arthropoda > Insecta > Lepidoptera > Bombycidae > Bombyx > Bombyx mandarina. The sequence continues at coordinate 11,744,304 of NC_143213.1, forward strand.
AAAAATAAAGGGCAGTCAACAAGAAATTACATGAGCCAAATTCGATATAATTAATTGCCAATTAAATTTTTCATAGGCATATTTACGCAACCACATTATTGTATCGATAGAACTGATGAATCGCAATTTAAAGCCGATTAATTTTAAACTATCTAAGTGAGATTATTGTTACTGTGAAACAACCAGAAACATCTACCATTCACAGTTTCGTGCACTTCTATAACCCTTAATGGCTCTCTTACTTCGTCTACCAGGATATTAATTTACCATTCGCCTAAGGTTTTCTGCTACACAATACCTCCAATGTTCGTTGAGTCAACCTGTACATATTCTTTTTCCAGGGGCCCACTCAAAAGCAATTGTTAGAGCATTACATACATCAGTACTCTCCAACAGGCCTAGCCTAAATGGGTTGTCAAGAAATGGAATAGATTGAATAAGAAAACAAGATGAATTCTACTGATTCGCTGTGTACCCGTATTTCGGATTCAGACCTATTAACTGTATACATTTTGTTTTCAAATCCCTAATACGTCAACTATTCATAATTCAGCAATTGAAACTTTTATAAAAATATACTAATATATAAATCTACAGTGGTTTTTACGGATGTTCCGTTATAATTACTGAACCATGCATCCGATTGACTTGAAACTTGGTATCCATGTAGAAAATACGTGTACTTAATGGATAGGCTAATATTTATATGAGTGTTGAACTCCCTAATAATAATGACAATAAATAATAATGTTAATTTTAAATGCGCAGCGAAGTAGGCGAGTAAGGCTAGTTATGAATATGAATTAATTATTAAAATAATAAGTTAATAAAATCAATAAAAAAAAATATAAAAAAAAATTATAAAATAAACCAAACCTGTCTGTGATTGTACACGAGGAGTAGCTTCGTAGTACCAACGACCGGTTGATTGGTGCGTGCGCCTGATGCCCTTCAAAAGCTTAATTAGTACTGATGCAGTGTATGAATGTTTGTCTGTATACATTAGGGATGTTGACTTATTTTTTATTATTTAATTCAAAATCGAAATCTGAAAAAAATAAAGGACCATTCCGAAGTAAATTAGAAAAAATCCATTGAAGTTTCGGGATAAGCACTCCTTGACATCACCGCTATTAAGATGCAAGAATGAGAGTGAGATGTGCCCACTGTTTAGGCACTCTCCCTCAAACCCTCCACTAACCTGTACATTTAACAACTGCTTTAAAAGGGAAAGGTTTCTTTTTAATATTACTGACTGTTGCATCCCTATTAATGATGTCAAAGATTAACGCTGCGTGAGTTATTTTTGAAATGAGTATGAGTACTAAAAAAGTTTTTATACTTCTTACGTACTTTGCGTTTCTCGAGCTAGCTAAAGAAACGTACGTCTTATTGTCTCCCGCCAAGGATTAAATTTGTTTAACAGTGATGTAAACTTTAAAGTGCTCTCAATCTGGAGTGGTATTTAATAGATCCTCGTCATCATTATGGGCATGGAGAACATAATACCATATACAATTTCATGTTAACCCCATATACCATTGATACCTAATTCAGTTGCTGAATTGATTTTACAACAGAGAACCGAAACGGTCAAAAAGAAATGAAAGTTTTTCTGTGGGCTCCGGTAACCACTTAACACCAGGTGGGCTGTGAGCTCGTCCACCCATATATGCAATAAAAAAGTAACAAAAAGACCACTTAACACCGGGTGGCCCATGAGGTCATTCACCCGTCTGAACAATTAAATAATAATTGTAGCCGGCCTTAATGTATGATAGTACTGATAGTGTATTGAACATCGGTGATCGTAACGATGTTGCAAGTAACGATTGAAGTGTTGCGTGTTTAAATGCTATTTACGCGTGACTGATCCTTATCAAAATCGTCAAAAAACGCTGAATTACATTGCATATTTCTTTTATAGAAACAATGTTTGACGGTAATAACTTTAGAATGCTATTTATGTTTTGTTTTTGAAGTGAAACCTCTTTATCGACGTAGGGAGGAAAAAACGTATGTAACGTTTTTCGATTACGCGCCATCTTAATTTCTTCCGTTACGCGCCATGTTTATTTTATTTCTATTTAGTTTGTTATCAGCAGATGTCGCTGCACGTAAATTCAACAATTCTTGAATCGCGGTGACGAGATGTCACACAGTTGATAGAGGCTCTACCTACCTGGCAACGGGTACCGTGATCATGCAGGCGGTTCCCCCGGGGTGCGGCTGCTCTATTGCACTGCGGAGTGGTTGATCCTTGCGATTATTTAATCGTTTTTCGCTTTTTTAATTTTTAATATCTCTATATTTTATGTAATTTTAATTTTAGCACGGTTTTATGTTATGAACTTAACCTGTATCTATGTACGTATGTAACGAAATATTTCAAGGAAATTTTCACGAAATTCAAGACAACTGTTTAACTTGAAAATCTGTTCATGGTGCGTTACAATATACTGGACCACAAGCGAAATGTATTCAGGTTTGATTCCCGATCGAAGTAATTATCTTTTATTAGGTGCGCCTTTTCCTATTCTCACATGTGTTTTCGGTACCCACAGCAAAAAGAGATCCTATTTCCGATGAGTAAAAATTCGTAACGTTTTCAAAGAAAGAAAGAAAGAAAGAAAGAATGAGAAAGAAATCATTCACTCGCTAAGCATAGTGAAAATGAGTTATTACATAAATTAAAAGCAGCGTGTATGCTTTGTCATTATTTGACATGCGAATTTTAGTGCAGTGCAAGATATTATGTTATTAAATAATTTACTATTCTTTCATCCATAATTCAACTAATTATTAAAAAATCAATTTATTTTCAATGTCGTCCCTAAGAAAATCATTTATGTGATAATAGTTTTCAATAATAAGATTATCTTTTAGTTTTTTCTTAAAATGAAAATCATCTAGGTCTCTTAATTTCTTTAGTAATATTTTTTGCTTAGATGAGTGGACGAGCTCACAGCCCACCTGGTGTTAAGTGGTTACTGGAGCCCATAGACATCTACGATGTAAATGCGCCACCCACCTTGAGATATAAGTTCTAAGATCTCAAGTATAGTCACAACGGCTGCCTCACACTTCAAACTGAAATGCATTACTGCTTCACGGCAAAAATAGGCAGGGTGGTGGTACCTACCCGCGCGGACTCACAAAAGGTTCTACCACCAGTAAAAATGCTTTAATTTCATTAAACTATGCTTTTTATTATTAGTCGTACAACGTAAACATAACACGTGCTATTGTTTCCAATTACGCAACGAATACTATCACTATGTTTTATTTTAATGAATGCTATCGAAAAACGCATTGCGTCGTCACCAGGAAGAGCGAGATTTAGGGATGCGTATACTATAAAATTATAGAATAAAATGTTTATATTTTATCAAGCTTCAATCTGTTGTTTCTGCACGTTAACTATGAGCAAACAAATTTATCTAAGTACTATCCGAGCCGTGAGATCGTTCGTATTTCTTAACTTATATACTTCTAAATATCTGATTTTTTATTTGTTTTATTTGCTTATGAAATCATCGTAGCCTAAAATATAAGACACCCGGTCTATATTTATCGGGCGGAGCGACAGTGCCAACGTTCAAATTTCGCAAGCATATACCAATTTTTGTAAAAGACATACGAAATCAGTACGCTTGCACGAATGACTTACGCGGTGAAAGAATAACGTCGTGTAATAAATATCACACTCGCATAAATATAATTAGTACCTATATACAGTACTGTGTGCTTAGTACGTGTTTTTTAACGTTCTCCATGGCGTAAAAGTTAAAAAATGGAGTTAAAAAGCAAATCCGTATGGAGTTGGAACGTTTGCCTACGCTTGCCGCTAGGGGCGCTGTTCCAACTGCATACAAATTTGAGTCAACTTTTACGCTATCGAGAACGTTATGAAACTCGCACTAAGCACACTGGTGACAGGGTGTATTTGTGAGACGATCTGTGATGTGGATCGAAGGGACTACGTGAAGAGACAGCCGTTACATATAATTGAGACTTAGACATAGGTAGGATCAAGGTGATACAAAAGGGTGGTCACGACCCTCAGCAATGATGAATACGACGCAAGGAGGGAGGATTATGTCTCAAGGTTAATGATGGTATTCACGGTACGACATATGTGGGATCAGGTAACGACTTAACACCAAATGAACCATGACCTCATTTATCCGTCAATGAATTAAAAAAAAGCATTTTTATGATTTTATCTCGGTTAACTATTTCAGACTTTTGGAATATTTTATGGTTTTCTAAGCCCCGAACGACAAAAATCTAGTTCTTCAGTATGATCTTCTAACAGTGATCACGGTGCTTCCAAGAGCTTCAAAATATCCGGAATTCGCTTAATTTGAAAATTTTAGTAAGAACCCGTTAAATACTAACAATACATATTGCCGTGAAAGTTGAAAACAAATCCACGGAAAGACCAAAATGGTCAGATGTTTTTTATAATTTATTTGTCTGATATAGTATAAATCATCATTATTATCATTATTATCAACACGACTCGATTCTGTCCGATTGATTTACCTTAGCGGGTGTCGAAATCAATTCTATCAAAGTTTAAATATGTACGGAACACTCTATTGAAGCTGCTGATAGCGCTTGACAATTACTTTTTTATTAGGAAACCGGCCGGCAAAAGCAGCCTTCCGTCATTCGCATTCAGACAGGAAAGCATCATCGATGTGAATTAATGAAGTTGGAACACGAAGCGTCGTAGCGACGAGCATCGCAAGCGCAGTCACAAGACGTCAGTGCCGCCGCGCATTTCAGACGATATAGACGACTATCGCCCGTCGTAACTCCAACGGGGTCAATGACATCGATATCGATTATGTTACGGTTTTAATTGATTAAAATATAATCGATCATCACACGAGATTTTAAGGTGAAGCCGGATTAGTGTTTCGATGCAGGAAGTAGTTACATTTATGGACCATTTATTGTTTTATCGGTATAATTATATGGTATTTATTACAAATAAACTTTTTTGTTATCGATATTTTGATGCGTTCGAAGATTACAAAATAATTTAGAATTTCTTAGTATTACTTTTAATGCATTCAAAGGTATCAATTTAATCCGAAACCAAAAAATGATTTTGTCAAGAAAACTTTTCATTTTTTTAAATATTCTCTTGTAGTCATTTCAGGAGAGAAGTATTATTATTTATTTCTTTATTAGTATGTCTCTTCAGAATTTTATAATACAGTGCAGATCGCAAAACTTAAGTTGTTCGATTGTTATAGAGCGTGCGAACTCATACATATCTTGAAAATTAAAGAATTATCTTTTCATGCTCAACCGATTCAAATAAAATAAATTAAAATTAAGGTTAGTAAGCAAAAACAAGAAATTTTCTATCAAATAAATATTAATTCTACTGAAAATCAGGATAACATAATTTCATTCATCGGTTTTTGTCTTAAATAACATTTACTGACGATAAAAAAATAACCCCTAAATCGTTTTTTTTTTGTTGTTGATTAAAGCAACGTGAGATTAAATTGCCTAAATGTATTCTCTGTCAATATGTTTAAATCCATATGTGAATAAATCAATATGTGAAAAATAAATCCTAAATTGTGAATACTGATGTCAAATATAGACATAATCACTCAAAACAGAAAATTATACCTGGAACTGCATAAGCCTGAGTCGCCAAGGGCTGGACATATGGGACGATAAATTACCCAAAATTAGGCATTCCAAGATTGACAACGGCGCTATTTAAAAAAATACCTAAATATAAGATTGAAATTCGCACAAGAGTCGATGTGCATTTATTACTCGTACTAGTAGTATTTTTTTCTTATCTTAATACTATAATATATGGTTGATAACCTTTAAGTTGGTATTGTTATTTAATCGCTAATTGCAATGTATGCGATAAAAGAGCAACGCCTTGTTAACATAAGAAATTAATAATCATTTACTTGAGGGACTTTCTTTTTGAATTCGTATTAAAAATGTTTGAATTATATATTTTTTTTGATATCGTTTTTTGAGAAATCAACACAGTTCATACGTGTAAGTTTAAAAAAAAAGAATTTCCAGACTTTGTAGGCAGCGGCTTGGCTCTGCCCCTGGCATTGCTGAAGTCCATGGGCGACGGTAACCACTCATCATCAGGTGGGCCGTATGCTCGTCTGCCTCAAGGGCAATAAAAAAAAATTGCTTTCACAAACGATCTTATTGTTTGATGAGGAAAAGATTTGTCTAATCTTTTTAAAACTGTCAATGACATTGACAATAGCAGCTGCAACAAGCTACCAAACTTGAAGACTTTATGTTTTTATGGAAACATTAACCGGGTTGTATCTTTATTCGTCTGTGTACTTATTCGTGGTAGGGATGATCGATGTTAACATTGATTCAAAAATATCGATTAATATCAACGTCTGTAAATTTCGATACTCGATATTTGTATTTTTTGCGATACGGATTAATTCTAAAGCAGTTTAAAAAAAACAATAATACCCTATTATTGTTAGAAACAATCAGCATTATAGTATATTTGTATGTCTAACATCTAATGACACATTCAAAATTTATTTATAAAATCAATTGTTAATACGTGATACTCATTGTGATGTTGTATTTTTAAGTATTTAAATATATTTTTTGAGGCTATCGATGTTTTAGAGGACATAACGCAACACATATACAATCCTAAACATCGATGAAATTGACGATTATATATAATATAGATAAGCATCTAGGGCAAGAAAAGTATAAAAGAAATATGAACTTTTGAATAGATCCAGTGAATAACCGAAATCAGTTTTAGATTTAATTTAGCAACAGAATTAGATCGCATGCAAGACTTGAATTAGAGATGAAAATAACTTCAATCAAATAAAAAAAATAAAAAAATGTTTGCTTTATTAACAAAAAACCAAACTTTACAGTGCTCTTCAAAGTTGAAGCGCCTAGGTTTTTTATGGATCCTGCTCACGGCTTATTTGATGGTACATGATCACAAGAAGGCATAGGCGCCATAGATCACAAGGTGAATGTTTCACCCACCATGAAGTACAACCCACTTGAAGTGGGTCACTTCATGAACCTGATGGTAAGTGCTCACCGTCGCTTATGGAAGTCAGCAACGCCAGGGGCAGAGCCAAGCCGCTGCCTACCGTTTAATACCCTCCACAAGCCTCGTTTGAAGAAGGACATGTCACAGCCGTCGGGAAACACAACCAAAGTCCCTCCGCAGACCCAGAAAATGTTCTTCAAATTTGATTTGCGAAGTATGCCCAGAGGTAGATAGCGACTGGATCGCGCGACTGTCATTACTGACTTCCATGAGTAACGATACAAAGGGAATAAAAAAATACATAGCGGGCATTCCACAGACTTAAGACGCCTGTTAGACGCGCAGAGATCATAAATTAATAGGCCGTTTATCAAAAGTACTGGTATGCGATCACCGCCTTATATTGCAATACAATAGAGAATACTACCTCAGATCCAAGTTTGGGTGACACCATTCACGTTGTATTCGTAGGTTTTTGTTAAAATATCAGTAGCAGGTCTGTGAGCTCTTCTATCTAATTACAGTAAAAATTTGTACAAATGGCGTATGCAAAGCTCTTATCGCTTGTGGAATTTAAGCTATTTAAGTAGAGTAACTTACTGGTTTAAAGGAATTAGTATATCAGAGAAAGTGTGAAAATAGCCCCCGTGATTGACAAACTTAAAGAGCGGATGGTTAGCGTGGTATGGACATGTGATGCGTAGAAGAGAAATGCATGTGACTAGGAGATGTATGGAAATGGTAGTGCAAGGTAGGCGGAGAAGAAGTCGACCGAAGAAGACATGGATGGAGTGTGTGAATGACTATAGGAGAGAGAGAGGGGTGAGTGTTGAGATGAGCTGAGAGAAGAGAATGGAATAGAGTAATTCGCTGTGCCGACCCCACCCCACCTAGTGGGATAAGGTGGAGACAAAGAAGAAGAAAAAGTAGAGTACTGGTCTCGGTGCTCTTTTTTTTCCTACCTATGCTGATAGCCTTGAGAGGCTATTTCAGCTTCCCCCTTACGTGTGTAGGGGAGCTCACGGGGCTCAAACCGGAGTGTTATGAACACTGACCCTAGCGAAATCAGTGCTTCGCAGAATCTACCATCGGATCCGAAGCGCGATCCATTGAGAAGATCCGGCGAGAAACTCAGTGGGCTGGACTGAGCAATCAATAAAATACACCCAAATTTATTCGTAGAGGATGTTAATGTATGTAATGCGGTTTGAATAATGAGGTATTTAATGATGATTAGTAGACAGCGACTTAGATTTGCCCCTAGTATAAGTGTTTTTCAAGAGCAACTGTAACCAATTAACATCAGGTGGGTCATACGCTCATCTGCCTACAGCGGCAAAAACATGCCGTAAGTGAACTTAACAATCTGTTCCGCAAATAAATTAGGCAGAAAATAGATTTGCTCATAGTCAGCGGAATAATAGTTTACCTACAAAACGTAATATTTGAAATACAAATGGACGTTCAGATTGTAGATGTGATTTAAGTTGTGATCTAAATCGATCAGATTGTAGTTATGAATTAAGTTGTGATCTAAGTGATCTAAATCGTTTTCGTAGTGAATGCGAAATGTGCTAGAAACAAAACTTGTTTGTGTTTGATGAAAATGAGCTCAAAAATGCTGATGAGACTGTTGACGGTGATGGTGGTGGCGTCTCTCGTTCCTGCGATCCAAGCGAGGGCGCGGAGATACTCGAGAATGCAACCTAATGCTTTATCAAAGACAAGATGCGATCTGATGTGCTTTGACAGGGATAAGGAAACTAAAGGAACGGTGAGTTCAACAAATATTCTTATTGTTTACTCTTTATCAAAGACTCGACGCCATTTAAAAGTATTTTTCAAAATCGAAACTGAATACAAGTAAAATTGTATTGTTCTGAAGATTATTTGTGAGGTTTTATTCTATGAAAATAGTATTTTAATATTTTTTTTATCGACACTATTTTCGAATGATTCAACCACAGTAATTAGATATCTATCGGCCAAAAACAGAAGATTACAACAATCACTTGCTGAGAAAATTACCATAACTAAAATATTATGATATTTAACCAAGGCGATACAATACGTATAAATTAGTTTTATCAACCAATGGATATTCGAACCTTTACATGGGAAATTTATTTGAAGAAAATGTATTGTTTAATAAAAATAGAGGACCTGGTATGATAAATGAAAATAATCTAGAAATAACAATTATATATTCAAAATTAATTATAGAATGAATTTAGTTGAGAATTACCGTTTCTTACCTCACCTTTGAATTATTAATCAAACATTACTCAAACGATTTATTTATATTTGCTCTTTGTGAAAACCTTAAATGTGTTTTAGGGCAAACAGTTAAAGAACCGTCAATTAAAAACCAGTATTTCCGAATGCAATAAATATAACTGCCTTCATAAATTATTTAGGGCGAGGCTGCACGCACACATATTGATTTAATATTATCAGATCACGATACATTACTCATATATGAGTCGTCTATTATCAAAGCCGGCAATCTGACTTTTGAATAGTATTGGTAAATCAGAAAAACGAATTATTGACTTTGTATTCCATTGGCAGTCACAAAACTCTTCGGAACGACATCTTAGATAAATAACAGGTTAACTATTAACCTTTATTTAATGCAGGTTTTGAACCGTATTCTTTGAAGGAGACGATTATATTCAAATCAATCTGTATTGACATATCAATAACATTTTTTTGTCCAAATGCACAGATTGCCACCTTTGATAATAGACGACTCATATGATGTATTTTTTTATTATTTTAAAGATAAAAGACGATCAGTCTGGAAAATAGTCAATGGATAAAGAATAGATATTTTCTTGGTATGTAGGATGTAGGGTTGAATCTCAATGAAATATTGCTTTTATGTAGATTCATGTGTCTTTCTTTTGATTTTTTGAGTAAAGACTAAAACTATTTATGAATATCATGAATAAATCATATATTTATGATTTATTTAAATAACTTTTAAGCTAATATTGTTTTTATTTAAATGTAATAGAATCAATAAAAACTTGACTAGTTGGATCGACGAATGTTCGGCTGCTTCTAGTAGGTATTAGATTAATTTATTTTCTTTCAATATTAGCCGTTCAATTACATCAAGTTCTCATTAATTGTCGGACATGGAAAGTTTTCTCACGTTCCTCTTACGACAGAGAACATTGAACTCAATCGTGAACAGAATGTTCTCATGCTCAATTATTGAAGTGAGGAAGAAAATGTTATTTATGTGATTGTCTCAGAAGGGAATGTCTTTTGACTTGTTGTAGGTATGTAAGTTGTTAATTAATTTGACACTTAAATGGCTTAATGCGTTTAATTGTGCAAATATAAGTGGCTATGATAATTTTATGTACAAAATTACCGGACGAATAAAGACGTAATTAACAAATTTGGAGTGTTTCCGAAACCAAAGTCGAATCCAAAGCCTACCTTAATATGTATTAAAAAAAAACTACATTTTCCACAATCAGCTTTTTTTTTCTTGGCTTAGTTTGCATAACAACGGCGCCTGGGCCTGGAGGTGGCCCTAAACAAGTCGGAGGCTATGGTGTTTCATGGCCCCCGACGTGCGCCGGCGCCGGGATCACACATCGTGGTAAGTGGGACCCGGATAGCTGTCGAGTCCACCATGAAGTATCTGGGATTGGTGCTCGACAGCCGATGGGAATTCGGGCCCCACTTCCGGCGGCTGGTGCCCAAGCTGATGGGTGCAGCGGGCGCGCTTTCAACGTTGCTTCCCAATTTGGGGGGCCCGAGCGCCGCCTGTAGGCGGTTGTACGTGGGAATCGTGCGGTCCATGGCCCTGTATGGGGCCCCTGTGTGGGCGATGGACATGACGGCCAGCACACTCGCCATTCTGCGTAAGCCGCAGAGGGTGATGGCCGTCAGAGTCATCCGCGGGTACCGCACGATTTCCTACGAGGCGGCTTGCGTCCTGGCCGGATCCCCGCCATGGGACCTAGAGGCGAAAGTACTCGCGTCATTATATCGATGGCGCGAGGAAGAGCGGGCACGGGGCTCGAGGCTGGTTCAGCGGCAGATCGCGCTGCGCCGAGAGGAGCTCCGTCTGGCCTTGGTGGCGGAATGGCGGCAAAGGCTTCTGCGCCCTACCGCCGGCCTCGCAACCGTCGAGGCGATCCGGCCAGTACTCGACGACTGGCTCGGGAGAAGGCACGGATCCCTGTCGTTTAGGGTGACACAGGTGCTGTCGGGGCACGGTTGCTTCGGCAAGTACCTGTGCCGCATAGACAGGGAGCCGGACGCTCGGTGCCACCACTGCGTCCACTGCGGGGAGGACACGGCGCAACACACGCTCGCCGAGTGTGTAGCTTGGGAGGAGCAGCGCCGTGTCCTCACAAATGAAGTAGGAAGCGATCTGTCGCTGCCGGCCGTAGTGCGGAGGATGGTCGGCAGCGCAGAGTCGTGGAACGCGGTGGTGTCCTTCTGCGAGGACGTGATGTCGCAGAAGGAAACTGCAGAACGGGAGAGGGAGATCTCGACTCCCTTTCCCGGCCGCAGAAGGCGCACCGGGCGTAGGACAAGGGCGGACAACGCTCTTTTCCGCCCCCCATGAATGGGTCCAGGGGCGAGGGACTTGGGAAAGCCCTCGCCCCCTATTCGATGGACCTGAGACGGAGGGGCATGCGGGTGTCGGCGCGTGCCTCTGAGGCGATGCACGGAGTAGCTGAACGCCTCACTACTCCGTGCAGGAGACGAGGCCTGGATAGACCGGGCCAGCACTGGTGTGGGGCTGCGGAAGAATTTGGATTCCCGCGGCCCTGCGCGCACGTGTGGGTGGACACCGGGGTGGTTTTAGCCGGTAGGAGTCCGGCACGCCCCTTCGCTTTTCCCCAGGCGGAGGTAGTCCATGAGGATTTCCCCCCGAAAAAAAAAAAAAAAAAAAAGTTTGCATAACAAAATGTTCTAAAGCCCATATGACTTTGCGACCAAAATAGAAAGGTTGGTAGTATTGATCCGTGCGAGCTCATAGCAACACCACAACTAATAGTGCAAATCGATAAATGTTACTATTTAATTCGATTTTATTTCACCATGTCATTCCTTCGTGCACCAATTTTACTGCAACCTTCAGCCAGATAGTTGGACATGAAAAATTACATGTTTCTCATTGATATGTTAAAAAAAACGCCATTGTGATTTCTGTAATTACATTTGCAATGGTTCATTCCTTAAAATGGACCCCGCGCGAAACTAATTGGTGACCCTTGATCTATAAGAACAAGCCAAAAAAAAAAAACATAATAAACTTCAAACTGTTAATGTTAATAGCAACAAGGCCTATACAGAAAATCGAGATAAAGACGGCTTAAAAAAACAAGTCGTAATAACAATGATCACGATTCAACAATCGCTTCGAACGAAACAACGAAACAAGTAACAAAATAGTATGGCTAATGAATGCAACGAAACAATATCAAGACGGTTACAAAATTTAAAATGTCGTTCTTAAACTGGGAATTCCTTCGGAACGGCCCCGGAAGATATTTTATGGACCGCAAAAGCGTTTTATGAAGCTTGAAAGTTACGTTGACAAAAGACAATCGTTACCGATCGTATCTGCTGCGACTGTCGAGTTAACGAGCTGAATCCTTGAACCGAAGTTGTAGTCGACAGGAGTCTTGTTTGGATTTTTTACTTGCTCTTAATTTGAGACCACAGAATAAGGACGTGCGCGAATGTTTCAAAACGTTCATTTTTAACGGGCGGTTTTAAATTTGAGAACAACAAAACATTAAGTTCATATTGAAATATCTAATGCATTTTTGCCTTATCCCCAGTTTCCAAAAATACTTAATTTTGTGTCAAGACTTTTACGATCCTTTCCCATAATTGTTATCAAAACGCACTCTAACGATATGAAAAATGTGGATTATTTTTCAATAGAAATTTTAATCGCTCATGCTGGTTGTGTGGTGTGGTCCTAGGACCCTACAATAAATAGCACAACCCATCTTCTCTCGTGGATGTCTTAACAAGCGAATTTAATGAGGCGGAATTTATTGAGGAATAAGCAGTGGTGTTTTCTTTAATATTATACCAGCGTGAAGAATTTGCGGATGGAGTACTTTAAGCCCACACGGGTAGTGACCACCATTCTGCCTATTTGTAATTTCATTCATTCCTCAAACATTCCTTCCACAGATTTAAGTTAAAATAAAGTAAGCACACTTAAAAATTTCTCCTCAACTGATATTTTATATTAAAAAATATTTATATTAATAAATTGCTTAGAACGAATTTCATGACTAAAACTTTAGTGACTTAGAAAATAAAGAAGATATTTTTTAGTCATAAAAACGAATAGACTTGTTTGCTTATCAGATGACCTAAGGTCAGTAGCATTGGTCTGTTTTGTTTCACTGTCTTGTTTCATGTTGTGTAGGTTCCAAGTATGCTCTTCAACTAAAACAATTAACTACAAAGTTATAATTATATGACCAACCACATACCAACAGATAAGAGTTACGGAGGCCTATAATTTTATGCCATAAAAAAATATTGTTTATTAATGTACTAACTTGTTTAGCTCTCGAGTATTTTCGGGTTTAAAGGTTAGTAAGTAGTATTGAAATTCAAAATAATGAGAACGTTCGCTATTAGATAGAAACAATTTTACAAAACACTTTTTGGTTGATCCTATTAAAACCCTGTATGTAGCCTTTATGCGTCATAATTAAATTATACAATGGACCCGCAGAATAAAGGGTTGTACTAGAAACCCTTTGGCCGCTTCAATCCTCGGGCTTGACGTGCCATGTGTGCTCACTTTTTATAATTAAGTTCTATTATCAATTTAAATACAGTCTGCTGTTTCAATATATGTTTTTATGAATCACCTCTGACAAAAATTCCCTCTTGGAGTGAAACGGCTATCGAACCTCATAAAAACGACAAGGCAAATACATCTGAAACATCAGAAACTATTCCGAGACACCAAGTTATTATTTATTTTGAAAGTTAATAAACTTTAAGCTGCAAAGCATGATTGCTATGCAGAGAAGTTCTGAAAACCAAAACATTTTATTTTCTTTCTCCTTACTATTTGCCTAATATTGAGAGATGACCACGTCTTGTTATAATCTAACAGCGGTGTCGACTTTGAGTTCTCTCTTTGTCTCCACCTTATCCCACTAGGAGGGGTAGGCACAGCGAATTATTCTATTCCATTCTCTTCTATCAGCCGTCACCACAACACTCACTCCTTTCTTTTCCATATCGTCATTCCCACACTCCATCCATTTCCATACATCTCCTAGTCACATGCATCTTCTCTCTACGCATCACATGTCCATACCACGCTAACCGTCAGCTCCTTAATTTGTCAATCACCGGGGCTACTTTCACACTTCCTTTGATAAGCACATTCCTTACCTTGTCCTTGTCGACTTTGAGTTACATGTATGTAAATCTTCAGCGGTCTTGACCCTGAGATAAATGTATTCTTAATGAATGGGGGACTTTGCCCTTTTATTTAAAAGCATTGATTAAATGAAGAGTTTATCTTTAATGTTTATATATTGAAATGAAATGCTTACACTTGTCTCGGATGTAGTAACTATATATATTTCCAGTTTCATTTTTATTTTTTTATTGCTTAGCTGTGTGGACGAGCTCACAGCCCACCTGATGTTAAGTGGTTACTGGAGCCCATAGACATCTACAACGTAAATGCGCCACACACCTTGAGATATAGTTCTAAGGTCTCAGTATAGTCACAACGGCTGCCCCACCCTTCAAACCGAAACGCATTACTGCTTCACGGCAGAAATAGGCGGGGCGGTGGTACCTACCCGTGCGAACTCACAAGAGGTCCTACCACCAGTAATTACGCAAATTATAATTTTGCGGGTTTCATTTTTATTACACGATGTTATTCCTTCACCGTGGAAGTCAAACGTGAATATTTGTTGAGTACGTATCTCATTAGAAAAATTGGTACCCGCCTGCGGGATTCGAACACCGGTGCATCGCTTCAACACGAATGCACCGGACGTCTTATCCGTTAGGCCACGACGACCACATAAGATGTCTCGAGATGTCTCGGATGTAGTATATTCGAAATATAGGAGATTAAAATCCTCTTTAAATTGACGCGAGTGTCGAACGTAAAATCTAAAGCATAATACCATGTCGAATATTATGACTTAAAAGGTTTCCCTAATAGTCATATTTATTTTAGGAACTTTAACTTTAATACAACTAATCATTCCCATGAGAAAAGAAAACAGAAACTTTCAACAATAAAAAAAATTGAAATATGAACATCCATTGTTCTATAGAATTTAGAAATACAAAAACGTTATGCTCAAAGCAATGAGTCACGTAAGTTCAAAGAAAACCTGAAGGAGTACTTAATGATAAGATGCTAATCGTGTTTTACTAATTAAGCAGAAAAATTCACTTGAACGGAATTTTACATAATGAATGAATCTCTTCATACGAATTGTGCGCTGTTCACGAAAATTAAAATTTGGTTATATTTATGTTTATTTATAAATAGTTCAAAAAAGTCTGAAATTAGTACTGAGTTTATATCTATAATTTTTCGACTTCACTGATTTCGTGGTATTTATTTTTTTTAGAAGTAAATTCACTGTCTCTCTTATAGTAAGTAGGTGTAGTTGCCTCACAAAACATGATATAAAATTTAGCTTGGACGAACGTGTGCTTATCATTTTTTTTACGTATATTATTGAACAGGTCTATGGCCCGCTTGGAATTAAGTGGTCACCGGAGATTTTTAATTAGTAAAAATATAATATACAAAATGAAACTGATTAATGATTTTTAGCCGAATTTAGAACACCGGTTTCATCTAAATTGTTATAATTTAGGAGCGTTTAAAATAGTCGTTTTTTTCGCCACAGTGTCGTTCCCAATGTCGGAATCAAGAGCACAAGCCGGGAACATGCCCCGTCTCCGACACGCCGAAGTGGGAAGCCGCATGCGTGCAGGCCTGCAACTCCGACTCCCAATGCGACGGCACACAGAGGTGCTGTCACCACGGATGCGGTTCTACTTGCAGTGAACCTTTAGACTTGTTGACTTTACCAGGTTAGTTCCATCAACAGAACATAGTATTGAGGTACGGATGTGCAATTCCGACTTCTTCAAACTAAAGCACTCACGTCCATGGTAATTAGGGATACTTTATCTTTCTATCAATCAAATCAAATCAACAAAATTTTATTCATCATAAATGAATGTACATACTTGTTGAACGTCAAAAAGAACTGCCGCCAATTCACAAAACTCCGTTCTGAGAAGAACAGGCAAGAAACTCAGCGGGCATGTTTTATTTTTTTAAATATTAGACTCTTTTTTTTAAATATAATATATATAAATAAATATAGCCAGTAACCGTGTCTGTGCCAGTAACCGACAAAGTGGAGCTAGGTGCCAGTGGGCGAATCCATTAAATTAGTTCTTTTTTTTTATTGCCCTTGTAGGCAGACCGGCATACAGCCTACCTGATGGTGAATGGTTACCGTCGCCCAAGGACCTCAGCAATGGCAGGGGCAGAGCCAAGCCGCTGCTTACCACTAAACCAAAATGCTTCTAATAATGCTTCTACCAAAGCATGGCACCAAAAGAAGCTTTCGTATAAGTTCATCGTAATGTCACATCAAAAAACTTTGTTGCAATAGGTAGCAACGGGACACAGCTCAGCTGCACCGGCACAGCTTGTCCATCAAGTACATTAAAGAAAACCTTCAGACTGGGTTCAGTAATGTATTTATTCCAACAATCACTCCAGGTCTTCCAGCCGTTCCTACAATGGAAGAACCAAAGGAGAAGCGACGAGCCGTCGTTTTGCGCTGGTCAGACGGCGTAGGAGACACAGCAAGGGCTGTTCCAGGACGAGTCCTTTACCTGCTTGAGGAACAACATCATTTGGGCCCTAAATACGAGCAGTCTAGGCTTGGCGATTGGAATCTCATGTTACGTACTAACAGGTTCGTATACATTCGCATCACATCAACGTTTTTAATATCTAGTTTGAAGAAAGATATGTCATCGCATCTAGGAAGACCGTGAAGAGGAGCATTTCATATAGAAAACTGGTGGTAGGATAGGATAGGACTCTTGTGAGTCCGCGCGGGTAGGTACCACCACCCTGCCTATTTCTGCCGTGAAGCAGTAATGCGTTTCAGTTTGAGGGTGGAGCAAGCGTTGTAACTATACTGAGACCTTAGAACTTATATCTCAAGGTGGGTGGCGCATTTTCATTGTAGATGTCTATGGGCTCCAGTAACCACTTAACACCAGGTGGGTTGTGAGCTCCACGCATCTAAGCAATAAAAAAAAATACATATATGAATTCTGCTCCAATGGTGGATGGCGCTAATAAAAAGAAGACCATCTCAAACAATTCCTTTGAGTGCTTCCCTCCCAAGGCACATAGTACTTAATGTGGTTCAAAATAAACATAAAAGGACTAATGAGAAAAAAACCAATACTGCAATAACAAGCCTCAGCTAATTTGAAATTATCATTCTTATCTAGGGTATTTCATAGCGAGGTATGTAAGTAGAAATTGCTCCACTTTAGCACTTAGATATGTGTTGAAAACTAACCTGCGTATGCAGTGTTGTAAGTGATAAACAAACTTTATATTTAGATATGGTTTTCCTCAAAGTTTTCATGCTTGCATAATTAGAAAGATTAATAGTTATTAGTGTTGTTATTCAATAGCTAATTGATATTTTTGGTAGTAGTGGAAAAATTGTGTGGCTTATTATTAGGAATTTTAAGAACATGTATTTCAGAAGAAATACCTACATAAAGACCATTTTAAAAAACACTTTATACTTTTTTTACTAGTGACTTATTACATTGGGTTATGTAGCCTATCCTATTTTTAAACGGTTTTATTTCCGTCCAGCGTCTTAGTTTATAAAGAGAATCTCATGTTTCAACATGTGATTAGTAAATACGAGCAGTTTTTGATAAAGAAGCTTCAAGGTTCAGAGGAATGATGCAAAAGATCTCTAGTGAGATTACAGGGGATTGCGAACTGGGAGTTGGCTTGGAAAATAAAACGACAGTTGCAGAGACCGCATTAGTTTATTTAATAAATTAAAATTGTACATTGTTATCCGGATGCGTTAGCAACTGTTACATTTGTCACGTTACCGCGAGCATTGTTGGCACTTTGCCGATACTCTGCCAAATCCGCTTACAGTTAATTAAGAATTCAGTAGTGCACCTGTATTATTATTAGATATTTTTATTGCTTAGGAACGAGCTCACCGCCCACCTGGTATGAAGTGGTTCCTGGAGCCCATAAATATCTACAACGTAAATGCGCTACCCACCTTGAGATATCAATTCTAAGATCTCAGTATAGTTACAACGGCTGCCCCACCCTTCAAGCCGAAACGCATTACTAATACATTTAAGAAATAGAAAAGGTATTTGTAAGAAATAAGTCTGTTATTATTTTGTTGCATTCAGCCTGGTCACTGCTTATGGGATGTACGACTATAACTATTTTAATTATACACCATTGATGATACAAAATTATTCACCCTCCTATCGAGAGATAATATGATAAAAATCAATACCTGAAATCCAAATAGAACTTTCATTAATTAAAGTTCATGAACTTATTACTCAAGTTTAGCTGGAGGTTTGTCAGATTCGCCACTTGGAAATTCAGTTACAAACTATGTCAACGATTGAAGGCGAACTACATAAACTTCTAATTCTATTACTTAGTCCTATGAAAATCTGCATGAAGCATACTCGTATAAAACTATTTCTAGCCGGCCTAATGGAATATTTGCTTTTTTTTTTTCCTACTTAAACTGAGAGCCTTGAGAAGCTATTTCAGCGTAACCTTAACTAGTAGGTGAGCTCACGGGGCGCAAACCTGACGACGTTGCTAGCACGAACCCTAGCAAGAGCCGTGCTTCGCAGAATCTACTACCGGATCGGAAACGCGACCCACTGAGAAGATAAGGCGAGAAACTCAGTGGGCTGTGTGAGGGTTAATTTACTCGTCGAACCCGTCGCTTGCGACGAACGATGACCGATGCTTGAGGTACCTAAAAGCACTGTTAGTGGATCGGGAGGATCCGAAATGACGTTATTGGGGCGACGTCGACTGCTTTCCATGAATATTTGCATTCTAAGTGGATAGCGTGTGTTCATAAAGCATTGTGTGTGGTAGGCAGCTAAGGGATCTTACAGTGATGTCATCTTTCTTTTTCTCCACCTTATCCCACTAGGTCGTCGTGGCCTAAAGGATAAGACGTCCGGTGCATTCGTATATAGCGATGCAACGGTGTTCGAATCCCGCAGGCGGGTACCAATTTTTCTAATGAAATACGTACTCAACAAATGTTCACCATTGACTTCCACGGTGAAGGAATAACATCGTGCAATAAAAATAAAAACCCGCAAAATTATAATTTGCGTAATTACTGGTGGTAGGACCTCTTGTGAGTCCGCACGGGTAGGTACCACCGCCCTGTCTATTTCTGCCGTGAAGCAGTAATGCGTTTCGGTTTGAAGGGTGGGGCAGCCGTTGTAACTATACTGAGACCTTACAACTTATATCTCAAGGTGGGTGGCGCATTTACGTTGTAGATGTCTATGGGCTCCAGTAACCACTTAACACCAGGTGGGCTGTGAGCTCGTCCACACATCTAAGCAATAAAAAAAAAAAAAAAAAAAAAAAGGTGGGGTCGGCACAGCTAATTTTCCTCTTTCATTCTCTTCTATCAGCCGACATCTCAACACTCACTCCTCTCTCTCTCTCATATCGTCATTCAGACACTCCATCCATTTCTTCTTCGGCCGACCTCTTCTCCCTGTACCTTACAGTGATGTCATCATAGAATTATTTAGATTATACTGCAATTCGAATATTGGGGCAGCTATTAATTACATATAATAAAAACTCATTCTACGATGAAATAATAACATGAGCGCAATTACTTGTGCTAAAGCTTATTGTGGACCTACATATGGGGGCACTAGCATTCTGGATATTGCTTCAATGTTATCGATACATAGAAGCAATATCCAGAATCAGGTATTTACCTCATGTTCATTTGGATTGTAGTTTTTTTTTTTCATTTGATGGATTTCCCCAGGACAGGTGGGCGACCAAAGGCTCAGCCAAGAGGATTGTATAATAGTAATGACTCGCTGCCAGATACAGCAATTAAATGATAAAAAAGCCGTGTTATTCTCGACATAAACACGTTAACTTGTAGAAAATACTTCATAGATTAGTTATACGCCGACCTTCGTTAATTCTTTTGTCGGATTAGACACGTAGACGTCGGCTCACGGTTTGATGTTAAACGGATACAAAGGGTCTTAGATCACAAAGTGAATGCTGCCGTATTGAGATAGGAGGTGGAAATAATAATATATTATGTTCATCATATACCTACCGTAGACCAAAAGGTATCAATGTTAAATGGCAGAAATACGCAGGATAGTGATAGCTAGCCGTGTAGGTTGACAATAGATTTTAGAGATTTTTTCCTTACCTATACGCTCGGACGGGCTCAATCTTAGAAAATGTGCTAACGCTAGCCCTAAAAATATTTTAGGGAGGAGAGGATGCTCTCACTGTGTCTTAAAGTGGTTGCGTAAGACTTTTAAGACATTGTCATTCAATGCTAAGTACGGGTAGAGTAGATCGCGGGTAGGTATCACCCCGCCTGTTTCTGTCGTGAAGCGTTTCGGTTTGAAGGGCGGGGTGGTTGTTGTAACTATACTGAGACTTTAGAACTTATATCTCAAGGTGGGTGGCGCATTTACGTTGTAGATGTCTATGGGCTCCGGTTACCACTAAGCACCAGGTGGGCTATAAGCTCGTCCATCCATCAAAAAAAATATCTCATTAATATTCTGGGATTATCTCATTAATTATCATTACTGTTAATATTTACAGGACAAAGGTTTCGCTGAGGAATCTGTTGAAACCAGGTCGCTGGTATCGGTTCCGTGTTGCTGCTATTAGCGCAGCTGGTACACGAGGGTTCTCCGATCCCAGTCCTCCATTTACACCACGTCGTGGACCCCGTCCTCCTCCTATGCCGAAGAAATTGAGAGTTCGACCACTGAGAATGGATAACGGTAGTCATAAAATGTTTTTAGAATTCCTAATTTTCTGATTGACTCGGTGGTGCAGCGGTTAGCACCCCTGACTGTCACGCTGAGGGTCGTGAGTTTTATTCCCACATCGGGCAAACAGTCGTGCTATGAACAGGTTTGTTTTCTCTTTGTCTGGTTAATATTATCTATGTATGTGTATTTCATGAACTTATTAAGATAAAGTTATTTGTTAAGGAAATTTATTAATATATTCCTTTTAATACTGTACAAACTATTATATGTATGTATGTATGTATGTATATGTATATCTGATTGTATATATACATTTTTGCGTATGTATTCGTAACTTAATATAAATTTCATTGCACCTATCACTATTTACTCTGCACTACCTTTGGTTGACTGGTAGAGAATGCCTTAGGCATTAAGTCTGCAAATGTTAATTTTACATGAAGTGTAATAAATAAATAAATAAAAATAAATACCTTTATCAGTCTCTGGGGCCCATAACACAGGGAATCCTAAATAGTGACATATTCTACGTAAGGGCTACGAGAAAACTAGAACAGTTTTGTAACAATTATGCTATTTAGGTACTTAAAGTCTATATAATAATATATAAAAATGAATTGCCGTTCATTAGTCCCGCTAAAACTCGAGAACGGCTGGACC
Organism: Bombyx mandarina; assembly: GCF_030267445.1. NCBI lineage: Eukaryota > Metazoa > Arthropoda > Insecta > Lepidoptera > Bombycidae > Bombyx > Bombyx mandarina. Next base: position 11,766,160 of record NC_143213.1, read on the forward strand.
GATTTGGCGAATTTTGTTCTTGAATTATTTGTGGAAGTCCAGAAAAGGTTTAAAAGGTAGATAAATAAGAAAATGCTCGGAATTAAATAAAAATAATAATTTTATTTTTCCTTTGATGTGTCCCCCGTCGGATGGATTCCTTTTGTTTGTTTTAAGTTTATTTTATACAAAAGTTTAGGTCATTTATTTATAGATTGAGGCACTACGAAGTCTGCCGGGTCAGCTAGTATTTTATAATTTTTCTACAGTCATTATTTAGGTATGAACATATTATTATCTGTTTCCGCGTAACATTCGCACCACGTTGTAGCTTTTGAACCCTAAAGCGAAATACTAACTAGTTGTCGGGAATAGTTAATTACAAATGATTACATGATATACGTTTTTCATATAACAAGCTATTATTTTCCTTGAAGACTTCCAGTAAAATTATAAGAATTAACAGAAATACTGCCAATCAAATTTGATGCATCGTGGAGGCCATAATCAATGCATTCCGGCCTAATTATAGAACGAAGATTAGCTACGTCCGTTCTTGGAACTACTTCGCCTTCAATGGATATTATGTTTTTTGGATTGGAAGCAAAATTCATCGATTTGTTTAGTAAAGGTTCTTGATTTGAAAACGCGAACAGACACTGTTCGTTGCTAAGCAAAATCATACCTTTTACAATTTAATGAAATGTCATAGTTATTACTATAGTGGTGGTAGGGCCTCTTCTGAGACCGCACGGGTAGGTACCACTACCCCGCCTATTTCTGCCGTAAAGCAGTAATGCGTTTCGGCCTGAAGGGTGGGGCAACCGTTGTAACTATACTGAGACCTTAGAACTTATATCTCAAGGTGGGTGGCGCATTTACGTCATAGATGTCTATGGGCTCCAGTAACCATTTAACACCGGGTGGGCTGTGAGCTCGTCCAACTATCGAAGCAATAATAAAAAAAGTTTTTTTTTTAATAAAATCTGATTTTGTTTTTTGTTGTAATCTGCTTTTTTTGTTGTAGTAAATTTAAGCAATTTGTTGTTCAGGAACGATGACAGTAAGACTTGAATGGAAGGAGCCTCGTTCTGATCTGCCAGTGATGCGCTACAAGGTATTCTGGAGTAGACGAGTACGAGGATTGGGTGGAGAGCTAGATTCCGTTCTTGTCAATCATCAGACTGTTTCAAAGGTTTGGAATTATAAAATGATTCGTGTAATTCTCATAGCAAAAAAAAGAACATTGTCGAAAAAATGATTATTCTAATATCTTTTTAAAATTGGATTGGTCGTTATCACGATCCTGAGATCGTATAGGTGGTAAATACCGATCTATAATGTAGATTGGTGACCGCAAAATTGGTTATGATTACTGTTTTCTATTCGGTTATTATATTTTTAACGGCTATTAAAAAAGAGCGCAATTATATTTAAAATTCATTTTACACAAAAACTCCTTCACTTCATAAGAATAAATTCGAATCGGACTATTTTTTTTTGGTATGTATTTTAATCGTATTACTATTGTAGTCATGTTATAGTCAGTTAATGTTAAGTGAAAACAGCATTAGAAAGTTTTTTTCAATTTAGTATTGATCAAGTGTCCGTTACATAAAACTAAAAACAATCAAAATGGATCTAGTAGATTTTGCTACATACGCCCCTAATGGCAGACCTCTTATCACATTATTTATAATGAAGTAATGGTAACAGATCAAAGCGATCAGATCCCCGCATCTTCTGTTAAATAATTTAATTACATGTGTCATGACAGCAATATAAAATTGTAGCAATATACCTAGTCAGGTCATAAATTCTGTCACATGTTTAATGTAAAATAATTGAAACAAGTTTATTCATTATGCAACCATTCATATACCAAAATGAACTTAACAAAACATAGATTCTTATGACACTAAAGTTTATTCAAAATGACCTCCGTGATTTTGAATACAGGCCTTCAATCTGCGCGGCCAGTCGTCTATCGCAGCACGAACGAGGTCCATCTCAATATCGGCGGCTGCCTTAATCAACTATGTCTTGAGTGACTCCAACTTGGGATGAGGCTTTGAGCACGCCTTTTCCTCCATGTGTTGCCATATCTTGTAATCTAACGGATTCAAATCTGGACTGGAGGAGGGCCAGTCTTCGTGCCGGATGAAGTCGATTTCACGCGCCGCCAGCCAGTCTTGTGTGCTCTTCGCTCTATGAGCTGGCGCCGAAGCTTGTTGGAATACCCAGTGCCTGTTATTGAACATGGTATGAGAAACAGGTTCCACAAGGTTCGTCAGGACTGTATTTTGATACACAACTGCATTCGTTTTTACACCTTTCTCACAAAAATGTACCTCTGTTAAGCCTCAATAAGAAACTCCCAACCATACCATGAGCGAGGATGGAAAATGACCTCGTTGGACACGCGGAATGCGGTTGCTCGCTGCTTCACTACTGTGTGCGTACACCTTATCATTTTGTTTGTTGTAGCTCTCTTCTACGGTAAAAAATTTTTCATCCGAAAAAAGAATTTCCCGATATTTTTTTCCCGCGTACCGCTTCAACAAAGCGCGGCATTTCTTCAGTCTCAGGTCCATTAGACGAGCATTCAAACGATGTCCTGTTTTTCTTCGATATGCCCGAAGCCCTAAGTCTTCATTTAACACCCTTTTCACCGTGGTTCTGCTTAACACCATCTGAAGGGCCAACAGTTTCTGCTTACGTTTGGGATTTCTTTGAATTCGCGCCTTCACAGCTTTTATCACTGCTGGAGTCCTAACAGACCGAGGACGACCACTTCTTGACCTGTCATCTACACTAGAGTCTTCATTGTATCGTTTGATGGTACGATAAACGAATCTTTTGGTTATATTCAAAATTTTCAGTATGTTAAAAATTTTAATTGGCGCGTAACCGCAACGATGCAACGCAATTACTGCAACACGGTCTTCTTTAAGCGTCCACTCCATATTTAAAAATGAGTGAAATTCTAAATGTATACTATTTTTATTTTCATGAACAATTTGAAATTCGAGTTCAATAAACTTTTTTGTGGCCAGTATTCTAAAAGAAAAGTTTTTACTGTGTGACAATACTTATGACCTGACTAGGTATACAGTAAAAATAGGTCTTACGTCTCATCATGATTTGGCCAAAATAATTGCACTAATAATAGTATTTATGTTGGTAGTCCGGTAGGATTGGCTTTTAAATTTAATAAAACTGAAGATTGATTCCAGGATCAAAACCACATCGAAATAAAAGATTTACAACCGAATTCTATGTACTTTTTGCAAGTTCAAACGATCAGTCAATTTGGTTTGGGTAAATTGAGAAGCGATAAGGCATCTGTATTTTACAACACGACTGGTTCTGTAGGAAATGGTGAGTGTGAAAGAAATGTTGTTAGCTATCGTATGCTAGCTATCTTATCTAGATTTTTAAGTCGATGTCTCTTCCTCGCTGTCCACTACGAATAAGTCAACAGAACAGTAATTTTCTGTACCATATTCTCGTCGAACTCGTCGTACCTATTTCTGCCGTGAAGCAGTAATGCGTTTCGGTTTGAAGGGCGGGGCAGCCGTTGTAACTATACTGAGACCTTAGAACTTATATCTCAAAGTGGGTGGCGCATTTTTGTTGTAGACGTCTATGGGGTCTTTAAAAAAAAAAATTAGGAAGAGTACATATCTAACCTAGCCCATAGCCACAACCCACTGAGTTTCTCGCCGGATCCTATCAGTGGGTCGCTATTCCAAGCCGGTGGTAGTAGCGAAGCAATGGTCTTGCTAGGGCTAGTGTCAGCAAGTTCTCCATGTTGAAATGTGCCGCAACAAAACAGGTTGTGAATTACTACAATAAATATCTCTTCTGCTCGTATTATCAAAATGCGTGTATAAAAAAAATCCTCCAATCCTAGCTAGTGATTGGTTTGAATTCTAGGTGTCTCTAGAAAGCTCGAGAGTACATATTTATGGTTGCTTATATACTCCAGAGTACTTACTCGTATACTTGATGACATCATAATCGACTTTGATCTTTTTTCTCTTTTTGTCTCAGATTCTGTACCAGAATCTTTAGTCAGACGTGACAAATATATAAAGGGTTTGAAGTTGAATAAAATTGTTTGGAACAATCAAAGACTGAAAGCGAGAATTTCATGGGAATCGGTGCCTAGTGGAAACAATGGCGGAAGGTCACAAGAAAGGTAACTATATGAAATATCAACGAAAGCCTGATATTTTTAGATACGGGATCGAATTCTGAAAAGAGTATTGTACGATTGTGGGTGGGCCTTTTTTTGCCCTTGTAGACAGAGGAACATACGGCCCACCTGATGGTGAGTGGTTACCGTCGCCCATGAACCTCAGCAATGCCAGGGGCAGAGCCAATTTTAAATTTCGGGCCAGGTGACGAACCTCCTATGAGGTTCCCTCGTCTACGGGGGCGCGCGGGATACCTATGTGGGACTCGATGGTTGAAGATAGTAGAAGCCAAGGCCGTGAATGTTAATATTATAGTACGATCCACTAAGAATTAATCAACTGAAACCAATGTTTCATATTATGCAACTGATTTTCTCCCATGCTATGGGTTGGTTAACTGCATGTTTTTTTATTGGTCTCAATGTCTGACGGGCGATGACCCCTGCCTCCGATAGTGAATGATCAGCGTCCCTGATGGATATCAGCGATCTTGTCTACCATTAATAGTAGCCAAGGTAATCTGCCAATAGACCTATAAGGCAATCATATTACGATAAGTAAGACGCATCATCGATTATATGTTGATTGTTGTTAACAAATAACTCTTCAATTACATACTTTCAAACTATAACCATTCTTATATATTACTTCTTATAATCATTCTTCAAATATCTTTGTTTGCTAAGAGCGACAAACATACCAACGCTTTCATAATTCGATCCCACAAAATGCCTTTAAGTAATAAAGCCTATTTACATTCATTTTTATTGTGTTGAGTATTTTTCCCAGTTACGTATGTTTTATGATTGGGATTAGTAATATAATATTTTGATAAAGCGATTAGGAATTACAGTGTCAAAAACCCCCACATAAAGTACTAAGCGTACTAAGATAAGTACATACACGTTGCAACAATTCATATTGGTATATAATCTATGACTAGGTACTTTATTAATATCCGCAAAAATACTCTGAAAGCAACTTAACATAAAGTTACCTTTATTTCGGTAATACGGTACATAAACATGATTATTTCAATAATAAATTGAAAGCATTTGAAACAGTCGAGCACACTTATCTAAAAAACGCGACTGGGAAATTTTTCAGTCGCGTTTTCAGTTAACGATATCAAATGAAATCGCGTCTTTACTTTACGCGATTTAAGTTTTTTATGTGATCGATTCAGACCTAGTTCGCAGATTATGATTATGCCTACACAGCCTGCTTATTTTTAAACTTAATCGAAGGTCATTTATGCCAATTAATGTTTTAATTACTTCTTTCAGATATTACGTCCATTGGAAAACTATAAAATGCAATAAAACAGATAAACCCATGAAAGACTTAGCGGCGACCACAGCGGTAATTATTGATTTTCCAAATCTTATTCTATTATAATTCAAAAAGTGCTCGGTGCTCACATTACGAATAAAATGAACATAGCAACAAATGGAAAGGCGGTGGGAAGACAAGCAATGTTGCCGTAGAGTTAAAATTCCCAAACTTAAGACCTAATTTTCTAAACTGAATCCAAAATAATTCACCTCTACCAGTAAATTTAAAAGCATAAATGGGACCTTTAAGAATTAGTATGTCTTCCTACTCATATAAAATAACTGTGCAGTCTGTTTTGTTAATAGCTTCGTTTTTTTCATATCTCTTGTTTATAAGTGTATTAAAATGTGTTAATTTTGTAAAACACACTATATACAATACTGTATATAGTGTGTTTTACAAAATTAACACATGTTTAATTACATACGTAAAGTAAGGTTCCTTCGAAATAAGGGTAAGGTCCTTGGAAATACCTATTTTGTACAGTGCAAGTGTGCGTAGATTTGAAGGTACAAACAACACAAAAAATCTACAAACAAATATTAGCAAAAACAAAATACTAATTTTACTTTATCGGATAGGTTGACCTCCTGGCAGAGCCTGTGCTTGCCCACCCGTACTGATAAAATTGAAAAGGCCTTCGCACCATTGATCCCTCACTCCCCAAAAAAATATAGGTTTGTCAAAATAGTAAAACATACAGCTATATAATGTATTCTGAAATTTCAGCAATCTACGTTTGAACTCTATGAATTGGATTACCACTGCAGCTATAAAGTAAATGTGAACAGATCCTGGAAGAATAAAATACCAGAATCAGAGCTCGTTATAACAATTCCTGGATGTCAGTATTTTAAAAGAAAAGTTAATGTTACAGCCATAACGTGTGACTCGTAATTTCAAATTTCGTTTTTTTATTATAATAGTAACATTTATAAGATGTATTAATAGTACTAATTCTACTTAATAACTTTGACATTAAATGTATAGATATCATAGACAAGTTATTTTGAAACTTAGATATATTTAAATTGAGTAAAATTGCAACAAAATGAGATTAAGACTGTTTTCGTAACTAACCAAGTAAATAAATGTATACGGAATCATTATTATAAAAAGACTTAATTCTAGAATTTAATTTGTTTTATTTATTACAATATGGAATAATAAAATTGCAAAACAGAAATGATTCTTTACTTATTTTTCATCTCAAAGGATAGGTAATTGATAAGAAGTGAAAATATTATTCACTTGTTCTATTTATATATATATATATATATATATATATTTTTTTTTTTTATTGCCTTTGTAGGCAGACGAGCATACGGCCCACCTGATGGTAAGTGGTCACCGTCGCTCATGGACGTCAGCAATGCCAGGGGCAGAGCCAAGCCGCTGCCTACCATAAAGAACTCTCCGCAAGCCTCGTTTGAAGAAGGACATGTCATAGCGCTCGGAAAACACCGTGGAGGGGAGCTCATTCCAAAGCCGGATGGTACGTGGCAAAAAAGATCTTTGGAAACGCACTGTCAATGAACGCAGCGGTTCCAGATAATATGGATGAACTCTGCTCCGATGGCGGGAGGTGCGATGATAAAAAGGAGATGAGGGAATCATCTCGAATAATTCCTCAGAGCATTCCCCATGGACCATGCGGTATAAAACACAGAGAGAACCGAAGTCCCTCCGTAGACCCAGAGGTTCCAAGCGATCCGCGAGAGCAGGACTATCGACCATCCGAACAGCCCGTTTCTGTATGGAGTCAAATGGAAGTAGCTGGTATTTGGGAGCCCCGGCCCAGAGGTGAGAGCAGTACTCCACGCGAGGTCGGACCTGCGCTTTATAAAGCGCAAGTCTCTGTCCAGGCGTGAAATACCGCTTCGCTCTGTTGAGAACTCCCAACATTTTAGAGGCCAATTTGGCTTTACCTTCCAAATGACTCCGAAACTGGACATCGCTCGAAATATCGACCCCCAGAATCCCGATACTCGCGGAAAGCTGCAGGGCTACTCCTTGAAAGTCCGGCGCCATGACAAAAGGGTCCTTCTTCGCAGTGAACGCGCAAACCTGTGTCTTCAATGGGTTGAACTGAACTGAATTCAGTTCACCCCACTTGGAGACCCGCCCCAGAGAGTTCTCCACTTCAGACACAAGTTTTAATCGCCTCTCGTGTACAACGCTTCGAGAGAGACTCTGATGGCCGATATATCGCGCATCCCCCGTGCCGTCATCCGCATAGCAATGCATGCCATCAATAGATAGCATGTCATTGATATGCAGTATGAAAAGCGTGGGGGAGAGCACCGCACCTTGTGGAACACCAGCGTTGATGGTCATGGTATCAGAGCAGTCACCGTCTACAACGACAGTGATGCTCCGCCCATCCAAAAAGCTAGCGATCCACTTGCAGAGTCCCTCAGGGATCCCGTATGCTGGAAGCTTCGATAGAAGTGCCCTATGCCAGACCCTGTCGAAGGCCTTCGCGATGTCAAGGCTCACAGCGAGAGCCTCGCCCTTGCTTTCCAAGGCTTCAGCCCATTTATGTGTGAGGTATACAAGAAGATCGCCAGCTGAGCGACCGTGACGGAAACCGTACTGCCGGTCACTGATCAGCTGGCGATCCTCAAGATACTTAAGAAGTTGGATGTTTATGATTCGCTCCATCACCTTGGAAAGCAAGGAAGTTATCGCGATAGGTCTGTAATTCGAGGGATCCGACCGGTCACCCTTCTTGGGGATAGGGTGGACATAAGCAGTCTTCCATGAAGACGGAACCCTGTTGGTATTGTACGAGAGGCGATATAGACGCGTTAGCGCGGGTGTCAATTCAGGGGCGCATGTTTTTAGAACCACTGCGGGGATGCAATCTGGCCCACTCGACTTATGGACATCAAGAAGCCGAAGCTCCTGCCTGACCGCACGCTGTGTGATGCGAATCTCAGGCATGGAGCTGTCACACCGGGAGATGATAGGCGGCGTGGCTCCTCCGTCATCCAAAGTCGAGTATGAGGCAAAGAGCTTGACCAGAAGGTCAGCCTTCTCCTTCGCACTATGAGCCAGACTGTCATTGGACTTACGCAGTGGTGGAAGGCTAGACCTGCAGAAGTTACCTTCTGCAGCCTTAGCTAGCGACCAGAAAGCACGGCTCCCAGAGGGATAGCTTTCAGTCGCTCGCCAATTCTGGCAACGTGCTCCGACTTCGCCTTGGCAATAGCCCTCTTATAGGACCTAGAGGCGGCGTTAAATTTCCGCCTTTTCTCCGAGATATCAGGATCCCGGCATCTCCTAGCAACATTAAATGCCACGTATGCAGACCGCTTGAGGCGTGCAGCATCCCTACTGGCTTTATTATACCAGGATATATATGTTGGACATTCGTTCCCAGCACCCCAGCAACCGAAGCATTTTTGTGTATTCTTCGGTTTTCGAGAATCATAAACACCGTAAATATTGCTTTTACGGTTTGTTGTCACTGTTATAAAATATGAAACATCTTAAAATCGTCAAAAATAGAAATGAAGACGAGATGAAGTTTAGTGCTCACATTCTAAATGTTACAACATCTGGTTTTCTCGTCACAGTACGATTATACTGTAGTTAGATTTATTGTTTGAAAAAACAACAAATGAAGGTTCTATGTAACCCAAGAAACAACATCGAAGATTGAATCTGCAATTGACCTAGGTTCGTCACTTTACTAATATAATAATAGATTTCAACCTCCAGCCCTGGGGCAGGTGGTATCCTTTCTTTTTAAATATTAACGATATTCACAAAGTGCTCACACCAGAGCAATCGTGAGTTGATATATCTAACAATTAAAGTTTTTTTTTTAATTTTCCAAGGAAACCAAAGATTTGAGATCGTTGCGTAGTTTTGCTAGGTTATTATCATTGAAGATCAGCTCATTGAATAATTAAAGCGTAATATTAAAAGTTAAATTAAGTTATTACAATCAATCCGACAGGGCCACCCTTAGTTTGATCCTTCTTTACTTTTGTTCTACTTAGATAGTAAGAATGACTAAATTAGGAACAACAGTAGAAGAAAAAACAAAATTATCATGATAAGTTTTGCTTTTGGCCTGAATTTGGCACAGATACATAGTTTAACAGGTGGTTCAACAAAAATACTCTATTTTTAAACTGAATCAAATTTACAACTATTTAGTGATTCCCGAAATTCAGTAGTGTTGAAATTAGTTTTTATTCAGCTGGCAGCATTGCTACTTGCGTCATTTTTTCGACGACAATCTCGGCTAGCTTCATGCTATACTTTAGCAACCAACCCTGGAAATGTCAAAATCAAATATAAAAATTTGTGTAAAATCGCTCTTTTAAAAATACAGACTTAATTTACCTAAACTTCACAATTTCACCTTGTACTTAAATTTACAAATGTGCACATATTTTATTATTATTAATAAGTTATTCTATTTCTATTGAACATTTTGATTCAAGTATTTATGATTCTTATTGGGAACTTTACGTGCTTCTACTTTTACTAAATAAAATGTATAAAGTTTTATTCTACATATATTATTCTGAACTAAGTTTGACTAAATCTTTTGAAGATACGTCAAAATATCATTCTGTGTTCCTATAGTGTATTGTGTCCTTATAAATACAACGTTTGTCCCTGGGCGTAACCAGCCCTGAAACGGATCGAAGGCTGTGCTAAAATGTTTATTTATATTTTTTCCTGAAACGCAGTGGTCTTAACTTGTGTAAAAATGGCCGAAGACGAAGTGTTATTCGACGATGTGTACGAATTGTGCGAAATCATCGGAAAGTAAGTTCGTTTTTATGTATTTCTTGGCATACGGTTAAAATGTTGTCTAGAACATTTTCAAAATAAAAATGGAATTAATTTTGATAATTTTTGAATTGCTACAATATTTAGCTTATGTACATTCTGAAGCAATTTCTGATGTTCATTTTTGAATTATGAACAATCTGGATACCTTAGGAACTTTGGACCATTTTTCTCCTAAGGTTTGATTTATAAGCAAAAAATCATCTTACAATATATGTAATACATTATTTTACTGTAGCTCTTATTAATTTAATAAAATGAAACTTTTTCACATCAGCTGTATGTAACCTGACCATATAGTCCATACATATCTGCTAAATTTTTTCAAATGACAGAGTTATTTGTATACCTCTAAGGTGCTACTATATTTTTGTTCTGATTAAATCTTAAAACTTAGAAAAATATGTATGAAATTTGGATCTTGCCCTGAATCAATTTTCATGAATTTCTGACAGTGTGAGGGTCTTGTATATACCAAATATATGCAGAGCACTTGTTCTGTTTCTGAAAATGTTGCACATTCCATAGACTATAAAATATATTACATATTGAAGCTCCACATACACATTTTAACAGATATGAGAACAAGTTATCAGAAATACTCTAGAAAGGACAGGTGGATACTTGGTGTAATGAGATGTCACTATGATTGGCCTAACCCAGCTTAAAGTATGTACTCATCATCTCAGACGTATAGTATGGTGGCAATCTCACACTGGAAACCGTGATTACTTTGGAGTGATGGTCAGCATCTATCTCTCCTAAAGTAGACAAATGTCACTAGTAATCTCTATAACATTTTAAAACTGACCAACATACAAAGTCCGCCAAACAGTTTATCTATATTTATTAAAAAATAACAGACATCTGGGCTTATTTCAAGGATCGCAAACTTCTATTAAATATGTTGGTTGATAAATTCTTAAATGGAAATATTGTTGTTCCTGAGCACACTTGTAAATAAGATCAGTGTCATTGTAAATCGATTTCCCATTGTAATTCTCATTCAATTGTATGTAATTGTTGAAATCAGGGGTCCATTCAGTTTGGTTCGTCGCTGTGTGCACCGGCAAACAGCACAACAGTTTGCAGTGAAAATTGTGGATGTGGCCCGCTTCACTGCTAGTCCGGGACTTAGCACTGCAGGTATACCATTTAATTTAAAATAGATAGTATTCTTAATTGTAAATTTGGCATTTTAATTCTGTGTCAATTCTTGTGAAACTGCTCTTATGACCTCTTATCATGCAGTGGTCTGTGCTGTTGAATAACAAATATGTACTAAATTTATTTTAGTATAAATAGTTATACCATGATTAGTTATAAGTCATAATGTTATATTATTATTTAATTTAAGATAAATTTTTGGTTATCAATCAATAAGATACATAAAAATAATAACTTTGAATTTAAAAAATGCTGAGCTCCCATTTTAATTTTAAAACAGTAAAAATACATAAAGCTTATCTATTAACTGATTAATTAATTACATTAGATTGTAACATATTTTGTTTACGTTTTTTAGATTTGAAAAGAGAAGCAACAATATGTCATATGTTGAAGCATCCTCATATAGTGGAACTACTGGAAACCTACAGCTCCGAAGGCATGCTATATATGGTGTTTGAATAGTAAGTACTCACAAAGCATGTATGTTATATAATAGTTTATTAAAATCTATATATCTAACTTCTATATAACTAGTCAGGTCATAAGTATTGTCACACAGTAAAAACTTTTCTTTTAGAATGCTGGCCACAAAAAAGTTTATTGAATTCGAATTTCGAATTGTTCATGAAAATAAAAATGTATACTTTTAGAATTTTATTCATTACACAAATATGGAGTGGACGCTTAAAGAAGACCGTGTTGCAGTTATTGCGTTGCATCGTTGCGGTTACGCGCCAAATCAAATTTTTAACATACTGAAAAATTTGAATATAACCAAAAGATTCGTTTATCGTACCATCAAACGATACAATGAAGACTCTAGTGTAGATGACAGGTCAAGAAGTGGTCGCCCTTGGTCTGTTAGGACTCCAGCAGTGATAAAAGCTGTGAAGGCGCGAATTCAAAGAAATCCCAAACGTAAGCAGAAACAGTTGGCCCTTCGGATGGGGTTAAGCAGAACCACGGTGAAAAGGGTGTTAAATGAAGACTTAGGGCTTCGGGCATATCGAAGAAAAACAGGACATCGTTTGAATGCTCGTCTAATGGACCTGAGACTGAAGAGATGCCGCGCTTTGTTGAAGCGGTACGCGGGAAAAAAATATCGGGAAATTCTTTTTTCGGATGAAAAAAATTTTACCGTAAAAGAGAGCTACAACAAACAAAAGGATAAGGTGTACGCACACAGTAGTGAAGAAGCGAGCAACCGTATTCCGCGTGTCCAACGAGGTCATTTTCCATCCTCGCTCATGGTATGGTTGGGAGTTTCTTATTGGGGTTTAACAGAGATACATTTTTGTGAGAAAGGTGTAAAAACGAATGCAGTTGTGTATCAAAATACAGTCCTGACGAACCTTGTGGAACCTGTTTCTCATACCATGTTCAATAACAGGCACTGGGTATTCCAACAAGATTCGGCGCCAGCTCATAGAGCGAAGAGCACACAAGACTGGCTGGCGGCGCGTGAAATCGACTTCATCCGGCACGAAGACTGGCCCTCCTCCAGTCCAGATTTGAATCCGTTAGATTACAAGATATGGCAACACTTGGAGGAAAAGGCGTGCTCAAAGCCTCATTCCAATTTGGAGTCACTCAAGACATCCTTAATTAAGGCAGCCGCCGATATTGACATGGACCTCGTTCGTGCTGCGATAGACGACTGGCCGCGCAGATTGAAGGCCTGTATTCAAAATCACGGAGGTCATTTTGAATAAACTTTAGTGTCATAAGAATCTATGTTTTATTAAGTTCATTTTGGTATATGAATGGTTACATAATGAATAAACTTGTTTCAATTATTTTACATTAATTATGTGACAGAATTTATGACCTGACTAGGTATATAAAAAGGAATTGCTGTTCGTTAGTCTCGCTAAAACTCGAGAATGGCTGGACCGATTTGGCTAATTTTGGTCTTGAATTGTTTGTGGAAGTCCAGAGAAGGTTTAAAAGGTAGATAAATATGAAAATGTTCGGAACGAAATAAAAATAACAATTTTATTTTTCCTTTGACGTGTCGCCTGTCGGACGGATTCCTTTTGTTTGCTTTAAGTTTATTTTATACAAAAGTTAAGGTATTTTATTTATTGATTAAGCCACTACGAAGTCTGCCGGGTCAGCTAGTTTTTTAATAAAATTGTCAATGATTGAGGAATGTACTTATAAGTTTAGTGTCAGTTAAATATATATATTGCTTATTGGGTGGATGAGCTCACAGCCCAGACATCTAACATCTACGACAACGTAAATGGCGCCACCCAACTTCAGATATGAGTTTTTTTTTTCTCCAACCTATTCGCTGTAGCCTAAGAGGCTATTCCAGCTACGCCTGGACGGGTGGGTGAGCTCACAGTCACCACCTGAGAGAATTTGCTAACACCAGCTCTAGCAAGAGTAGTGCTTCGCAGAAGTTTTTGAAAGTCTTCGTGGTCTAAAGGATAATACGTCCGGTGCATTCGTGTTGAGCGATGCACCGGTGTTCGAATCTCAGGCGGGTACCAATTTTTCTAATGAAATATGTACTCAACAAATTTTCACGATTGACTTCCACGGTGAAGGAATAACATCGTGAAATAAAAATGAAACCCGCAAATTATAATTGCGTAATTACTGGTGGTAGGACCTCTTGTGAGTCCATTTCTGCCGTGAAGCAGTAATGCGTTTCGGTTTGAAGGGTGGGGCAGCCGTTGTAACTATACTGAGACCTTAGAACTTATATCTCAAGGTGGGTGGCGCATTTACGTTGTAGATGTTTAAGGGCTAAAGTAACCACTTAACATCAGGTGGGCTGCGAGCTCGTCCACTCATATAAGCAATAAAAAAAATCTACCAGCGGATCGGAATCGCGACCCGCTGAGATGATCCGGTGAGAAACTCAGTGGGCTGTGTCTATGGGTTAGTTCGCTCGTCGAAGTCTTCGTCGTAATCGACTAGTTTTAAACTACTAAATTAGCTAGTATCATCGTAAACGTATACTGAGATAGCGATGACACTCGCATCGTGACACTGAAACACGACGGTAATAATCCGGAGACTATATTCGTCATCTTAATTGCAGACAATTCGTTTTATGATCCATTGATGATGATGATATCAAGAATTTTATCGTCTTGGTTCATTAGTAATTGGACATCCTGTATAATTCAGTAATTTTCGTATCATACAATGAATTCAACAACGAATGCAACTCGATGAAAAATATGACAACAGTATCCACAGCTTCGCCCGTGTATCAAAAAATCAAAACCAAAATCGAAAAAAATTTTATTCAACATAAATGAAAGTACATACTTGTTGATCGTCAAAAGAACTACCGCCAATTCACAAAAACTAGCCTCCGTCCTGAGAAGAATTGGCAAGAAACTCAGCGGGCATGTCTTTTTTTTTAATATTAGTTTTTTTTTATATTAGTTTTTTTTTAAATATTTGTTTTTACAATGAGTATTATAACGTAACAATTATTATAATATTGAAATGCCCGGAGCGAACAACTCATTCCCACTTTGTGCAATCTTCTAGATAATCATTGACTTTATAGTAAAGTTTATTGCACAGACGTTATTTAATAGTTTTCTTAAACCTATGTATATGTAGGTTCTGAACATCTTATCCATACCATATATCATATACCATATTATCTCTTCATCGCGAGCGAGGACCCGTACTTGGCTACTGCGATGAAAGGTAGCCAAAATTCGTTCCTAGGGTCAAATTATTTCTAGTGTGAAAACCTAACAGACAGACTTACTTTTCTATATACGATATTGTTATGGGTAGATATTTCCAATTACCCATTCATGCCCGACCTCTATTGATCCTTCGTACAGTGTAGGTACGCATTGAAAATCTTTTGAAGAGATTCCTTTTGCGACTTGTTTAAATTTTAATTAATATTATGCACCTATATATGTGATTTCATGAATCTAGAACTGATTTTATTTAAATTAACTCTGAAGCTTGTTCAGATCCATTTGTACAAATTTCGATGACGCATTTTGAATCTCTCCAGTAGGTACACACTTAATATGTATAATTAATTAATTAATACATATTTGTTATTTTTGCGGATAATTTGAAGCAGATTTTGATTGGAGCGTTAACTATTGAATTAGTTAGGTATTAAGTGCGAAACAAAAAATATTTTGCTGCGGAAAGTAAGTTGCCATGGAAATTTGTTCGTCGTGATTACGAACGAACATAAATAATAAAAATGGAACAAATGTTCAAAGTTTCTATCCACCTTAAATAATTTGAACTGAATATTCATCAATGGTACATATCGAGGGGTGAAAGGCAATTTGGTTTAAGCGACATTTCGCAACTTTACAGGAGAGTCATTTAATGTTTAAACTTAAAAAAAATATATCATTACAAAAAAAATTCTTCAGCTTTTTGAATGGGGGTAAACAGAGTCTTATTTACAAAGATAAATCTGACGTATTAAGCGAAATGTCGCTTAAGCGAAATAGTCTTTTACCCCTCGATATGATGATAATATAGCATACGTGGGCACAGTTTTGGTATCGCAAACATTTAAAACTTAGACAATGTCTTGATCGTTCCGATGCAATGAGTAAACCTTATTATTATTTAGCGAATTATTGCCGCAGAGGAAGCGTCTACGGTATACCTATACGGAAGTAGCAAACCCGCAAACTAAATCAGACAGATTGACCTAATTCCTTGATTTGATCTGAAGATTCAAGAGCGTAAACCGCGTAATTAAGTCTCGACTTTTATAAATAAATAAATGAATTTTTTATCCGTAATCAAATTAATATCATCGCAGTTTCAACATTACCTTTCTACAGAGTCTTATTATATTAATCAAATTAATTCATAGTATAAAAAAAGTTAATAAAAAAGAAAACAGACTTCAATTAAATAAATATTACACAACAGAACATAAATGTTGTCGAAGTTTTTTATTTTTTATTGCCTTTGTAGGCAGACTAGCATACGGCCTACCTGATGGTGAGTGGTTACCGTCGCCCATGGACTTCAGCAATGTCAGAGGCAGAGCCAAGCCGCTGCCTACCGTTGAGTACTCTCCACAAGCCTCGTTTGAAGAAGGACAAGTCATAGCCCTCGGGAAACACCGTGGAGGGGAGCTCATTCCAAAGCCGGATGGTACGTGGCAAAAAATATCCCTGGAAACGCACTGTAGCTGAACGTAGTGGCCCCAGGTAGTACGGATGAACTCTACTGCGGTGGCGGGCGGTGCGATAGTAAAAACGAGATGATGAAATCATCTCAAATAATTCCTCAGAGCACTCCCTTCACTTCATTAAATATGCATTTTAAAGGATAATATAAAAGTTACTGGTGAAATGTTAAAATTGAAACGCTGCTACATGAGAAGCATCAACTTTTAAAAAAAACAAATACCTCCAAATCGTTCACCTAGAAAAACGGTCGGAAATTTGTAATACACATAAAATTACAATTGATTTGAGAACGTCATCCTTTTATAAAGTCGGTTAAAAAGTTACATGAACATCAAATTTCGAACAAAGCTACTACTCGTAGAAATATTTGATCTCCATAATTACCTAATGGCTACTAACTCTCACTCTTTAATCTATCGAAGTTTTTCTTGTCGCCCTTCAAAATTACAAAACGTAAGAGGTCGTTTACCCGGTTCAAAACAAAGTAAATACTACAATTACGGATTATCCGTAATAATAGGGGTTAGAGTATGAAATTACCGTTTTTTTTGTAATAGGTACTTCGAATTGACATAGAACCTTCATGGTTTGAGATTTTTGAGTGAATCTTTTTTCAAATTGTATATGAGGTTCTTCTTTTAAAAAATGTGCAACATCCGATTAACGACTTTCAGTTGTTTTTTATTCAGCTTATACAAGAGAGATGGATACTTCGAAAATTCGAGAGATTTTTTAATACGAGATTCGACGCGGAACTAACGCTGCAGAAACAGCTCCCAATATCAACGTTGCATTTGGAGAGGGGACTGCTAATGAACACACCGTGCGATAACGCGAGACCTCATACAGCACGAGAAACCGTTTTAACTCTACAGCAACTGCAATTAGAAACAATTCATCATCCTCCGTATTTGCCAGACCTTGCTCCAACGGACTACCATTTTTTTCGTGATTTGGACAATTTTCTACGTGATATAAAATTTTCTCCCCGGGAGGCAGTACAAAATGCTTTCACACAGTTTGTAGAATTTAGATCACCAGAGTTCTATCGTAAAGGCATAAAAGAAAAAAAAAATTTTAAAATTTTTTTTTTATTGCCAACAAAGGCAATAAAAAAAAAAAATGACCTTCCTATTAGATGGGAGCAATGTATAGATAATAATGGTAGATATTTTGATTAAATAAATATGTTAAATGAAAAAAAACGAATTTCAATTTTTCAGTACAAATCGGCAATTTCATACTTTAAAACACTAATATATTATTTTGGTTCATTTTACAGAAAAAAAAAATGTTTACTTTGACGTTATAAACATAATCTACTGCATTGATTCTATTAGAAATTTAAGATAAAATTCCACAATACACAGAGGAATCTGGGCCAACCCGGCCGCAATGCCCACGGGCAATGTGGCGATTTCGATAGAATATTTGTAGTGGGAAAAGGAGACAACAAAAGATCTCGCTACCGATCACCTGTCCGTTGTCGTGAACACGTAGCGACAGCCTGTATATGGCCCTTTTTTCTTTTTTTTCTACCTAAGCTGATAGCCTAGAGAGGCTATTTCAGCGTAACCTTAACTAGTAGGTGAGCTCACGGGGCTCAAATCGGAGTGATGCTAACACTGACCCTAGCAAGAGCAGTGCTTCGCAGAATCTACCACCGGATCAGAAACGCGACCCACTGAGAAGATCGGCGAGAAACTCAGCTGCCTATAAATATATAATATATGGCCTAGTGGTCGGCATACGGATCTCTGACCCCTTGCGACGTACAGCCCTTCCGCGAAATATTTAACACCGGCACGAAATTATTACTTATTATCTTGCTTCGTAAGAGAGAATAAACAGCATTGAAACACAAGGCTATAAAAAATATAGTGTATATCTGCGCTCGTCTATGAGAAGTGTTGCATGTACCATCATAAAAATATGTCCTCAAGCTTAGAGCCTTGTTGTTGTTGTTGTAGTTCTAGGGTACCCCGCTGGTACATAGGGCCCTCACAAGTTGTCTCCACTTTACCCTGTCTTGTCTAGAGCCTTGCTGATCACTAACCTAGGCCCTTAGAACTGTCCAGAATTTATCCAAATAGAGGCATGAACTTTTGAAATCAAAACAAAAAAAAAACATATAAGGCGCGAAGATATTAGGAAATGAAGAACGCGATCAAGAATAAGACCTATTTTAGCTAAATTTATAGTTTAACTCAACCATGTTCATCATTGTTGTAAAGCCATTCCATTTGAAACCTCATATGAAGAATGACCTCATATCTTATCGGAAACAGTTATACTTAGATTGCGTAAAAGAGAATAAATTTTTCACGTACGGTTATCCGGCATAAATTTATGATTCCGTATTATGAGTACCAAAGGCTGATAAACGTACTTATATATGATTAATATGTACATATATAGATAATAAACACCCAGACAAAGAGCAAACAAAACCTGTTCTGTTACGAATGTTTGCTCGATGTGGGAATTGAACTCACAACCCTCGGCTCAACAGTTAAAACTGCTCAGTCCAATTATGTATTATAGTCGATTGGAGTTTATCATTATTTTATTATTATTTTTTTTCAGTATGGACGGCTCTGACCTTTGCTTCGAAGTGGTTCGACGAGCTTCTGCCGGGTTCGTCTACAGCGAAGCGGTGGCATGGTAATTTTTCCTCTACCTTATCTCACTAGCAAATTTTTCCTCCACCTTATCTCACTACCTAATTTTTCTCTTCCATTCTCTTCTATCAGCCGTCATCTCAACACTCACTCCTCTCTCTCATATCGTCATTCACACACTCCATCCATGTCTTCTTTGGTCGACCTCTTCCCCCTCTTCGTTACACTACCATTTCCATACATCTCTTAGTCACATGCATCTACTCTCTACGTGTCCAAACCACGTTAACCGTCCGCTCTTTAATTTGTTAATAATCTGGGCTACTTTTCACACTTCCTCTGATATACTCATTCCTTATCTTGTTTGTTTCGCATCTCTGCCGCATGCACTCCTCTTTCGTGCATTACTTTCGTCACCCAACATTCAGATCAAAAAAAAAATCGTTACCAATAAATAAGGTACTGCCTAGAATGCACTTTATCGACAAATTTGAGGCTAACATGGAATTAGGAAAATGTAGGAAAATTATATTTACCTACTTATAAAAGTTAAATTTTAATGGTGAAATTTTGAGTATATCGTAGTTTTAAATGCAGACAATTAATAGGCTTATTTAATAATTGCTGCTTTTCTTTGTGCGAGTGGACGGTGGTTTTAAGTGGTTAGGGAAGTCCATAGACATCGACAAGTCAAGGCCTCACTTTTTAAAATAAGATCGAAGCCTCATTACTATTGTATGACGACCGTCGCACGCTACAGACTGAATCGGATGACTGCTTCGCCTAGAAACACACAACAATGGTTGATGGTCGTTGATGTTTAAAAAGTAGCCATTTTTAATTTCGTTTTTGAACATAACAGAATAAGCGTTCACAATTCTCTCTATTATTCATTCAATTCACTGGTGAGACTTTACTGGTTGTACGGCAACTTGTGAGTCTTCGTGGGTCAGTATCACCACCCTGCCTATATTTGTCTTGAAGTGGCGAACACCAAAGGAGTCGTGAGCTCGTCTGCCCATCTAAGAAACAAAAAAATATAATAAGAAATAAATAAAATAGCGCTATATATTTTTTCCGTTAATATTCCAGAAATTCATTTGCTGTACATACTGACTTTATTAGTATTTATTCATGCCTTATGTGATAAGTTTCATATTTTATACTGACTCTTTATTATTTATTTTTAATGATTGCAATATTTTGATAATGCAATTCGTTTCCAAATGATTCTTGTTCACCTGATGATTGTCTGGAATATACGGTCTTAGCGATAAAACCGCCAATTGTTTTTTTTTGTATTGAATATTTCCCATTGTATATTTTTTTGGTGTACAATAAAGAATGCTCTGTCTCTCTCTGTCTCCTTATTATTTATTTTTAATTATTTATTTATTTAATCGTCCGCCCATTTAAGCAATAAAATGAAAAAATCAGTAGTAGTAGTATGTCTGACAGGTGATTTTGTAAGACTATACGAGTATTATTACTATGTAATGAATATCGTTTCAGTCATTACATGCGTCAGATTCTCGAGGCGCTCCGCTATTGTCACGAGAACGACATCGTGCACCGTGACGTCAGACCTCACTGCGTTCTGCTGGCCGGGAGGGACAACTGCGCCCCAGTGAAGCTTGGGGGATTCGGCGTGGCCGCCCAGTTGCCGACGCCCACGTCGCATCGAGCCCCACCAGGTACACGGTCAATGTATAATAGCTCTTATTTCAGGGAAGCCATAGAGTCGAGATTTGTTCACGCATAGCACGGAAAAATGATATCAACATATACTGGTTTCGTTTTCATATTTTGTTACTGGTGGTAAGGCCTCTTGCGAGTCCGCGCGAGTAGGTACCACCACCCTGCCTATTTCTGCTGTGAAGCAGTAATGCGTTTCGGTTTGAAGGGTAGGACAGCCGTTATAACTAACTATACTTGAGACTTTAGAACTTATATCTCAAGGTGGATGGCGCATTCACGTTATGGATGTCTATGGGCTCCAGTAACCACTTAACACCAGGTGGACTGTGAGCTAGTCCACCCATCTAAGCAATAAAAAAAAAATCAACAAGTTATAATAGCACTTATGTCACGGAGGTCATAGAGTCGAGATTCGTTAACGCATAGCACGGAAAAAGATATCAACATAATATACTGGTTTTGCGTTCATATTTAAAATATTCATCAAGTTATAATAGCACTTATTTCAGGGAAGTCACAGAGTCGAGATTCGTTAACGCATAGCACGGAAAAATGATATCAACATATACTGGTTTCGCTTTCATATTTAAAATACTCATCAAATTATAACCAAAGACGTAGATATCATATTTTTTCTTCTATCATTAATAAAATGTTCACTGCAGAAATAATGGCTTTAATATTAGTATTGTAGAGACATGATAACACTTATTATTTACATTGACTTATTAAAAGTGATAACGACTTATAATGAAAATTCAAAATACAGCACTCTCCTCTGATGTACAGTCAAACAAAGAAATGCCCTATAATATTTGATACTTTTAATTTATGAATTATTTTAAACAATTTCAAAGTCAACGTATACACCTACCACATTTGTCCTCTGGTATATTTTATGAAATTTGTGTCAGTAAAATGTTAATAATTAAAGTATAGTAAATAAAAAATATAATATAATTACTTAATTCATAACAGACAATCAACAATACCCACATTTTATAGTAATTATAAATCAGTATACAATCTCAAATAAGACTTAAATCTTTGTATATTTTATACTACTGTACTCAGTGTTTAAAATCGCATTGGAGAGATATGGTCGTATTCGTGATTATAACAGGATACCCTAAAAATCACGATAGAAAATTTGCATTACAACGATCTTTTGCGTTACATGGCGTGCTGAAAAAATCTTTAGAAAATCGTTTTTTTTATGTCCACTCACTTCAGGTTCATTCTCGTTTCGGTAATATATATCATAGCGTTAACACTTTTTTAATAGCGCGATTTAAAATAAGAAATTTTCAAATGTAAATAATATAAATATTTGTCTGAATTACCAATAAATATTTTGTTTTTATTGCTAAGAATGTAAAAATGCTTACTGTAAGTTCTATCACACAGAACTGGTGATGGACAATCGACCGCTAATGGGTCCGATGGGCCAAGCCTATCTCAAATCCGATGAGTACGGTAAGACTCGGTGTCGAGCAATTCTGAGCTCTAACTGCATGGAAATAAAATGCAATGTTGAAATCGCGCACTGTGTCTCACGCATTTATCATATCATCACAGATGACATCACGATCCGTCTTATACGACAGACTGAAGCAGTTGGAAAGGCTTGTTTTGTTTGGATGTTTGTAATCGAATGCACAAAGGTTGTCTAAATGTCACTGATTTCGGAGCTTACGCGATTCTAGAAAAATATCGAATTCAAAAGAAATAATGAGCTGACTCAAGATTCGACAAAAAGTATTGAGATAATTAATTAGTCCATTGTTTTTTTTTCAATTTCAAAAATAAATTCGCATAGACTTAACTTCTTTTGTGCGTTCGGTTACTGATTAAATAACACATTGCATCGCCATAATTTATAACACAGTATGTACGATTCATTACATTACACGTGTGGGTAATTAAGACGTAAATAAACGTTTTTCATGTTTAATTAATTTAATATCTAAATGCACCATTGCTTTGTTTATAAACAGTGAAAATAATTAAAATGTTTACTAACCGTAATATTTTAAAGTTGTGCGATGTTGAAATTTTCTTAAATTAATATCACTAAAACCAATATAAGTAAAATATTAATGTATTATCGATTAAGAGAAATGTCGAATAAAATCGATTCTTGTAGAAAATAATCGATTTTATTTTTTGTTTAGGTCGTATCGGCACTCCTCACTATATGGCCCCGGAAGTTGTATCCAGCCAGTTGTACGGGAAGCCCGTCGATGTGTGGGCGGCGGGTATATTGTTGCACGTACTGCTTGTTGGATATCTTCCCTTCGCCGGAACAAGGGAACGCCTGTTCGAGGCTATTTGCAGGGGGAGATTAAGGGTAAGATTTCGACATAATATATAATCTATTCATTAATACGTGAAGCAAAAACTTTACGAAAATAGCGCGGGCGGAGTAGTATGAAGTGTTGGTGGACAACCCTTATCACTTAGGGGTATGAAAAATAGATAGTAGCCGATTCTCAGACCTACTGAACATATAAAATTTCATAAAAATCGGTAAAACCGTTTCAAAGTAGTATGGTAACTAACATTGTGACATGAGAATTTTATATATTTTATATACGTGTTTTTAAATTAAAAAACAATATTAATTTATATTCGTTTTACAGTTCGACGCTCCTCTCTGGGATGATATAAGCGATGCTGCCAAAGATCTAGTGCAACGCATGCTCACCGTCGATCACACTCAGAGGATCAACATTCAAGACGTGCTCAATCATCGATGGATAAAAGTAATTTTGTATTTTTGTGTAAATCGTAATTATTAGGACAGTTCCAGATGTGAATGAATGAATGACTATTAATGAAAAGGAAGTATAATGTTTCTGATATACAGTCGTGGTCAACTAATTAGGGACATTCAAGATAGTGAAGGGCTATAACCGGTTATGTACATTTAAATATAAAACCCTATTGATTTCTCAGCACCTATTATTTGCATAATGTGGTCCGATTATTATGCTATAAATGGCTGTAAATAAAAGATTTAATAAATAGAAAAAGTATTTAATATCAAAGATTAAACATGTATTAAATATTAAGGTACAATTCTGTAGTGGACATTTAATTAAGGACAGTAAAGTATAATGAAAAATACAGTTACACAAAACTTATAATCTTCAGTGTTATAATATCTTTAACAGCTCCATTTTATTACGTGTAAAATCAGTACCCAGTAGCAAAACCTTTGTTAGTAATTACCGGTTGACACCGATGTGGCATAGACATTATCAGTTTCTGACATGTTTCGACAGGAATGTTTGCCCATGCCTCACAAAAAGCTTCATGAAGTTCATCTAAATTTGTATTACGATAAGTGGCAACTTTTTTCTTCTTGATTTCGTGCCAAAGGTGCTCAATTGGGTTGAGGTCCGGGCTATTTGCTGGCCAATCTAGCACCGATACAAACTGACTGGTAAGAAACGACTTGACTGAATGGGCGGTATGTTTCGGGTCGTTATCCTGCTGAAACGTCCATATAATAGGGATGCTCCTCAGCATAGGGAAGCATAGTTTCTTCCAATATTGCCTTGTATTGATGTTGGTCTAAGTTACCCTGAACTTTCCTCACAGGTCCCACTCCACGACCAAGAAACAACATTTCACTTCACATTATCATTTTTCATATATTAAAATAAGACTTGACCTAAAGGTATTCCCGTAAAATCCCGTAAACAAAAAAGATGTGTGGTGTCGTGGGACACCGGATAGGAACGAAGTTCCTTATTATAAAAATATTAATTTTAAGTTCTATTCGAGGTATAAACAAAATAATTATTCGAGTAGACATTTTTTATTATAATTTTTTTATTGATAAAAAAAATACAAAACTACTTTACAAAGTTATCAACTTTATTTTATTCACAATGATTTATAAAAAATATATAATAAAAATATGTTATTTTTTGTACGTTATTACAAAGTTAAGTCGTACACTGTGTGCATTACTAATAAAAATCTTACGTTACGGACGTTCTTTCCCGGTTAAGGTACCCCTCCGCATCGTCCCATAAGGAACATCGTTCCAAAAAAAAAAACCATTCTGTTAGTTTCAAGTTGAGCTTGTTCTAGGATCGCGAAAAGCAGAACCGCATCCACCTGGCCGGTACCGTCGAGGAGCTGAAGAAGTTTAATAGTCGTCGTCGATTGAGGGCTGCCACCCTCGGCGCCGCCGCGGCCGACGACGAGGAGGAGGAGGAACAGCAGCCGACTCGCAAACAGGCGATGCTCGAGGAGGCCAACGCTGCAGGTCTGATTATGATTTTTTTTATTGCTTAGATAGGTGAACGAGCTCACAGCCCACCCGGTGTTAAGTGGTTACTGGAGCCCATAGACATCTACAACGTAAATGCGCCACCCACCTTGAGATATAAGTTCTAAGGTCTCACTATAGTTACAACGGCTGCCCCGCCCTTCAAACCGAAACGCATTACTGCTTCACGGCAGAAATAGGCGGGGTGGTGGCACCTACCCGCGCGGACTCACAAGAGGGCCTACCACCAGTAATTTGGACATCTGCCTCTGGGCCTTCTTCCACCTCCCTCCTTGCTCTTTCTTGACTATTCATATATCTATATATTTTGCGGCAGCTGTGAATATTGTCGTGGAGTCATTGGACGACGTGGCTGTCCTCCAGGACGGTCCGTTGTTCATAGACCCGGACCTCTTCCACAGCGTGCTTGACGATTTGCAACTGAGAGCCCTACTAGAGGTAAACGGTCGTAATTCACTACTTAACCTAATTATGATAATAATAATATCGAGGGACGAAAGGCTATTTAAGCGACATTTTTGCAGCTTTACAGGAGAGCCATATAAAGTTTAAAATTTGGAAAAAAAAGTCATACAAAAAACTCGTCTAGCTATTTGAACTTAATTGCAGCTCAAATAAATATATCGAACTGTTGTTGCTGATACCAAAGAAAACGCAACTTTAATTATAAAGATAAATGTTGGAGATTAAGCGAAATGTCGTAGAGTCTGAG
This sequence comes from Bombyx mandarina, assembly GCF_030267445.1. Taxonomy (NCBI): domain Eukaryota; kingdom Metazoa; phylum Arthropoda; class Insecta; order Lepidoptera; family Bombycidae; genus Bombyx; species Bombyx mandarina. The sequence goes on from NC_143213.1 coordinate 11,792,163, forward strand.
GACACATCGTAAATGTTGCTTCTAAACATACAAGACATACGGTCGGAGTTCTAATTTTTTTAAATTCACCTCTCCATTTCAAAATAGCTAAGACGATTTCGTGTATACTACGACGATTTTGTAGACTTCGAAACTTATCTTTCGCTCAGGCTTTATATAGAAATAATAAATGGATTTTATAATTTAAAATGGTGAACTCATGCTTTAATTTAAAAAAGTGTGTATATGTACAAGTCACACGCGGTAGAAGAAATAAGATATAGATATACTGACTATCCCACTACACAGGAGCATACATATAGACAATGTTTCGCCCTAGACACGTCCTTACGGATCCATCAGATCCAATAACCTTTGCATTAGACGCCTTCAGCTCTAACACTAGGAGCAGGCTTAGGGACCTCGGTAACCGTACTCGTCGAACTCGACAAAGAGTTCGCCGTGCAACCTAACCCATGAATCAGCTCGCTGAGTTTCTCGCCGGATCTTCTCAGCGGGTCGCGATTCCGATCCGGTAGTAGATTCATTCGCGAAGCAGCTACTCTCGAGCTGTTAGGTCTCCTTCGGAGGCGCTCGGGTAGCTATTAGCAAATCCCACCCCTCCTGGCTGAGCCTTTGCTCGCCCACCTGTCCTGGTGAAACTGGAAAGGCCTCCGGGCCACCAGTAATCCTTCAATCATAAAAAAAAAAAATTGACAATGTTTAGTAGACGATAGTGGGGATGCACAAAGAGGAGACCGAGAACGTCTAATGTGTTCCATCTCATTCTCTCGCCGGCTGAATCCTATACATTTATGTGTTTGTGTCTCTATGGACTTATTTTTTCGTTTCACCGAGTTTGAAATCACAACGTTCTAAAGAAGTTTCACTTCAATAAATGGATTTTATTATGGCTGCTTCATCTTTCAAAATGCAAAATTGTGAATTCATCTGTACAGGTGTACGACCGTATAGCGTGCACTGTGGTGGTGACGAGCGGGCGAGCCCCCGCGGCGGAGGGTCGCGCCCGCGCCCGCCACGCGCTGGAGGCCACCACGCGCCTGCGCCACGCCGCCGCCCCCGCCGCGCCCGCCGCCGCCGCGCCCGCCACCGCCGCCGCCGTGCACGACCTGCGCCGCCTGCTCGCTCTGCCGCACGTTAAGGTATATTTTACTCTTTCTTTTTAATACGCTTTTATTAGCTTCAGACGTATGTATGTTTGTATAAGCCGCGCTAACAAAGAAACGAATCTAAAATGGCGGCGGCGATCATGCGCTCTCACTCTAAACTATTGTTGTCTTTAGTTGCATATGGCGCGTACTGCATGCAAAAAAATTGTAAGTTCTGAGTTTGTTGTTGAGTTCGAGCTTTTTCACTTTCGAGTTGCGCGACTTAGACGACTGGCAACGGAAGTGTCTACGCAAGTTGCATCCCAGATGAAACACCTCCCCCTCTGCCAAGGCATAGAGTAAAGTAAAGTACATTCTCATTTGGTTTTTTAATTTTTTTTACAATAAACAACTTTTTCTATCTTTCTTTTTATTTGTTGACCCTACCATCTGTCAGTGCAAGTACGTCATTTTCGATTCGTTTCTTTATTGACGCGGCTTATAACAGAATCTTTGAACATGATTTTGACCCCCTTCAAAACGTCAGATTAACTTCAAATTTGGTATACTCATTAAGGACCGATTATAATTCAATATTTAAAAAAAAGTTTGAAAAAATTGAAATCCAACTAAAAAATAGAAAATAAATTTTAATAAATTGAATTAAAAATAGTGTAAGAAAAAACCATTTTATTGTAAAACAAACTTGGGGTGCACGGTATCAGTAGTTATAAATATTTTATGAACAGATATGAGTAGAAGGGTTATTTTGATAATATACTGAAAAGCACCCCACGCTTTTTTACAATAAAATCATTTTTTCTTACACTATTTTTATTCAAATTTATTTTCTATTTTTTATTTGGATTTTCTACCACCGTATCGGAAACTCGACCCGCTGGGAAGATCCGGCTAGAAACTCAGTGGGCTGTATGTGGGTTAATTTACTCGCGGGAGCCCTAGCACCGTGAATAGATCGTGAGGATCCGTAATGACGTGCTTAGGGCGACGTCGACTGCTTACCATTCGGTCCGCAGGATCGGGTATGTAATTCCCGGCGGCCACGACAAGAGGGTTTTCATGTCGTGCCGCCTTTTCAAAGTGGCACAATGATGCCGATACTTACTGACTGAGTCAAGCTCCAAGTCATCATGGAGATCCATGTTCCTTAGGAACCATGGTGCTCTGACGGCTATCCTGCAAAAACGGGATTGAATGACTTGAAAGGGTTTCAGGTTGGTGCGGGCCGCGTGAGCGAAGACTACGCTTGCATAGGTCATGACGGGGTGTATGCAAGTTTTGTAGAGTGTCACCTTATTACGAGGGGACAATTTACTTCGCTTGCAAATCATAGGATAGAGGCGTCCTAATATGAAGGCGGTACGGTCGAGTACCGTTTTGATGTGGGGTCGGAATGTCATCCCTCTGTCGTGGGTGACGCCTAGATACTTTACCTTCGAAGCCCACGGTATGGGCTGGCCAAAGAGAGTGATGGGGCTAACAGCGGAGGTGTTAACCCGCCAATTAGGGAGTGGGCTGCTCGAAGTGGTATTCGAAAGGCGACCCCTTTTGAAGAACACCGCTGTGCTTTTTGTGGGGCCACACGCATGCATACTATTTGTTTATTGTCAAATTTTTATTATTGCTTATAGTCTGTGGTCAAATTGAAAATAGATTAAATATTGTTTGTCTTTATTAATATGTGTCAAAAGTGTAGTCTTGGTGAAATCTGTTTTTTTTTATTGCTTAGATGGGTGGAAGAGCTCACAGCCCACCTGGTGTTAAGTGGTTATTGGAGCCCATTGACATCTACAACGTAAATGCGCCACCCACCTTGAGATATAAGTTCTAAGGTCTCAGTATAGTTACAACGGCTGCCCCACCCTTCAAACCGAAACGCATTACTGCTTCACGGCAGAAATAGGCAGGGCGGTGTTACCTACCCGCGCGTACTCACAAGAGGTCCTACCACCAGTAATTACGCAAATTATAATTTTGCGGGTTTCATTTTTATTACACGATGTTATTCCTTCACCGTGGAACTCAATCGTGAACGTTTGTTGAGTACGTATTTCATTAGAAAAATTGGTACCCGCCTGAGATTCGAACATCGGTGCATCGCTCAACACGCACGTCATCTCGGATCCTCCCGATCCACTAACGGTGCTTCTAGGTACTTCAAGCACCGGTCACCGTTCTCGTCGAACCCGTCGCTTGCGACGAAGGGCTCGACGAGTAAATTAACTCTCAGACACAGCCCACTGAGTTTCTCGCCGGATCTTCTCAGTGGGTCGCGTTTCCGATCCGGTGGTAGATTCTGCGAAGCACGGCTCTTGCTAGGGTCCGTGTTAGCAACGTCATCAGGTTTGAGCCCCGTGAGCTCACCTACAAAAGTTAGGGTTACGCTGATATAGCCTCTCAAGGCTCTCAGCTTAGGTAGCAAAAAAAAAAAAAAAGCTCAACACGAATGCACCGGACGTCTTATCTGTCAGGGCACGACGACTTCTAATGTGATTATAGAAGTATAATAGTATTTGACAATAGAATCTTAATATTGTACAAACTTATAATTTCAATTAATTATAGTCGAATTTTGACTACCTGCCCGGGGACCACTAGTTACATTAAAAATATCTAAAGCTGTTTTTTTTTCTTCTATGTATCGTGTTTAAACTTTAGGGTGGCTTTGAAAAATGCCCAGTTGCAAACATCAGCGATACGATGTTGTTTCTTAAAATTCAAAACCGATTCGACATTGCAAATATAATTTAATTTGACTTCAGCGCCATCTATCAGACTTAAAATTACAGTGTAACAGACCACGGCTCGTCTAGAGCCTGTGCTGAAATTATCGAATTTCTCTCTAAAGGCGACAATGCCATGCTTTTTACAAAATGCAAACATGTACAAATCTTAAAAATCTTATTTCGTCATATTACCACTAGATGGTGTTTTTCATCGATGCGCAAAAAATATAGTTATTCGTTTAATTTTTACAAATGATTGCGATTGATCCCAAATTCAAGCGTAATATTTCGAATGAAATATTTGGAACTCACTAAAAACTCTTTAAAGCATTGAAAACGCTCAATAACTTAATTTTAAATTGAATTTACAAAAGAGCTATCACGGTATGTGTGTATGTATTGATTTTATGAACGAATATATCGCAACTTAAGAATTATGAAGACCATTTCGAAATTTTTGGATTTCGTCTAATACAAAAATGGAACTAAAAGGACCCTTTTCAACGACTATTCGTAATCAAACGACCAAAAGCAGTTTATAAAGGGACAAAGCTATCCATTGGTCTCTTTCACTCCGTCTCCTTCCTCTACGTATTTTCGGCTCGAGAACTTTCGATGTTTTCCTAAAAACACATTTTTTGTTGTTGGGTCTTTATAATTCTAAAGGTGCGGCGATATCGTAATAAAGTCTATTTAAGCTCTAGAAGTTCGTGCCGTATCGAATCTTATTTACCGTACTTATTATGTACATATTTACGCGTTCGCCGTGGCCGCTCTTATAAATATTTGACGTTATACGATCGTTACTCTTCATTTACATGCGGTCCCTTAGCGCGTCACGGCGTTGATAGACAATATCCTCGGGCGGAAAGGGTTTGTTTTATTCACAATTGTCAATGAATTTTCAATGGTAATTCGATTTAGTGGTCAATGGTAGTTTCGATTTTCGATTTTCTTTGAATATAGAATCATGAATCGATTTAATGTAGATTCAAACCAAGAGAAACTGTACCGTTGACAGAGAGAGATTTGGAAAATATGTATTTAAAATTAAACTTAGAGCTCCCGGAATAGAGTACTAAGACACAACTGCGATACGGCTTAACCTGTTTAAACGTTAAGATTTTGGTTCACCATATTGTACCACCTATTTGTAACGATTATTACAGTATTTTCAAGATTAATCCAAAAATAATGGAATAACAATATAAATAAGATGTGTGGTATCGTGGGACACCGGATAGGAACTAAACTACTTATTATAAAAATATTAATTTTAAGTTCTATTCGAGATATAAAGAAAATAAAACTGGAGGTTTCGCAACAACCCACGGTCATTCGGTAACGTGCGAACTTATTGTGGTACACTTCATTCACGGTTGTTTGCATAAGAGTTAGTGTATTGCGCAAACGAACGCTCTGAGATCGCGGTAAATGAATGATAAAAAATATGTTATTTTTTGTACGTTATTACAAAGTTAAGTCGTACACTGTGCATTACTAATCAAAATCTTACGTTACGGACGTTTTTTCCCGGTTAGGGTACTTCTCCGCATCGTCCCATAAGGACTTTCGTTCCAATAATCTTATAGTATTGATCGTATGGTAAAGAAGCAGGTCTTTTTTTTTTTTTTTTTTTTGTCAGGAGGAAATCGCCGGACTTCCGCCCTTCCCTGGGGATGGAGGGCGGGGTATGTCGGAGTCGAACCGACTAAAACCTCCTGTCTCTCAACAACCAACGTCCAAACCTCGCATGAGACAAAACTCATGAAAAGGCAAAGGGGGGAAAGTGAAGCGTTTAGTGCGGAGCACATCTCTCCCATCACCCTCCCCCTCGGGACGCCGGACTGGTGGTCGTCGGCGCCACGACCACCAACCCTCTCGGTCGGCAGGCTATCCGAAGCCCGCCTAGATGGCGCCGGTTAGAATGGTCTATCCTACGGAATACCCCGCTGGGTCAGAACCAGCGTGGGTTGAGGATAGCCGGCCTTCCATCACCCGGATGCTCATGCGTAAAACGCGTGCAGAGCAGCTTGCACGACGTCTTCTTAGGTCCCCCTCGCCGGTCCCCAGACCGACATATGAGGGGGACCCGAAACACTTAGAGGGCCAGGGCTTGGGCGAGATCCGCCTCCCTGGCCCCCGCTCGACGGCGGCGGGCCTGTGCGTCTCTCACGCGCCCCGCCGCCTCCTTCTGCGAGATGGTGAAGCAGGTCTAACGTCATTTTCTAAAGAAACATTTAGGTACATACAACTATGATTTTTATTGAATAAACTCAGCGGAATAAAGAAAACAATTTTGAATAGTATAAAGAAACAAAGTAATTTAAGTGTTTCCAAAATTAAAATTTCTTGAAATCCTGGTAACTTTATAGAAACTATTAATTTCCTGAGACTTTTTGGCGGGAACGCGAGGAGTGAAGTTGTGTGATTTGTTTTATTTTGTCTATTTAGTGTTTCTTCAGGTTTAAATGTGTAATAATGGTGGTTTATTAACTGTTTAATATCTGTGAAAGTGCACAAATGTGGGAAAATGAAACAAAGCTGCTGGACGTAACTTCTCGGGTTCCTCCAAAAAGTCCACTGAAAAAATCTCAGTAAATGACCACCATTTTACTGCGATTATATTTCATCCCATATCATCTCATTTCATTAAATTTCATCCCAGTTGATTAATGTCTCAAATTAATCATCTTCATTTCATTTCACTCCATATTATCATTTTTCATAGAATTAAGAAAATAAAGTAAAATAAGACATGACTTAAAGGTCTTAGTTACCAGGTCATAAAATCTCTTAAAAAAAAAAATATATTAATTTCCTATCTGTAATATTATCGTCATAAAAAGGTTTCTATCGAAGAAATAGGTCAAGTATTCAGCTCTATATGATAGAAAATGTAAATGATATACCGCATTGGTGTTATATGTACTAGCTGTTTTATTAGTATGTTTGGTATACGACACGATATGAATAACTAACTGATTTTACGAACACTATTAAATACTAAGGACTTTTTGGCCGGAACGCGAGGAGTGAAATTGCGCGATTTGTTTTATTTTGTCTGTTTAGTGTTTCTTCAGGTTTAAATGTGTAATGACGGTGGTTTATTAACTGTTTAGTATCTGTGAAAGTGCACAATTGTGGGAAAATGAAAGAAAGCCTTATCGGGATCCTCCAAAAAGTTCACTGAAAAGGTCTCCGTAAATGACCACCATTTTACTGAGATTATATTTCATCTAATCTCATTTCATTTCATGCCATGTTTCATATTAATCAACTTCATTTCACTTCACTTCATATTATCATTTTTCATATATTAAAATAAGACTTGACCTAAAAGTCTTAGTTACCAGGTCATAAAATCGCCTAAAAAAATTAATACTAAAGTATGTACATTTCGTACGCGCCAGTACATCGTTTTCGTTTCGTCCTGACTGACTAAACACGACTCGTCGCCTATCACAACCAGTCACCTCTGGATAATCTTTTAGGTCATCTGAAACGACGCTTGCCAAGTTTCAACTTGATAGATTCTGATTTTGAACTGAAAATTCGAAAATGTTCATTAATTAATTTTTTTGTTATGGTTTATCATATTCGATAATATTTTTTTAACCGATACATCTGATGTGTGCTATAGACATGAACAATAATAGGTTTGAAACTTCTAAAGACTGCGAATTTGCTTAAAAATATTTTTCAATTAGTACAGATTCTATAAAGTAATCCAGTTAATAACAAATCGAACTCCTTTATCTGATTATTCGTGAAATTTTTAAAACGAAACATACTTGATCGACCTTTCTGGTCTTAAACCAACGCAAATTAATGAACAAACGTTGTGCACTCTTCGCCTTGTTCATAATTTATCTAAACTTTGCAAAATGTCGTACCCTCATTCGTTTTAATGAATGGCATTAAGTTTGGAGGTCTTGTCGTATGATATTACACGCTTAGACCTTGTGTATTCCGGACAGAATCCGACAAGTTTAAACGTGGAATCATTCTGACTACCCAAAAATTTATTTGCGGCCTTAATTCGTATTGTTTTTTTTTTATCTCGTAATAACGTTAAGTAGTAAGTAACCTTTGATAGTATTATTCTTAGTTCTCGTTCTACATTGGTTCTTTCTCATACCGCAGATTTTTTCAGCTTTGTGTATCCGAAAGCACATATTTACTCCATCGATATACATCCTCATCGTTGTATCATCCTCGATACTCCTTTAAATAGAATATCCTTAAATATGTTTTTCATTAATACCCACTTTTAAATGTAATATTTAATTACCGCTTATCTAACATCTGGGATCTTTTTTTATCGTAAAGATGAAAACCGACGTCAAACAAACTGTCTGAACTCAGAGAACTGTCGGTTTTTTTTTTGAGTGCAAAGAAACGAAAACGTTAATGTTTAGAGAAAATAAGAGGGTAGTTACTAAATACATTATTAAATTACTTTGGAAATAAGTACCTAAATAGTTTAATAATAAATAATTAATGCGAGATTAAAACGTAACAATAGTACTAATTAAATGTTTAACCTTAAAATACGTTTTAGATTATGTATCTCGTAAACTATTTGGACTTAAATCTAAACGTTAATTTGCCATCGCTTTCATTTCTAATAAGGTACTGAAATTGATTAAACACATTTCGGTCTTATATTTCTATCTTACGAAGCAAGCATTCCTTCGGTGAATTTTAATACGTTTGCCGAGTAATCGAGTCTTCCTTCATTGTTGACTCAAGTTTTCAGGTCATAGATTTTCGTTAAAATTGTTCCTTTGTTTGTTTTACGTTCTATTTTTACTGCATTACTTCAACGAATGAGGCGTAGGTACGAGCTCTTAATATATTCGTTTCGTAACAAAACTCTTGAAATTTTTCTCGACCCGTTCGAAGTCCTTACGCGTCGAAAGTAAATTCAATGGGCACGCTTCAGTTTTAATTCGGTTACGAACATAAATTATCCATGAAAATTGCGCGGAACTATTTAATATTCCGCCGACACTCGCCATCGTCTAAATTAAAGCATAGAATTCAGAACTTTGTACGGCGGTATTATTAATTTGAAACTTTTAGATACGGAAAAAAAAACCTACAAATTGCTCGTTCATTTTTTCTTTCCGCAGATAGGGTTTTTTGTGCACATTTTGCGCATAATCCTCGGGTTAACTCATTTATCAAAGACTAATGACTTCGAGTGTGGGGGTTTTCGGGAAGCAGAGTCAGCCGGATTTAAAAGAGATTCGGAAATGCAGTTTTAGATTAGTTTCTTGCTTGGATTTGTGGTCAGAATTCTGTGAAATAAAATAGCAGAATACGTTATATTATTTAGTCATGAACACAGGATTACTGGAGAGAACATGTCACGTGAATGCTGCCTGATATAAAAGGTCAGATTCATACTACGGCTGTCGTAATCTTTGTTTCAATTGACGCAAATGCTACTCGTTCTATTTTTGAAAAATAATTACACAGTTTCTTTCACGATTTCTTCGGCTGTTTTTTCGCCTTGATACATGATTAAGTCTGATTATACAACGACTGTTTTTTATTTTTAATTGTGTAGATGGGTGGACGAGCTCACAGCCCACCTGGTGTTAAGTGGTTTCATAGACATCTACAACGTAAATGCGCCACTCACCTTGAGATATAAGTTATAAGGTCTCAGTATAGTTACAACGGCTGCCCACCCTTCAAACCGAAACGCATTACTGCTTCATGGCAGGAATAAGCAGGGTGGTGCTACCTACCGGTGCGGACTGACAAGAGCTCCTACCACCAGTACTTCAGGGCAGAAATAAGCAGGGTTCCGCCTTTTAAACTGAAGTACATTTACGCTTCGCGGCAGAAATAGGCAGGGTAGGTTACCCGGTAACCTCACGGGTGCGGGCTCACAAGACGCCCTACCACCAATGCTTGAGAATTAAGTTACTAGATTAGTAATGATACAAGATAAACGAATAAGGTAAATGAAAATGCAATATAGTTCGACTCCGTGCGATAAAATAACATTTATAATAACAAGGTACATAAAATTATCGCTCGACACTAACTTGTCGTAGTTAGGGTCTATAGACAGAACAAGATGAAGTTATTTTCCAAAGTTCTCTCTCTCCCGATAAACATCAAACTATCGTTCGCTAAATTGATTTGGCTGCTGGATACTAGTTGGTAATGGGGATTGTTATAACGGCATCTTCCATTCGACATTTAATTGCTTCCACGTGAACTGAAATCAAATTTTAATTGGGTCTCCTACGTTTCATTGTTCACGTGAACGAAACGGCCTCTATATTAGATTTTAACTTTGCTTTGTTAATTTTGAGCAGATTAAATTGTAAATCAAACGATCGAGTTTGAGAACGGTAATAGCGACCGATTATTTAAAAACATTACCTCAAGCACCGGTTACCGTCCTCGCCGAACCTGTCGCTTGCGACGAAGGGCTCTACGAGTATATTAACCCATAGACACAGCCCACTGAGTTTCTCGCCGGTTCTTCTCAGTGGGTCGCGTTTTCGATCCTGTGGTAGATTCTGCGAAGCACTGCACTTGCTAGGGCCAGTGCTAGCAACACTCCGGTTTGAGCCCCGTGAGCTCACAGTTCCCGTCAACGAGAATCAGCATAGGTAGGGGAAAAAAAACATTTCCTATCAACAGAAAACTATCCGTAGAAATTTATATCGGCAAAAAAAAAGAAATTATGTTTAATTAAACCATTTGAAATTAATCTAGCGAAATGTACACATTTTTATTGTGAGTTACGTTGCTACTCGCTCTCCTGCTGCACCATTATAACAAAACTGGAATAGGAAGCTTTGTTTGCGAGCCACGCTTCAAGTCATAGCGCACGTAATAAATTTCAAGTGTTTGAAGCCGGACGTTCTATGAGGGCAATCCCGTTGATCTATACATCAAAGGGTCTTGTAAAGCTATTAATTTACGTCTGAGTGTGATGTACATATACTATTTCATAATCTATCTATCTATATAAAAATTAAGTGCTGTTCTCGCTAAAACTCGAGAACGGCTGGACCGATTTGGCTAACTTTGGTCTTGAATTATTTGTGGAAATCCAGAGAAGGTTTAAAAGGTAGATAAATATGAAAATGATCGAAATTAAATATAAATAACAATTTTGTTTTCCCTTTGATGTGTCCTCCGTCGGACGGATTCCTTTTGTTTGTTTTAAGTTTATTTTATACAAAAGTTTAACTCTTTTATTTATTGATTGAGGCACTACGAAGTCTGCCGAGTCAGCTAGTTTTCAATAAATCATGTTTAAAGAGTTTGAATAGAAAATCGAACTGTCTGAAACAGCTTTTGGTTATTTAACTCTAAACAATGTGTAAGGTTTTGTGACTGTTTTGATTCCATCATAAGGCGTCGAATCGAATTCAGTCTACAATATCATAATTAACCAATTAAATTTACTTACGAAAATTGAATTTAAGGATCTAATTTCGCGCGCGTACACAAAGAGATTAAGACGCATTTACATGCTCCAATCTTTCGAGGGGGTATAATGATTGTAACATTAATTTTCGTTGAAATTAAAAGGGACCGGTAAGGAAGCTTCGCATAAATTTCCTCGTTGAATCTGCAGCAATTACAAACGACGCAAGTGCTACGAACGGACATTTATAAAACAAGATTATTACTGTAGCATTGAACGATAAATCAAAACAGATTGTGAACTCCTGTTTGTAATTGGTTTTCGGGATGACAATTACACTTTGCTATTCATATTAAAGATACAGTACAGGATTTTTTTTATTGCCCTTGCAGGCATATGAGCATACGGCCCACCTGATGGTGAGCGGTTACCGTCGCCCATTGACTTCAGAAATGCCAGGGGCAGAGCCAAGCCGCTGCTAAATTGTTTTGGCTTTATTGTCACTGTAGGTAGACGAGCCATGGTCATCTTGATGGTACGTAGTCACCGTCGATATTCACATCAACAACGCTGAAGGCACAGCCGTGACTTACTGCCCACAGCAGCTGCTTACTGAAAAAACCACTTAACCAACGTTATTAAATGCCAGTTTCATGGAGAATGCTAATACAAAAATATATATTATGCATGTTGTGACTGACTTTAGTTATATTCGTATATGCGTCGGTAAGCAGATAAGCCTCTGAGTCCTTTGCCTTTGTGACGGTAAAATATATATTACGGACGCGATAGCTACATTTGATTTAATTTTTACGTAACCTAGAGTATTATTACGAGGGCTTGTAAATTATCTAAGTGGGAATTGATTTGAGTGAGTGCTTCATTTGGAACAACCTCGTTGTTTCGTAAGGTCAAAAATTATGTACGTTGTATTATCATTAACGGAAAACAATATCCATTAACAGTGCTTTTAAGTGTCACAAGCACCGGTTAACGTCGTCGTCGAATCCGTCGCTTGTGACGAAGGGCTCAGCGAGCGAATTAACCCATAGACACAGCCCTCTGAGTTTCTCGCCGGATATTCTCAGTGGGTCGCGTTTCCGATCCGGTGGTAGATTCTGCGAAGCACTGCTCTTGCTAGGGCCAGTGTTAGCAACACTCCGGTTTGAGCCCCGTGAGCTCACCTACATGTTAGGGCGAAGCTGAAATAGCCTCTCAAGGTTATCAAGCATAAGCGGAAAAAAAAAAGATAATAATATAGGAAGCCGAAACGGGAATAACTAATACACTGTCATAGACGAAAAAAAGTTAAAAGTACAGCGATGCATAAAAATATGCTTTAGTAAGTTCGTATTTCGTGAATCCGCAATGCAGCACGAAATCAGGTGGCCTCACTCTCTCTTGAGCTTAGCCTCACCACGGCGTGCTATACTAAAACAGTACTATTGAAATGTTTCGACAGTTATTTTTTAGTGATTATCGCGTTAGGAATTGCCAGTCACTAATCACCAGTCTTAATTTTCGGAAACGTTTCCACTCGGCCGTGTAATGCTGCGCCCATAAGCTCTTTATTTATCCGTTTAAACAGGCACTCCAATCATGTATAGTAGGTACTTACACTAAGTGCTTTTGCTCCTAAAATAAGCTGACGTGAATAAAATACATCTTCCCCTAAGTTGAGTACAAAGATGTACCAAACTATTAGATCAATGAGGTGTTTCATCAGAATAATGCTGAAGTAAAGAAGTTTAGCTACAAAGGCAGGTGAGCATGTATGAATGATCCACAGGCTATTGCTCGCATTCGTCTAGGTTTTTGCTAAGCATTTGTCTCTCATGAAATCATCTTTTTTTTTTTTTTTTATTGCTTAGCTGTGTGGACGAGCTCACAGCCCACCTGGTGTTAAGTGGTTACTGGAGCCCATAGACATCCATAACGTAAATGCGCCACACACTTTGAGATATAAGTTCTAAGGTCTCAAGTATAATTACAGCGGCTGTCCCGCCCTTCAAACCGAAACGCATTACTGCTTCACGGCAGAAATAGACGGGGTGGTGGTACCTACCCGCGCGGACTCACAAGAGGTCCTACCACCAGTGATTACGCAAATTATAATTTTGTGGGTTTAATTTTTATTACACGATGTTATTCCTTCACCGTGGAAGTCAATCGTGAATATTTGTTGAGTACGTATTTCATTAGAAAAATTGGTACCCGCCTACGGGATTCGAACACCGGCGCGGCGCATCGCTCAACACGAATGCACCGGACGTCTTATCTTTTAGGCCACGACGACTTCTGCGTCGACTATCAGTCAGTTGCACTCGGTTCTATCATGGGGTGGCTATCTGTTCCATCCTGTCGAGGTTTGGACATTTAGACGTAGCCAACGGCTTGACTGCAAACCGGTTGGCGGTTGCTCGTAAGCAAAGGTGATTAATCACCGGACGAGCGTATGCTCATCTGCATCTTCTTTATTAGAACTATAGCTAATAAAAAATATGCTCTGATTCAACAATAAATAGTTCTTCAACATGATATAGATCAAGTCCATTTAAGACAGTAAGAGAAACCAAAGCAACTAATTGTGAAAATATGTACAAAAACTTGTGTTTGTCCTATTATTATTCGAGAGTATTTGCTAATCAAATATTTGTATACGTATTCTTTTTCATTTACGACATGTCTTTGTAAAACTAATTACGAAGAATTGGAACAACTTTTTTCCCCAAAAAACATGCCCTCTTGTATATTTAATATAAAACATAGTTAAGAAACTCGTGAGGTTAATTTCATACCAAGGCACGGTATATACCGAGCCATACAAACTGGGTCGTGGAAATTCAATTTTTAAACTAAACTAGGACCACGTGGTTCGTTATTGGAGTTTGTTACGCTTGGTTCGATGTCTGTTTCCGTCCGTGAAGGTAAAAGGTGTTAAGGTGATAAATTGGATAGTTTCGGGAAATAAATTGTTAGGTTTGTTAAGTTGTATTCGTTCGTGTGAGTATACTGTTTCTTATTTGGTAGTTTTTCCCTTGTTTGAAAATAACGATGTAGCCTGAAAGCTTTGAAAGAAAACTGATGTTTGTGCGATCTCGTTCCTAATCAATAAAGAGTACGTAAATGTACTTGTTTATGCAATTTACTCAATCCTGTCATGGCAACATTTCCGTTTCAATTCTAAACAAACAATTTTAAATTCATACCTGTATGTTTTTCAAACAACAACAACAAGTTTGTTTTGATCGATTTAATTCACTGAATAAATAGCATTCCAATTTAAACTCAAAGATACGCGGATTAATCAATTTCGTTCTTACGAAGCAGTCGGTTTTTGAGGATATATGTATTTTATAACCCCCCTCCGTATTGGGAGTAAATTTATAAGTTATCGAATTTCCCTGGTGTTGGTAGACTGAAATAAAAACTAACCTTGTGAAAACACATAAAGCTTGAAATGGATTATGTAGAGCGAATTGAATAGTACACGAACGGGTTCAGTTCCGTGTTAGAACGGCTTAAATTAATCATCACTATAGTTTCTAGTTTAAAGATATCTGTAAGGTAAACTGATCTTGAAGTTCACTATAATCTTTCTAAGTCAATGATAATAGAATGACGTTAGTTTGAGTCTGTTAAATACCAATTATAATAAATGCCAATTATTTAATAATAGCATTTAAAAGAAATACGTTCGTAAGATTTCATGTTGTTTACTAATTTTCCTGATCTAGCAAAAACTTTGTTTTACATTTAAAAAAAATGACATTTCATTTCAAAAAAAATCAAAAACAAAGTCCAAAATTGGTATAAAACATTAATAAAAACTCATATTTTGATACTATAGGACCAACGAAAAGTATCTGAGAATTATTCAACACTTACGTCTGACGTCAGTGCCTTTCTGTGAAGACCCACAGACCGTAACTATTACGGTTTCTGGTAAACCTTACAAACAAACCAGCTTAAGGGTCTTCGAGGTAACCGCACCGATTTGTTTCTTTTGATCAAATTTCAGCGACGTAAATGCTATGTGTTTAACATTGTTCGATTTTTTATAATATGACAACATTGGTTCTATAAGTTCTTATCTTGATGTTAAAAAAGTAATAATTAACACCTACTTTAGACTTAAATACATATAATTATCGACCTTATTAAAACTTCATCATTAGTAGAACTTCAATTTCCTAATTAACACCTACTTCACACTTATATATGTACATATAATTATCAACCCTGTTTCATCATCAGTAGAGCTTAAAGTTCCATTTAAATGCACCAATCGTTTTTATTTTAATTTAAACGGGCATTGCCCAATATCTGTGATTTCAAATTGGTTTCCAAAATAAACTTACAAATTTTTTATACTTAATGAACTTTTATCATCAAAGGGTCCCGATCCGGTCCTGATCAAACAACCCGGCAATTAGCATCATTTACTGTAATGATCAATTGGTAAATATAAAAGAAAAACGTGGCTTATGGAACTTCTGTCATGTCCTTCCTTTCCTATCATGCCCTGTGAGGTTTTAAAAGAGTCTTGGGATATTTGTACTATAGACAGTTATTATTATTATTTTTTTCATTGCGTAGGCGAAGTAAAGAATCTCACTAAATGTTATTGCTTAGTCGCTGTTTTGCTCAGTAAATTGTTGATTTAAGAGTTATTGCTATATAATAAATAACGCAAAACTGGTCGAAATTGCTAACGTTTTGGCCTTAACGTGAACTAGGTACAATTAGGGATCAATGTTTTTGTTTAGATTGGTTGAGGTGCTCTTGTTCCGCGAGTCACAGGAGCCCATAGACATCAACAACGTGAACTCCGCCATTCATATTAGAACTTGAGGTTTATACATATCTCATTTGTATATTAACTACATAACTAGAATTTTTTTTTTTTTTTTACACAATGTGAACGTGAGTTAAGTACGTATTTCATTAAAAGAAATAGTAACTGCGGCGTCATGATAATCGCCTTATCGTTGCCGCCGCTGACTACTCCCCGAACCCTGATCACGCAGGAGCCAGTCACCGTCGACGCCCTAGACACGTCCTTAGGGATCCATCAGATCCAATAACCTTTGCATTAGACGCCTTCAGCTCTAACACTAGGAGCAGGCTTAGGGACCTCGGTAACCGTACTCGTCGAACTCGACAAAGAGTTCGCCGTGCAACCTAACCCATGAATCAGCTCGCTGAGTTTCTCGCCGGATCTTCTCAGCGGGTCGCGATTCCGATCCGGTAGCAGATTCATTCGCGAAGCAGCTACTCTTGAGCTGTTAGGTCTCCTTCGGAGGCGCTCGGGTAGCTGTTAGCAAATCCCACCCCTCCTGGCTGAGCTTTTGTTCGCCCACCTGTCCTGGTGAAACTGGAAAGGCCTCCGGGCCACCAGTAATCTTTCAATCATAAAAAAAAAAGTAACTGCGGGCGGGATTTGGACAGGACATCGCAATTGGATGATGTGAATAAGTGGTATATCTTATACTTTTAAACGAGCAATTCTTGTATATATATATATAATTTGAATCTCAGAAACGGCTCCAACGATTTTTATAAAATTTAGTATTCGGGGGATTGCGGGGGCGATAAATCGATCTAGCTACTATTTATTTTCAGAAAATGTTGTTTTATTCGTGTTTTCAATAATCAACTTTATCGATAATCAACTTTATGTCTCTTCCCGACATCTATTGGCGAATAATAATACTGTTTTCTGCTCTAAAGACAAGAGGGAGTTATAAAAAAAAAAACAAGCAAAGCTCGGTCATCATCTAGTTCGTATAAAACAAATCAAAGGGTAAATATTCGCTCAAGAAAACGCCCTTGAAAACGTACTTCAGCGTATCTACAACGTCTAAATTATTATTTTCATTTAACTCTATGCGATGAAAGAAGCTTAGGCGTACGTGCGACTTTGACTAACTTGTAAACTCTCGTTAAGATTTACGTCCTATGATGTAACACGGCGAACGTTTTCAGCGAAACGTACAATGTTTTATAGTTCCGTGTAATTTTATTGCATACTAGCGGGCTCGACAGACGTTTTGTCAGCCTTAATAAAAACCAAAATCCCAATTACCTAGCCACTTTCTAGAATCCATGGTAAATTTAAATCAATGGACAAAGAATTCCATTAAAATCGCTCCAGCCTTTTTGGTAAAGGTCAGTGACAAAAACACCCACAAATGGAGTTTTTTTTTTTTTAAATTATTGCTTAGATGGGCTGTCAAGCTCACAGCCCACCTGGTGTTAAGTGGTTACTGGAGCCCATAGACATCTACAACGTAAATGCGTCAACCACCTTAATAATGGACCTTTAATGGATTATTGTATAAAAATAACTTGATGGTTTTATGATCTCACTCTCACTCTACATTTGTAAATAATAATTAATTATTCAGGGGTGCATCAGCATAATATATAATTTAAAAAGTATTGAGTTATACTTCTTTAAATTATTTATATCGAATATGGCAAAGGAGAAACCCCATTTTGGGCCTAAGCGTTACACGAATGGGATATGTACCAAAAAATTCGTCTATTTTGCTTGATTAACCTATTGAAATCTTAGCTTCATTGACAATGGCCAAGTGTAGAAAATAAGTTGAATTCAATTTTTTGTTTTAAACAATCTTTGTAAACATCTGCAACACTTATTTCAATATACGTAACTAGCTCCACAAACGCGCGGATTAGAATTAGAGCATCCATAAAATAGGATCGATTTAGTGGAAATCGAGTGTAAAAAATAATTAATACTCTTTTGCTTTAGGATAAATGACTGTTTTTATAGGTATTTTAATCAATGTAAATAGAGTATGGCCATCGAATCGTGACACAACTACTTACAATGGCGGCAATTCAAAATATCTACAACTGACAACATCAAATATAGCATGAAAGGGTAGTTTTGCATTTTAATATTAATGTGACTATGGCATAAAAAAACACAAATGTATCAAATCGTGTTATGTTATCTTTAATGTTGCCAACTGTAAAGCAGTAATGCGTTTCGGTTTGAAGGGCGAGGCAGCCGTTGTAACTATACTGAGACCTTAGAACTTATATCTCAAGGTGGGTGGCGCATTTATGTCGTAGATGTCTATGAGCTCCAGTAACCACTTAACATCATGTGAGCTGTGAGCTCGTCCATGGGTATCTAACCTATAAAAAATAAAAATAAAAAAGGCATGAAATAAAATGAAATGAAATGTGATGAGATAATATGGGAGCACGTAATGATTTATATTTTATAAAAAAAAGTTATCATATAAATATAGTTTTTCATATAAAAAAGGTTTTCATAAAAATTAAAATAAGACTGACGTAAAGGTCTTAGTTACCAGGTCATAAAATCCCTTAAAAAAATCATTTCGTGCGCAGCGCGTTTCGCATTACGTTGTTTTTAATTTTTGGCTTTCGTTCGTTTTCGTAAAAAACCTAACGCGCGATTTCTCGTAACAGGTTCCATTTTTATTTTACAGCAACCTGTTGCTGCAACAGGTTTCATAAAAAATTACTCATCTTTAGTAGGAAACAGCCTCAAAAATATCGTTTTTATTAAAATATCTCGAACAATAAACATAACCTAAAATGTAAACATTGTCTGATTTTACTAATTTGGCCATTGCTGGGAGACCTGAAAATTGGGCTCATGAAACCTTCTTAGGTATTGTAACTTATGCCCAAATTCTAGCACTGTAACGCCAGGCCCAAGTTTGTATGGATTTCGGGTTTGTCCTTTAAACTAACACAAGTCCTTTTAGATGTCGGATATATTATTTTCTTTTGTAACCGGAACACATCTTATTTGAAGAGGCTCGTTTGTTTAAGTATTCCATTTCAATCTCTAACACTGCTTGTTTGCGGATTCTCATTTAAATTGCTTTATCGCGGTCGCAATCTTAATTGCCTATTTCATATTTTCGTTTTCTTCGTTTCATATTAAAGCAAAAATAAATTCCGTTGCAAGTTTGTTTTTATTGTTTGTTTTATGATTTATTGTCGATGTCCTACTAATTACTATAACATTGTTTGAGAAATCAACCATAGTAAAAGATTTCTCTTATTCTTGTTTGATACCATTAATGGGATACTAATGTTAATGTTTTTTTTGAACCGATTTTTCTCGAAGTCGAAGCGCAACGGGCTCTAGAAGGTTCCATTAAACGGGCACTACATAAGCCTTCAAAATATATGCAGCGTTCATTACGATCGCGAGCTCGGTTCTCTTTGGCGCCTGAAAAGAGACTTTCGCTACAAAGCACTCTGAAGTATCCACAATGTTGGAAAATATTACTTTCTTGAACACAAATGCAATTCGGTGGCCAAGGCACACCAATTAATGTAAAATAAACAGTTTGTGTTTAAAGTAAAATCTTTTTTTATTTATTGCTTAGATGGGTGGACGAGCTCAGAGCCCACCTGATGTTAAGTGGTTACTGGAGCCCATAGACATCTACAACGTAAATGCGCCACCCACCTTGAGATATAAGTTCTAAGGTCTCAGTATATTTACAACGGCTGTCCCACCCTTCAAACCGAAACACATTACTGTTTCACTGCAGAAATAGGCAAGGCGGTGGTACCTACCCGTGCGGACTCACAAGAGGTCCTACCACCAGTAAAAGTAATAATAAATCTGTAATATTTTTTAATCTAAATTGGTACTAAAGTTTAATTACCAATCTTAAAGATGCCATAAAAAGTATTGTTATTAACTTTATTATTATCATTACGAAAACGACACAAAGTAAGCGATAGCGTAAACAAAAAGGGTGTCAAAACGAAAAAAAAAAAATAGCCGTGTCCTTGCGGAATGTGGTTCACTAGAGTTCACGACAGCCGCCGACCTGAAGCCGTGGGCGGTTGCAATTCTAAAGCTCGACAAACAGCCAGTCCATTCACGTATTCACAGTAGCGTGTTACATATTGATACCGCGGTACACTCGTCTGTGCTCCTGCAAGGACCGTATATGTTTTATGTAACGTTCACAGTGCCTTGCGTGAATCGACCGAAAAACATTTTTTCGAATGAGGACGAGAGTTGTTGTTGCTATGATGTGTGGTGACCACGCATAGTTCGATCCCATCTGCCTGCTTATTTCTAACGCTATCCAATTATACGCTCCGGTTTTTAGGTGTATAATTGGAAATTCAATTCATTGATAATCCGTCCTCGCGTTCAAAGAAAGCTGCGGCATTAAGGTCCAGGTTCCTACTAATTCCAAAAAACATTTAGACTGTATGCCTTTTCAAGCTATACAATATTACTACATAGTATAAAACAAAGTCGCTTTCTCTGTCCGTATATCTGTCCCTATGTTTGCTTAAATCTTCAAAAGTACGCAACGGATTTTGATGCGGTTTTTTTTAATAGATAGGTTGATTGAAGAGGAAGGTTTATATGTATAATAACATCCATTAAATAGTGTAGAAATCAATAATAAATTACAGTTTCCGAAGCGAAGCGAGGGCGGGTCGGTAGTAGCATGATAAAACCCGGTTGGTAGTTGTAAAATAATAGTTAACATTCCGAAAAGGTCCAAATCATAATAGATAATAGATATAGAACCATAATAGATCATTGCTGTTCCGTGGATATTAGCCATAACTACCAATTATTTTCGATATTGCTTGTTTGAGAAGTATGTACCGTATCATTGAAGATGCTACTGTATTTTATACTATGATGAATTGACAATGCGTTTTCAGTCAAAATATTTGCTATAAAATACCGAATTATTGGTGCCGTGAGCAAATGTACCCATTTGTGCTACAGATGATTTCATTCTCCGTGACACGATTGTATCCGATACTCATATCTGTGTCGGAGTACGTGCTCAGAAAATTGAAAAAGAATGTTTTATTTGTGACCTTACATAAAAAGGCGTATCTTTTTTGGGTTTCATCAAAGGTATACCATTATTTTTTGCAACTAGAATTTTGTGAAAACGAAAAACACTTTCACACGTTTTAGGACTTAGGACGAATACAATTTGAATATATTGGGAATTAAAGAAACCTGGATAAGACACGAATTGTAAACGTTCCTCTTTTGTTTTAGGTTTACATAACCCAAAGGTTTACATAACTGGTTGTAGGACCTCTTGGGAGTCCGCACGGGTAGGTACCACCACCCCGCCTATTTCCGCCGTGAAGCAGTAATGCGTTTCGGTTCGAAGGGTGTGGTAGCCGTTGTAACTATACTGAGACCTTAGAACTTATATCTCAAGGTGGGTGGCGCATTTACGTTGTAGATGTCTATGGGCTCCAGTAACCACTTAACACCAGGTGGGCTGTCCATCCATCTAAGCAATATATATATATATATATATACTTGGTCTTTCTGTTTAAAATATTTGAATGTTAATTTAAATTAATGATATTTTTATTTGTTACAGGTAAGCGTAAAGTACCAGTTCCGTGGTCATCCCACGTGCCAAGGAAGCTAGTAAACAAGTCAGTATGCAGTCTTTCGTTTTTCTCGCCTCAGAATCCTCCTTGCCTTATATAAAATGCATACAGTTCTTGAAATTAACCGACGGAGTCGTGGATTAGCGTAGGCAACAATAATGCTCCTGTGGTTGGTTATTTGTTCTCCGTATTCGCGGGAAATTTTCCTCCTATAGAAGTAAAACACACTATTTCAATATTATTTATAATGTTCAGATGTATGTGTACATATTAAAATTTAACAATAAGTAGTAAACGACGCTAGGCACTATGCGATACAAAATAAACTAAAATTTAGATTTTTTTTAATGAACTTAAATCGGCGAGCAATCTTGTTGTCATGACGTCAGGGGACACCTGCGCGTTCGGAAATTCCGATCGCGCCCGATGACGCCCGAGTGCGACCCGATATGCCAACGCTCACGCTACAGTCCTCTAGAATATTGAGTACTTTTCATCAACATGATTTTTTAATTGTAGCGGGTATTTATTTAATACTAATTGTGTTCACTTAATGATCAGTGAATAATTAAGAAGAAAACCTCTCGAATGTCCCCGAAAAGAGCGCGATACACACCATTGCAGCTCTGACTGAAGATACCCATATTCTTATTTAAAACTCCGAATACAAAAAAAGCACACTTAATTAGCAAACCGAACTAACAATGAATTAAATCTTTTGTTTTTATCTCGTTGATACTGATGAGGATATTAGAAAGCAGATATAAAATTATTGTATTGTCATCAGCTCTTGAAGCGTGCGCAAATGTTCAAGTTAATTGGACGTTTTGAAATCGGTAAAACTGCTAAAAAATTCCGTTGTAGACAAATATATAATATGTATACCGAACTAAAAAAAGCTTATTAACAAAAATAAAAATAATTTAGATTGCCTTTTTTGTTATTGCCTATGGAGGGTGGGAGAGTCCGGCGATTTCCCCCTGACCAAAAAAAAAAAAGTGTGGACGAGCTCACAGCCCACCTGGTGTTAAGTGGTTACTGGAACCCATAGACATCTACAACGTAAATGCGCCACACACCTTGAGATATAAGTTCTAAGGTCTCAGTATAGTGCCTTTGACCTGTAATGTTTTTATTCATATGTGTTTGCGTATCGAATATACATACTAAATCATCTGTACTAGCTCTAGAAGGCCGTGAACTCGTCTGCTCAATTACCCTACTAAATTGGCATCTATGAAAATCGATAAATATCGATAATGTTATCATAGTAATCTGTTAAACTGTACAAATAATTGAATATTAATAGAGACTAGTGGTTGCCCGGTAGTCGAAATTAGACTATAATTAATTGAAATTATAAGTTTGTACACTATTATGATTCTATTTTTAAAGACTGTTATACTTCTATAATCACAAATTTCGCCAAGACTATATTATAAAAAATATTAACAAAGACAAACAATATTTAATCTATTCTCAATTTGACAACAGACGTCAAGAACAAAAGTTTGACAATAAATAGTAAGCATGCGTGTGTGCGTCAAATACATGGTATGTAGTAGTGTGTGTAATGTTTTCTTTATTGATTTAATGTATTTTTATGCATTATTTAAAAAAAAAATTAGCATTGTGCACTTCCTCTCTATATTTTCTATAAGTATAGGAAATTTCATACTCCTCCGTCCGGGCAATTTTCGTAAAAAGGGGTACAAAATTTTTGCTTCACGTATATTAATAGAGAACGGTTCGAGTAGTACTCAATAATCCGGAACTGTCTTTGCGACGGTGCATTAGATGATTACAATGATTAATTAAATCGTAACAAAAGATTAGGTCGGGCGCCGGCGATGTTATTAAGGTAATCATTTAAGGCTTCATTTATGAGACCGTAAAGGAGTTTAACGTAAATAGCTCCAAAACGTAATTATGCGTCGGGATTGCTATAAATAGATTTATTTTTGGATATAAACAGATTAAGTCTGGTGACAAGAGAGTTTGATAATCTGCTAGTTTTCAATTTGATTTAGTGTTTGGAAATCAACACAAATAAGTTAATGATAGAATTATATGCATCTTATTTTAAAATGTTATCTTACTTTTACATTATTTGAATACGACAAACCTTATTAAAATGCATGTAATGACGGGAAAAAAACTGAATACATCGCTGAATATTGGTGAAAATAGTTCACATGATGTGAATTATTTTGAGGCGTCTCCTGGAATTGTTCGTGGTCCTGTTAAATCAGCAAATATTTTATCCCAATGACTCCTGTGTAGCTCGACTTGTACTCTCAAGCGGAAAGGTTCCGTAATAAGTGGCCGCCTAAGTCCTCGGTCCCATTATAAAACATGAGGTTGAATTGTGGATTGTATGGTAAATGTGATTATTGAGACTGGATCACGTGACCAATTTACGTCAAAATTAAACCCAATGTTGCCACTTACATAACTATTAGGCCTTACATTACACGCCACTCGCCCTGAAAATGAAATCTAAGAATTTCTGGAGTCTGATTTATATTATATTACACGATGTTATTTCTCGTCAAAGTACTATCGTGAACACGTTTTATATATGCACATATTTATATGTAAAATTGCTACTGGCTCCAGGATTCGAAGTGAAAGGAAAAAGTTGAAATAAAAGGAATCAATATCGAATAATGTGTGTAAATAAAACGTACGTTTGTTATAAATAGATTTATGCACGTCGATGTGAAACGTGGGCGTTGCACGTTGAAATATTAGGAGTCGCGCCCACGCGCACCGCCCTCGTTAGTAAAACGCTGCTTAAACAGAAATTCACTTTGAATTTGATTGTGCTCCCGAAATACAACGACAGGTTTGTATACGGTTAGACGACTTTTATATATTCATGCGCGTAAACGCTTCATTTTGAATTTTAGGTAGGCGATTTTTAATTATATACACAAAATTCAATCTTTTATTTTTATCAACAACCGTGCAGGACGAAATTTTCGAATAAATTTTGACTTTATTTCTCAGTGATGTAATAGATGGTGATTGTCACTTTGCGACGACAACAATACGATTTTTTTTATAAAGGGTTTTTCATTAAGAGCGCTCGAACTTAAAAATAAATATCTTACGTTACGGACGTTTTTTCCCGGTTAGGACCGGATAGTACCCCTAGTACCCCTCCGCATCGTCCCATAAGGAACTTCGTTCCAATAAAATAAAATAAACCTGTGTTAAGTGATATTGTCACAATTTTTATTTTATTTTAAAGGGCATTCGATGAAATTATGTTTGGTATATAATTTGAGCCAAATGGCCGCCGCGACTCCGCTGTAGTTGGTATATCCTGTTGGACCAATTTTGTTTGACATCTTCGCATAAATGAGGCTTAATTTCACAAAGAGCGCAAGGTATGGTTGAGATTTCACGTAACCCCACAGACAATAGTATGAGCAGTGTTAAGTCACACGATCTCGGTGGCCAGTTGATGTCGCCATCACGCGAGAAGTCGAAGCCTTCGAATTTTTCATCCAATAAATTTAATGTTTCCCGTGTTGTAGGCAAGTGGTGCCATCCTATTGGAACCGCATAATTGTGAGTACCATCTATTCTAGGCTATGAAACGTTTGTATCTTGTAAATGAGTTGGCCTAACAGATAATATTGATGAACTCGACCCTCAGACACAGCTCACTGACTTTCTCGTCGGATCTTCTCAGTGGGTCGCGTTTCCGATCCGGTGGTAGATTCTGCGAAGCACGGCTCTTGCTAGGGTTCGTGTTAGCGACGTCGTCGGGTTTGAGCCCCGTGAGCTCACCTATTAGTTAAGGTTCCGCTGATATAGCCTCTTAAGGCTATCAGCTTAGGTAGGAAAAAAAAGTTGTACTCGTATCAAAACTCGGTTTGATACCTACAAACGATGCGACTGTCGGTGTTCAAAGCCCGCAAGCTGCTAGTACTTACTTACTACTAACTTTTTATGGAAATACGTGCTTACGGACGACTTACACAATGAACAAACAGTATTATGTTGTAAATGATTATGCTGCAAAATTAAAAAAATTGTAATGTTGCTCTTGTCGGTAGCACAGAATTGCAGGGGCAGGCAGGGTCTCAGATAGCGTGTTTTACGGAAGTGATTCTGCCACAATGCCCCTAAGCGTTTGGTTCATTTGCATGTATATTGTGCTTAACGCCCATTGCGTCCTGTAAATCACCAAGACCTTCAACGTATTAACCTGCTTCTGAAACAATCTTCGCAGTTCCATGGCCTTGCACAACTAACTAACTTCTCTTGATCGTGTGAAGAAGTACCGTTCTTCTGTGCAATGGGCACAACCTCATACCAATAGAGTAAACCATGTTAGTAGGCATGCGCGGATGCTGGCACTGACTTAGCGTAGTACTTGTCGAAGTCGCTGATTTCTTTATATTCAGCCTCAACCATATTTATGTAACCCGCTGTGTCTGCTTGAAAACCCTTTGCCGAATTCACGTTGACGAAGACAGTTTCACCTTCGATGACGAACGCGTCCATCCATAGCGGATCATTTGTTAATGGTGATTGCTTAATAGATTTCATAATCGGTGCTAGAATATTCTTTCTTGTCTTATTCTTAGGACGTTGAAGGTTGGGTTTCTTCTCTTCGTCTTTCTGAGGTGACGTTGATGCGGGACCTAGCTGCTTAAGCTGCGGCGCATCAGTGTGTCTCTGCCATAACGGCGGATCTTCGATATAACGATATTTTGTTAAAATAGTACATACGGCGCGGCGGATCGCGGCACATGTTCGACGGGCACCTCGTGCTGAGCCCTAGGCTGCCATGAGGGCGCTGGGTTCAGATCGAACCATAACTGTATTGTACCTACCATAATAAAAAAACGATCTACTGACAATGTCAAAAAACAACGGTCTATGGATCTCTTTCAGGCTACGATGGAGCGAAAAAAATGTAAATTTATGTATTTCTCTTTTACGTGAAATCGAAATTATAATACTTATAACTCATTAATACATTAAGGTTTACGTTTCAGCTGCTACTTTATAATGGCTTAATTTATTAAAGCTAAAACACGAATATGAAATGTTCGCTTTTTCAAAGAGCACGATTGCTTAGCGACATGTATAAATAAGTTGATATCGTAAACAGCTTAGTTAGCCGAAAACATTTATATAAACATAAAGAAAAATATGTGATTTATCACAATATTCATGTTAGGATTCTTGCTTAAAACAGTGAGTAAAATATGGTACAAATTGTGTAACCGCCGTTTGTATGAAGTTATCCCGAGGTGATATTTCATATAGCGTGGAGTCTTGCCTGGAGGGTCTTGTAACGTATTTTCTGCGCTTTCTTTCACTGCTCGTGTTTAAATGGTAATGCATTTTTCTCGCTCGCATGAGAATTTAATATTAGAAAAGACGCTGTTTTTCATTTTTCCTTTCTTGGTTGTCATTGTGTAATGTAATGTATGCTACTCTATAAATGAAGTAAAGGCAGCCAAGTAAAGTTTTTATTAAAAAAGAGCGAAATAAGAGCTAAGGTTTGTAGGTAAATAATTACTCAATGTTATGATGTTTTAAATCATCGTGGCAGTAGTTCGTGAATTTATTGCTCTAGAAAAGAATGGAATGTATCTCCTCGCATGATTTGAACACCGGCACAGTCATATCGTTCGATACATAATATACATCAGTGTGGGACGGCCACCTACTAGATGGACCGACGACCTAGTAAAAAGCGCTGGGTCTCGTTGGATGCAGGTGGCAATGAACCGGTCGCACTGGAAATCTATTGGAGAGGCCTATGTTCAGCAGTGGACGGCGATAGGCTGAAATGATGATGATGATGATAATATACATCTAACATCTCATACTTTAGCTGATGACTTTGAACGCTTAGTAATTTTGGCTTTTAGTACTCTCGCACAATTGTTAATATACAGACGGTTAGTGTATTCAAATTAAATACACTTGAATGAACCGTCTTAAAGATCTAAGGAACATCAAAATGAAAGACTCCATTAAGAGCTTCGCCCCCCTTCAAAAAGTAATTCAAACAGTATTAAATATTTAGTACCAGTAATCTGGTCAGAGATGAGGAGAAAAAAAATGTGAAAGAGTCGCAGTAAATTCCATAAGCTTGCACGAAGCTATGGGAAATGACCGAATGGTGATTAGAGCTTTAAGCTTTGATATTAACGACATCAATGAATGTTCAGGCCGCGATTAACCCGAGTGTGGACATCGTGATTCTATCAATAGATCAGTGGCGACCTATTCGCACGGATCGTTTCATTTTAATTCTTTCCCATATTTTTTGGGTTTGATAAATTGGCTTTCCCATATTTTCATTGAATTGTAGTGTCACAATGGAAAACCTGCAAATTTTAAAGATTTTTGAAGTTATACTTCTTTAGGCGGGTTATGAAAAATTTATGAGAGTGAAATTTTACGATGCGCGCGCACCGTGACACAAAATTAACAGAATGAAGTTGCCCACTAAATCGCTCATTACAATACGACCGACGTAACTTGGCGAGTCTGAATATAGCCGCAGGTAAACTTTCCGAACCGTACCGAGAATTACCGAATTTATACGATGTCAAGAAAAGGGATGTCCAATATGCGTGTTTGAGGATGTTGTTTAATCGATTTTTTTTTTAATTTATTAATATTTAAATAAAAAAATAGAAATAAATTTAATAAAAATAAAGTATAACTTCTTACGCGCGTACATAAGTACACGCACCCTTTTTTTGTGATTATCCCGTCATCAAACCAAGCTATTTATATTTGCGTGTTGCTAGATTTTAACCGTGCACTACCATGCTGTAACTAGTATCGCTTAGGTTAAAAATATGATAAAATGCAATTAAACAACACACAGTCTAAAAGGCTTGTATGAAGCTAGTTTCTTTACAAATTACACACTGATACTTCGAAGTAAATATCTTATAATATCTACCCCACGCTAAAAGGCTTACGTTACAACTGCAAATGAAAAAACTTGAGGTGCTCTCTTGTTGAATTTACTGTTCTAATGCATTCCTTTCAGTTTTTCTCGTTTTATCTTTGCAGAAATGTAACATTCGCCTTTTGAACTGTTGTCATTTAGGTTTTAAATATAGATCGGAACCTCGGCTAGTTTACTGTTTCAGCATATTTGAATTAGCGAGTTCGAAAAGAGGTTTGACATTTGAATTTATAATTCATTTGACCTAAATTGGAAAAGGGAAAGTAAGAGCGGATTTTCAAGAACACGTCATACAGTAAAAGCTCTTTATACTTTGTTACTTAGACTTACGAAATAAAAAATATTAAATTTAATAATAGGACTGACAATATATGATTGCTCGAGAGTAGAACACATTTTCTAGTTGATATTGAGATATTTTAAAACCGTAACTATTTATGATCGTAACTAAAC
The DNA here is from genome assembly GCF_030267445.1 of Bombyx mandarina. Classification (NCBI taxonomy): domain Eukaryota; kingdom Metazoa; phylum Arthropoda; class Insecta; order Lepidoptera; family Bombycidae; genus Bombyx; species Bombyx mandarina. Next base: position 11,821,245 of record NC_143213.1, read on the forward strand.
TATATCAATAATTCGGTTCACGGAGTATTTTCAAAATTCGAACTTGAACCCTGCCATCCTAACTATGTTTTTTTTCTCCAGATTTTATATTTATAACATGATGTTATCGATACTTCATTGTAAGTACGCATTCAGTCCTTTTTAAATTGAAAACTCAAAACCAAACCTTCATGCTTCTGCGTACTTAAATACCACCATGAGATCTATCAATGAAGATTATACATGTATGTTCTGTAATATTTAGTATTGATTCATTTTGGAAGCTTTTACTTACAAAAACTATAGAAATTGTGAAAGACGTACTAAAATAAATTAACCCGAGATGCCGGTAAAACTGATGGTTGGGCCAATCAGATCCAATATCTGGAACAGCGTCCCATTATCGAAAGTGGCCATTTAACGATGGAGGTGAAACTTTTCGGTCCTATTTTACGTTGGCCATTTTCCCATTTAGTATTTGTTTATCTGCATATATTTCAAGGGTTAAATGGCTTGTTTTCTAAATTAATTAAATCCTAACAAAAATTGAGAAATACACATGTTTTTTTTATCTATAATCTACTTCAGTCGAAATTAGGAAAATACGTATTGGACGTTAATCGATTTGGTAAGACTTAAATTATTTTAGTTATAGTTTTATAACGTTCTCCCCTACGTTTAAATCTAACATCGAGGGATAATTTAGTTACCGTATGCACCAGGTGTTATTAGACTAAGGCCAGATTAGCCACGGCTGAAGTTGAGGCTTGAATGAATTAAGGCACAGTTTGTTAGGTCTGATCGAATTAATGCCGGCACCGAGCTGCACTCCGCTGACTAATTGCTTAATTAATATAAGTCAACTACAGGCTCTTGAGGACAACTTGGGAATGTTTGTTTGGGACGTTGCGTTGTGAGCGTTAGGTACGATGGTTCATGTTTTAAAGGTTTTTGATTCTCAAATTAACTGGCCTGTGAATTTTTCTTTTGTCCTTAATGAGATAGCAACAGTTCCGTGAGTTCCAAAACAAACTGCCAAGACTAACTAATGAATCATCTATATATTAATACGTGAGGCGAAAACTTTGTATCCCTTTTTACGAAAATTGCGCGACGGAGGAGTAAGAAATTTTCCACACTTATAGAGAATATAGAGAAGAAGTGCACAATGTTAATATTTTTTTAAAATAATGCATAAAAGATACATTACATCAATAAAGAAAACATTACACACATTACATACCATGTATTTGACATTTTTTATAGTGTAGTCTTGGCGAAATTTGTGATTATAGAAGTATAAAATACAATCATAATAGTGGACACTTACAATTTCAATTAATTACAGTCGAATTTCGACTACTGCGGGACCTCTAGTTCTATTAAACTTACGAATACTCATATAATTTCAATAATAGTTGTCGAGTACTAGTCTCTGTGACATCTACAACCAAAACTGATGAGGGTCCGACCGGAGACACATCACGACACCACAATCCCAGATACTATGAAATGCCGTATGACAATTCTCACTATTGAAACGTGATAATCGACATGATTTAAACTGAAACGGAAACCTTTATTATTGATGAGTTAAAGGCACCTTTGTTTTGTCAAAACTTAATGTTTATATTAGATGGCAACCAGAGTATATTCAACATGGTTACGATTATCAACTTTTCATTGCAAGTAACAATGCGGTTCAAAATTTCGTTTCTCTGTTTGTGGAACAATGCAAGGGATACTTAAGCGGCTACAAGGGCTTAAGGCGTTAATCGTGCTGGCGATCGATCAGTTTGTGCGGCACCCACTTATCAATGATCTTGCCAAATTGATCAATATTGTTTTTTTTTTTTTTTTTTTTATTGCTAAAGTGGGTGGACGAGCTCACAGCCCACCTGGTGTTAAGTGGTTACTGGAGCCCATAGACATCTACGACGTAAATGCGCCACCCACCTTGAGATAAGTTCTAAGGTCTCAAGTATAGTTACAACGGCTGCCCCACCCTTCAAACCGAAACGCATTACTACTTCTCGGCAGAAATAGGCAGGGCGGTGGTACCCACCCGCGCGGACTCACAAGAGGTCCTACCACCAGTAAAATTGATGCCAAACTTGTAAGCTGGCGCTAACTCAACGGAGAATTTGCTGTCGTCAGCTTCCACTATCGCTTTTAGTTGGTCGTTGTTGACTTTAGTTTGTGGGCGACGACGGCGCTCATTTTTTAGACAAAAAGTTCAACGTCCAAACCGTTTAAACCAATAACGAGTCGTGCGTTCGTTTATAGTTTATAGTATTATAGTTCCCACCGTACACGTCATGAATGCTGTGAGCCGTTTGGGGCCCTTGCTTACCGCAACGGAACTCATATTTTTATCGTTACGATATTGATAAAAACACACACAAATGTAATGAAAACAAAACACTAAATTGAAATTCAAATTCAAAATCATTTATTTCAACTTAGATGTCAGTATTATAACACACTTGTTAAATGTCAAAATATAAATAGCAATGTTAACTATACCACCGGTTCCAAAAAAAGCCACAACGGAAGAACCGGCGAAACAAACTCAGCGGGCTTTTCTTTTTTGTTTTTTCTCAAATATTTTCTGTTTTTTTAAATAAGTAACAAACAATATTTGTAATAAACGAAAAAACAAGTCAAAAAATATCATTACAAAATAATAATAATAATGAAAAATGAAAAGGCCAGGAAACTAATCAATAAACAAATGACTGAGTTTGAAAATAGATTTACATATTTTAGAAATAAATTTTATTTGAATTTATTATTTATTGCCAGTGTCATACATAAATTAGGTTTCAAATGATTAGCCATTATTGTAAAACGGCAACTTCATATCTTCATCGAATCTAAATTTTTTTCATTCCGATTAGCTAAATTTGATGTTCGAGGAATAGGAAATTCATTTGAAACTGTTAACTCACGGGACTATCGTAACAGCTGGTGCGTTATTTTTTGTGACGGAGGATAATTTCACGGGCTACAAATTTTTACGCTTATTAAATGAAGAGTTTGGATGTGAGAACTGTGATGCGGCAGAATATCTGGACGATTCTAATGTAATGTTAAATCTGACCGGAAGTTGGAACTTTGAATAAACATTCAGTAACTTTTCAGAGCACAAATTTTGTCTATGTTTAAATGTTATAGCATTAACGGAAAACATACGTACTGAGCATAACTTGCAAAAAAAAAACTTTTTTTATGCTAATTTGAAGTTCTTAATGAGCTTTGGAACTATTATTGTTAGACTTATTTTTAATTTGTTTATATAGTAATTAATATTTTAATATAAATATCTTCGTTGTGTTAAAAATTTACGGGAGATACATAATTTAGATGACCAGGTATTTTTTTAAAATTGAATTTTGTTAATTTCAAATTGGTGGAATACCAAAATAAATGCATTGTATGGAAGATGGCACGACAAAATCTCTGTACATGACAACTTGAAAAGATAAATGAAACATAAAGACGCAAGGCACAGACTTCATCTTAAAAGGAAAAGGGAGATAGGAGTTTAAGGCAAATTATATCTGAAACTCGTATTCTTGTAGGGTCGTTTGTATTCAGTTTTTTGAAGTGAAAACTTCTTTAGAATCGTTGTGATTTCAAACCGGATGCAACGGAAAAAACGACAGGTAAGAGACACAAATACAAAAATGTGTAGGATGAAGCCAGCAAAGAATGAGACAGAAATATACATACTATTTAATACAGCGCCATCTGTGAGATTTTTTAATACTAACGTGTGTATGAAATCTCTTGTAGTGAATTTTAATTTAGGATTATACGTGAAATTAAAATATCAATTCACAGAGGGCGCTACCTTACAATTATTTACTAATGACAAAATTTTACATATACTTAAGACGTTTAGGATAATTGTATTTTAATTTTGGAAGGTTTCACTTCTACCATGTGTGAATTGCACACTTTTTTTTTTGTCCCGTATTGTTACTGGCAAAGGTGACGAGCTGATGGATAATGTTTCATTCACGGCAAACATCTTTAATTGAGTGAAAATAAAAATTTTGTCAGTCTGAATTTGAAATTATTTACAATATTCAGTTACTAACAAACAATAATTACAAAAAAAATATGTTTTTGAAATATGATAAGATGAAATTCCGTACGTAAAAGTAATTCATAAAAATATCTCACTCAACATGAAAGCCTACTTCATCATGCCAAAAATGTGAAGTGACTCTTGGTTTCTTTAAAACAAGTAAGTACCTTGCACTTGGCCAAAGCTAACAGAGTGAAAAATACATCGGGAGTTTTTTTTTGTTTTTATTAAAGTTGATCTAGGTGTATATTTATTCGAAATCGAATGAAATAAATCCACACTCTAACTAAATCTCTAAACGTAATAACGTTCTGTAACAGGTTAGTTCAAGTAGAAAATCGGTAATTACAATGTTTTGTGGTCCTGGTACCAGTTTCTCGATGAAAAAATAAATTTTTTAATAAATAAATAAACCGCCTAATTGGAAACCACATTATGCATGAGTAGGTGTTTACCATTTGACTCAACGGCAGTTATTACAATGTACACAAATCCGTAACCAACCTTCTAGATATTCTAGAACATAAAATGTCTGCCCAAAAACGTTTGATTTGAAAATGGTCTGAAAATAAACAATGCTGAACTGCCGGGAGAGAGCCGGCGATGGAGTGTCACCATCGTAGCTGCGAAGGGGATATGACGGGGCAAACGCACGTAGCCTATATTTCCTAGGCTCCATTTCGGCCCATTTTTGCTACACCTTTGAAACTAAAGAGCGACCGGACGGTGGAGTCGTGCCATCTGACCCGGTAGATTAGCTCAGCGAGGTATCCTAGAATTAGTGGCACTGTCTAGGCGGCTGGACGATTCCGCCGGTCAGGTATCTGTGGTGAGGGCCGCGCGTTTGCTTGCAGGATCGACCGCAGTGATTCTACCGGAGTACGTCTCGGGTGGGGATCCGACAATAGGACGACTGTGCGGAGATGTCATTTAGTAGACGTTTACAGAGGTCCCTCGTCATACACCGTGCCCCTTCGGCGTGTGAATCTCATGCCAAGTTTCGGACTAGTTACACAAAAAATATATTGGCAACAAGATTGCCTTATATTATACTATTAGGATATTAAAAATAGATTTTTCCGCTAGGTGTAATATTGTTTCTTAAAATTTACCTCATACCCTAGAGTAAAGCCATACTTTTTCGGAGACGTGATCTTGACGACCGGCTATAAATATGATAATTCAACTTTCTCGGATCAAGAAAACAATGTTTCCGTCTGAAGAAATAAATTGGGATATGAATACTTAAATTTCATGATTGCTTCAAATTAAGTTCTACCAATTTTAATGATTTTGAAATAAAATAAAATAGTAAAAACGCAAGGGATATTTTTGTTATGTCTTAGACAAGATATAGCCGATTTATCACGCCATACATATGGCGGGCATCATATTCAACGAAGAAAGAGAAAAAAACCCAAAAGAATGTCTTCGCGATTAGAAACCATAACTTTCTGTAGAAGAAGAAAATGTATCCGATCCAGAATATAATTCCATTACTTTAAAAAAACTTGATGAAAATTATTTGAAAAGTCCAGCTACACGTCAATATTTGTCAATAGTCATAAAATAAACTTAATTTCGACATTGAATAATTAATGACCCAAAAATTTGAGACAGATTGCTTAAAAAAATCCATTTTAAGGATAATGAAAACACGTAAATCTTGAATATTAAAGAAATTGTACTACAAATTGAATTCGTTATTTGTTTCGAAGTCGAAGAAGAATAAGGCGCGCTGTACATTCGTATAAAGCGATACCTGTATTCAAACCCCGCTGGCAAATACAATATTTTTTTTTCAAAGTAATACGTATTTATTCCCTGTTCACGAACGACTTTTACTGTAAAGATCATGTAATAAAAATCAAACTCGCGAAATGAATTGATTGCTTAATTTCTTGTAGGACGTATTGTAAATACACTTAATTCTGTATTTTTGCAGAAATAGAAAGGTTTGTGAGCTGCACTTGTGCTTTGGTACAAAAGAACCACGTCATTAGACCATTACAGGAGGATGACACGGATGTGGTAACAGCTCTAGGAGGCCCTATCATTATCACTTAAATGTACGTTACGTCATTACTGGTCCCTCCTTCTTTGACTCTGTAAACGCACGTTGTGACATGAGGTTTAACACACAGAAATAATGTATTTCTGTGGCTTTAACTCTCAATTGTTTCGTATAACGCAAATTGGAACGCATGATTGACTCACAGCAGAAAGGTGGATATTATAAAATAATAATATGATAATCGCTTAAAAAATCATATTTCACCACTCATCTTTCGATTTTAAAAAATGTACAAAACCTTCATTAGAAGGCAAAAAATAAGGCTTAGTTCACAATTGCTTATTAAACTTTATGAAAAATCAATAACATTGCGAAATCCTGTAACCGACAAAAACGAATTGTGAACATTATCTTTGATGTTGTTTTAAAAGGGCCACTTAACGTTTTGTTTGCAAATTTTATGTGGCCTTTTGTTGAAGATCTGAGTATTTATGTTATCGAACATCATACTAATACGTTTATGTTTTACGCCAGACACTGACCCCCGTCTGAACAATATGTAATCACATTATTGTCTCGAGTTTCGATACTTCGATCGATCAAAACAATCTATTACGTTACATCTATATTATTTCAGCGTTTTCCGGAGGTTTCTCACCGAAGACGTTCATATTTTACGTAAGGCAGCCAATAAATCTAGAATTGATCTTGTCTTCCATCCGAATTTTAGTTTGGGAGTTCTACAAATTATCATACAGATGAAATCCTTCCACTATGTTCATATCAAATTGTAGTTCGTAAACAGGGCTGTACAAACTAATATCGGAATCTGAATTTTAAATTTGCTTTCCTTAAATAAACATAATGTTTTGTAAATTTTTCGATTAACGTGAAATAAGTTAGTGATGCTTTTTAACAGAAAATAGTATTACATCGCTACATACTTTTCATTCGTCCGTAGTAGTAGTACAACTACTGTTGATATTGTTACGCGCTGGGGTTCGGCATAAATAAATGTTCCACCAAAGTACAACTTAAAACAGTATTCAACTCTTACGGCCTGGCCACGGGGATCGGCGGTGCGAACAGCGAAGCGGTGGACGAGGCGACCATTCGCGCAGCACCGTTTGCAGGCCACGGGCACTCACGTTCGCCGCCGCGACTAGTAAGGAAGTCGACAGCGAAATGTCTATATCGAAATTATCTCGATATTGCTTACAAATTAATAGTTTTTTGGTTCAGGACCTATTATTTGGAAAAGATTGTGAAGTACATAATTTGAATAAGAATCGGAGTATACCTATAGATGGAGAATTCCACAAGAAGTACGAGAAATACTTTGGGTGGCTAGACTTCCAAATAGCTGGTCTAGCTAGTATTTCAGCTATATTTTTTTTTCATTGCTTAGATGGGTGGATGAGCTCACAGTCCACCTTGTGTTAAGTGGTTACTGAAGCCAACGTAAATGCGCCACCCACCTTGAGATATAAGTTCTAAGGTCTCAAGTATAGTTACATTGGCTGCCCCACCCTTCAAACCGAAACGCATTACTACTTCACGGCAGAAACAGGCAGGGTGGTGGTACCCACCCGCGCGGACTCACAAGAGGTCCTACCCCCAGTAATTACGCAAATTATAATTTTGAGGGTTTCATTTTTATTACACGATGTTATTCCTTCACCGTGGAAATCAATCGTGAACATTAAAATTTGTTGAGTACGTATTTCATTACAAAAATTGGTACCCGCCTGATATTCGACTACCGGTGCATCGCTCAACACCGGACGTCTTATCGGTTCGGCCACGACGAGTATAAAAAAAAAAAAAATTAATAAAAAATATAAAATATAAAAATTTCGGCGTTCATTTTTCGCGGCGAAAACAACTAAACTCATTTAATCACTGCACTATTCGCCGCGACTACCGCTCGACTCCGTGGCTTGCGCCGTCCTTATTCATGCATTTGTTTTGCTCGCCCGCCGCATCGTAAGTCGCCCGCGCGATTCGCTCGGTACATTTCGCCGGTCGCTTCGCCGGTCGCCGGTGCGCGTGGCTTGTTAGGTACATTTATATGCTCTTATTTTAGTCGCTAGACGCTTCGCCGTTCGCACCGCGCGAATATTCGTATCGGCGAATGTCCCGTGGCCAGGCTGTTAGAACACTTAAAATATTTCGGAAGCACTTTAAAATTCTCAATTCGCTTCGCTTCAGGTGATCCGTTCGCTGTTTCGCTTCGAGTAGCTCCGATTACTAACTGACTGCGTGTCGTTGGGTCTTCGTGTCCCCTTGCGGAGGCACGGATCGGGCCTCGGGGCAATCCCCTCTACCTGGGCTTGGACTCCGTGCCTGACGAGGCAGGGGTGATGTTTTTGCCAGTTGGCCGTTTTTAAAGGTGATGGACTGGTATAATTAGGTGATGCTGTTCGGTAGGTAGTGATTTTTGATGTAGGAGTGATGATGATGATGGGGCGGGACTACCCCCATGATGTAAGGGAGGGATGGACGACCCCCAGATGGTTTCTTCGTTCTTCTCTCTTCTTGTTCTTCCCCAGCCGCTGCCGCTCCTCCCGCCGTCGCCGACCGTCCGCAGTCCCCCGTGTGGTTGTTGTTTTTTTTCTTTTTTTTTCTTTCATTCCTGGTTACCCAAGAATTTTGGGTCCCGCATTAATGAGGTTTTTTTTTTTTAAATTTGACAATGTTAATCTTAACGGCTACACTATGAGCTACGGAATGGGGGAGATGGGTTCGCGACGCCGCCGGCGATGCGAGATCAGCTTTCCAGGACACTCACAAGCCAATATGGCAATAACAATGACCTAAACTTTAACTTTAAAATTGTCAAAACAATTGCTCTGAGATTGAATTACATTTTTTTTTCTTTTTTCAATAATAATATACTAATAACAATACATAACACATGATCATTAGACAACATAACATAGGAGAAAGGCCGATCAATCCAGTTGAGTCCCCGCGGCAAAGATTGCGGCGGAGGCCCAAACCGGCTCTCAACGTCGACGGCGTCGCACTCGCGCTTGCTGGGTGGGGAGACCGCTTTCCGGCCCCCGGGCGAGAGGAAGAAGCAGCCCCCGGGAACAGGGGGGGCTCCACCCCAACGGTGGTGGTAGACGCCTTGATTTTTTTTTTTTTTTTCGTCTCGATGGAGCCCTCTCTTCCACAGTTCCGCACAGTCCACGGGGCCGGGGGGAAAGGGCTGCAGCTCGGCGTCAGGCCCCTTGGCGGGGCTGTAATAAGCACCCTCTTTTACGTGGAGGGGCGGGCTTATCCTCCTTACCGGCGAGCGATAGTGCAGGCCCCTGAAGGGGAACCCGCCCGCAAACTGACTGCGTGCCATCTCTGCATCGCTTTTATAGTTGATATCACATCCCTAGAATTATCGAGAATATTCCACACATCTCTAATATTGTTTCCGCTATCTGACAATAGATGACGTTGTACTTCTCGAGCGTTCTAGGTGCTACTAGATCCTTGGATATTCGTTTGACTATTCGGCGAAGGATGGCGAAACTCTTACCGGCGTAACAGTGTTTTCACCTAGTTTGTAAATCTAACTTTGTTCACTATTCCCTTTAATTGTCGCGGTAGTCGACCGTGTCAGCTGGTATCGATTAGTTCTGCCGTTATGTCTCTTTTCGTGCTTTTATCGTTATTCCTTAACTCATTTTTATTATTAATAGTGGTGACACGTAGTCCCTCTCCTTCAGCAGAAGGGGGAGTCAAGGAAGTACACAAGAAGATATACGCACCCACCCTCCATCTCCCCACTGTATTTCTTACCATACATGATCCATCAATGTAGTCGGGGCATGGTCTAACAGTTACAGCAACCATAAAACTTCGATAATGTAACATCATCAAATTATCTACAAAAAAAAAGACATACCTACAGACAATATTCTTATCACAGAAACGTCGCTAGATTAGGTACGAAATGTAAGTTTCGTCCTCCGAATTTCTCTTTAACAAGCGTGACATTTTTGTGAATAAGACGAAACGATTTTAGCCCGGGGCAACCCTAATAGTTACAAGAGAAGTTGAAATTATTTTTTACGACCCAGCTTGCTTCGTTGGCGAAGGCCAGACCTTTCTCCGTTTAGAATAGTTTAGATGATATACCTACGTTCTTTATTGTTGCAACGTATTAGTACTAAGGCTTTTTGTCTTTCAGATATTGATGGTGGTACTACAATGTGACATCACATAATAAGTACAGTTTCACTTAGTCATATAGCTCCCAACCTTTAGGTACATATTCCTTAGCGAAAATAATCAAAACCTTAATTAATATCTTGAATTGATACTGTCCAGTTTTTAAATGTGTAGTGTGTGTATATATTTATGAAACTTTTACCAAATCTACATTAATTGTTATTTTCATGGGATTAAAAAACACAACTTAAATAGAAATAATAAATTGTCGCTGGTGACAGTTTTTACGACATAAGCCATCAATCACTTTTTTATGATTGAAAGATTACTGGTGGCCTGGAGGCCTTTCCAGTTTCACCAGGACAGGTGGGCGAGCAAAAGCTCAGCCAGGAGACCATCAATCACTACAAGGGCTACAAAGTGAGAAATCTCTTCACGAAACGCGCCCTGTCAAGAATGTCTACTTTCTACATCACGCCCTGAACCCATTTGGATAGTAAAAGCTTCTCAAGGCATTGGTCGAACCTTGTCGCTACCAAACCGGGTGCCGAGATAATTATCGGGATAATGATAGTCGAATCTACATGTAACAACACACTAATCCCATGAGCCAGGTTTAAAAAAAATATAATCAGTTAAGTCTTGAAGTTTTTTCCTAGCACCTTAATCTGATTTAAATTGGTAGTAAGAAAATTGAATAAAAGAGAGTGGGACAAGCACACTGAAGGAATGGATTATAATTTTCGTCCTCATTCTACTTATGACTTGTGACATTCAAAATGAGGCGTATTAAATCTACGTTTTGAGACGAAGCTTCGTGGCTTCTATGTTTGTTTTGTTTGTGAACATATCTGGGAGCGAGTCACCCCAGCTGTCTGATCGGCCCTAAAATTGAATTATTTCCAGTTCGCTTACCTCCTTTCGGCTATCCATTGAACGTTGGCTCCGCAATTTGCATAGTTGCGTTGCGTTATGACAACGAAAATTTGATTTATAAGACAGGACCTCGTAAAATGTCATGAGTTTGTTGGCCATTATTTTAGGTCCACATCTCTGGATTCGCTTGTCCGGTCATTTTTCTCTCAATTCAGACGTCCAGCAGCTGTTGTGTCAGTCAGTTTTTTTGCTCTCTTGTCCCTTTTACTGAGCACGGGGGCGAGTCAATGGCTTTATGTCGCGTTCATTTTTTGGAATGAAAAACATGACAGCGCATTTTTCAGTTGAAACTACAATATTGTGTTGATGCTTTGTATGGTTTTTACATGCTTTAACATTCCTTTTTACATGCTTTAAAAATTAGCTTTTCGTGTATTCGTATTTTTGAAACCATTTGTATAATATAATAGTATGTATTATTATATTATAATATATTAGTAAGTATAGGTGGTAGATACACAAATCTGGAATAGGAATGTAATAGAATCTTCCATTTCAGTTTTTATCCACTTTTAATTGTTGTGAATGTAAAATATGGTAGCGTGGAGGCGGTCACGTAATGAAACTGGAAGGTGATTAATGTATTTCTTGAATGACTAATAAACTCGGCCAGTCTGGGGCCACTAGGTATCTCTGAACAAGTTCTATTTATCAAACTTTTAAAATCATATAGTAATAAATATATTTTTTTTATTGGTTGGTCGGGTGGACGAGCTCACAGCCCACCTGGTGTTAAGTGGTTACTGGAGTCCATAGGCATCTACGACGTAAATGCGCCACCCACCTTGAGATAAGTTCTAAGGTCTCAAGTATAGTTACAACGACTGCCCCACCCATCAAACCGAAAGGCATTACTGCTTCAGGGCAGAAATTGGCGGGGTGATGGTACCTACCCGCGCGGACTCACAAGAGGTCCTACCACCAGTAATTACGCAAATTAAAATTTGCTGGTTTGATTTTTATTACACGATGTTATTCCTTAACCGTGGAAGTCGATCGAGAACATTTGTTGAGCACGTATTTCATTAGAAAAATTGGTACCCGCCTGGGATTCGAACACCGGTGTATCGCTCAACACGAATGCACTGGACGTCTTATCCTTTAGGCCACGACGACTACAAAATCTATTCCTACAATATGTGTTTACTTTTTTACGCAAAAAATTGCCTATTTTCTGGTACTCACTTTTTAAGGTATAATAATGATAATAAAAGTAAGACTGTGTACATTCGAGTCAAAAGTAATGTATGATGTGGGTTGAGGACAAGATAACAAAGCTAATATTTGTTCGTATTAAAGAGAGATAAAAATCATTCACACATTGCCGACATAATTAAGGGGTGATAGGAACGTTAATGGTTTTGGTTTGTGCACGTTATACGCGATAATATAGTAGAAATATTATAACGAAGAATTCTGTGAGAATTTAGTCTTCTTTTCTAAAACTGAAAATGTACATATCGTAACAAAATATGATTGCTTCTGAAATACATACATCATTCGTAAACCAATGAATAAAAATGAAGTAATATAAATAAAAGTCGATATATATTTCTTGCAACCAATAATAGCAGTAGTTACATTTAAAAAATCTTTTAAATATTATAAATATATACTCTTTTTGTTACTTAATTACAAGAACCCTCTGGAGTAGAGGCCTCCTTCAACGAAAAAAAAATATGTTCCCTGTTCTGGGCCACCTGTATCCAGTTTGGGCCCGCTGTCCTTGTGATGTCATCCTGCCATCTTGTGTGAGGTTTACCTCTGTGTCGCTTTCCCCCTGGACCACTCCACGATGCGACTCTTTTGATACAATCTTTCATCATGTAACATCGCTACACGTCCCGCCCAGTAAAAATCCTAAATCAATGGTGAACATTGAATAAGTCTCGCACACCCGATACATACTAATTACGGCGAAATAATAAATCCTTTCGCATCTGATCTTGAATCGGCAATGCTGACACGGCGACCCATGTTCCCCGTGGAAAGAGCACATGCCGCATTAAAAGTCCGGCTGTTAGAGCCCGGCCTCGGTGAATGAAGGCGGGGGCAGGAGCCAAGAGCTCCGCGCAGCCTCCGATGTTCCCGGCCGCCAGTCGACGTCGCGCCCAGCGGGAACCATCACGCAAACGTTCCCCGGGAATACGTACATTTCATGAAACAGTGACACAAAACGTGTGCATAAATAACTACAATTCATTCGTAAGTAAAAGTACAGGAATCAATATTTGGATCGAAGAAGAAAAATCTGTTGTATCAACATATCGATCTTTTTTTAAAAAAAATGCTTTTAGTTTTTTTTCTTTTTGGAACGATAAAAATTTATGATGCGCTTTTACTAAACGTTTTGGTCACCTGCGTCGCGGCGTTGTCTGAAGGTCGTAAATGCCATTGTATCGTGACAACTGAATACGCGCCATAAATACCTTAAATAACAATTAGAGAATTAATAGCATTACCTGGAACAATTAGATGAATTGGTTTTCGAACGTTTTTTTTATAATTCAAAAGTTCATGAGAGTATTGTAAAGGTTTCAAGCAAAACTAGTTTTGAAGTCTAAGCACATTTTAGACAGTTAAACTTCTAAATGATTACTTGTCAGATTTTACAATTTAAAAGTACATTTTGAAGAGCATTATACTTTTAGGTTTAGAATTGACATCAGGAACAAGCACATTTCATCGCTATTACGGTTTCCATTAGGTACATACAAGCTGTTGTACAATGTGATCGAATTTGATTTAATCGAATATTTTAGCATGAATTTAAATAGGCAACGGAGAATGGCTTTTCTCAATCTGAACAGTAATGTCTCGGTCCGTCTTAAGTAGTCACACTATCCGCCTACCCGCCGAAGCTAATAATAAATTGACCAATATTTTGTTATGTAAAATAATTAGATATTTTCTTGTATTAATTTTTAGGATCAGAAATTACTCTGAAGATAGTCCAACCTTCTTTATACAATACGTAGAAATTGCAGCTATTAATTTGATTTGTAAGTTTACAGTTTACGACATGAAGGATAATGGATCGATCAATTAAAGAAAATCGTAATCGGATACATTAAAAACTAAAATTGTTAAAAAAACATATGTTCTGAATACTCCGTAAGAGGATGCCCGCATCAAAGCCAAAATTTATTACGTTCGCACTCGATAATCCTGCCAGTTGGCAAGTGGTTAGCATTCAGTATACAGTATAGATAGAGCGATCCACATCGATCGAAATTGTCTAAGTCTTGTGTTAACTATCGTAATCCGAATAAGCCGAAATCCAGTCGGTTTTAGTGTGTATCTTATAGGCCCAAAGATCTTACATTATAAATGTTATTAACCTGATGGGATTCTGTCTCTTCAATCCACAAATATTACTGCTCCATCGACCGTTCGTTGTACCCTAGCGTTATGTTTCTGCTTAACTTTTACTTTTCTCAACTAATTCCTATCAGGGTCCCTTAGGCGGCCTGTACACCACCGATCCACTTGTTTCTGCCATGAATCAATCACGGCAGAAAAGCAGGTCTCGGGGTTTGGTCGGGTTTTAAGGGCGAAATAGCCGTTAATCACTTTATATATCCAAATATCGGATTTATCTTTAATTACGGAGAAAAATAGACAATCGGTATTAAAAAAACTATATTTAGTAGCTTCGCTCTCTACGATTACTTATAAAATTTTAAGAGGAGAAATCGGTAACCATATTTTTGAAAATAAAGCAAATTAGAAAATCTTAACGCAAAGAATCGATAAAAGAAAGAATCAATCAACTCTTAATTATAATGTTGTCAACTATTGTTCCATATAATAAAAGATTAAGAACACGATAGCAACACAAAAGACATTTACCAAATTAATTTGATTAGAACAGGTAGGTTAAATTTCGAAATTAAAATTCTCCGCCGAAACTTAATTCGCCTCGCAAATGTATAACCTCATTACCTTACCCTCTTCATGAAGGCCTTCGTTGATACGTTTCAGAGGTATAATCTGATGCTGGGTACTTTCATTTTCTGGATTTCTGAGATAGGTGTAACTGAGGTAAATTTTCGCCAAGTTTTTGAATGGACTTTTACGCCTTCCAAATTATATTTAAATTTTAGCAGTGACTAATGTAGTACGTGGTTATGTTTGGTATAGTAAGCGTTTTTATCAGCCATACATTTGTAATAAATTTAGGTCGTCACTAAGATTACAATTTTAATTAATTGGATTAAGTCAGAATGGAAATTCACGTGATTTGAGTGATCTAAAGTTTGTCAATGATAAAATGGTCTTTTTCTTAATTTATCACAATTTTAAGAAAACTAAAAGGTTAAGATGACAATTACATTGATTTACCGCATAAAAAAATCCCATCGTAGAAGCTTAATATTAAAGTTTATTTTAAATTACTTATCAATAAGTTAGTTAGTTAGTTAGGTAGAACCTAGTGTTTTTTTTATTGCTTTTATGGGTAGACGAGCTCACAGCCCACCTAATGCTAAGTGGTTGCTGGAGTCCATAGACATCTACAACGTAAATGCGCCACCCACCTTGAAATATAAGTTCTAAGGTGTCAAGTATAGTTAGTAAGTATATTAATATTATACTAAAAACGCCCACGATTAAGTCTATAGGAAACTCACCACTCGTGAACCGAAGATCGTGACCTGCTTATTGAGGGCTACGAGGTATTTTATATATACCTAGTCAGGTCATAAGTATTGTCACACAGTAAAAACTTTTCTTTTAGAATGCTGGCCACAAAAAAGGTTATTGAATTCGAATTTCGAATTGCTCATGAAAATAAAAATGTATACTTTTAGAATTTTACTCATTTTTAAATATGGAGTGGACGCTTAAAGAAGACCGTGTTGCAGTTATTGTGTTGCATCGTTGCGGTTACGCGCCAATTCAAATTTTTAACATACTGAAAAATTTGAATATAACCAAAAGATTCGTTTATCGTACCATCAAACGATACAATGAAGACTCTAGTGTAGATGACAGGTCAAGAAGTGGTCGCCCTCGGTCTGTTAGGACTCCAGCAGTGATAAAAGCTGTGAAGGCGCGAATTCAAAGAAATCCCAAACGTAAGCAGAAACTGTTGGCCCTTCAGATGGGGTTAAGCAGAACCACGGTGAAAAGAGTGTTAAATGAAGACTTAGGGCTTCGGGCATATCGAAGAAAAACAGGACATCGTTTGAATGCTCGTCTAATGGACCTGAGACTGAAGAGATGCCGCGCTTTGTTGAAGCGGTACGCGGGAAAAAAATATTGGGAAATTCTTTTTTCGGATGAAAAAATTTTTACCGTAGAAGAGAGCTACAACAAACAAAATGATAAGGTGTACGCACACAGTAGTGAAGAAGCAAGCAACCGTATTCCGCGTGTCCAACGAGGTCATTTTCCATCCTCGCTCATGGTATGGTTGGGAGTTTCTTATTGGGGCTTAACAGAGGTACATTTTTGTGAGAAAGGTGTAAAAACGAATGCAGTTGTGTATCAAAATACAGTCCTGACGAACCTTGTGGAACCTGTTTCTCATACCATGTTCAATAACAGGCACTGGGTATTCCAACAAGATTCGGCGCCAGCTCATAGAGCGAAGAGCACTCAAGACTGGCTGGCGGCGCGTGAAATCGACTTCATCCGGCACGAAGACTGGCCCTCCTCCAGTCCAGATTTGAATCCGTTAGATTACAAGATATGGCAACACTTGGAGGAAAAGGCGTGCTCAAAGCCTCATCCCAATTTGGAGTCACTCAAGACATCCTTGATTAAGGCAGCCGCCGATATTGACATGGACCTCGTTCGTGCTGCGATAGACGACTGGCCGCGCAGATTGAAGGCCTGTATTCCAAATCACGGAGGTCATTTTGAATAAACTTTAGTGTCATAAGAATCTATGTTTTATTAAGTTCATTTTGGTCTACGAATGGTTACATAATGAATAAACTTGTTTCAATTATTTTACATTAAACATGTGACAGAATTTATGACCTGACTAGGTATATATGACATTTGCAGCTTAATGTAAAAAATGTTTTGAAATACGTGTACAAACATTACAATACATGCTCTTGGACAATGGTTTTGAATAGATAATTCATTTTAAGCTTATTGACTGACTGGAGTGTGGACTAGTGTTTTGTAGGATAACGTGAAGGAAGTAAAACAATATAATGAATGGTGATTTACTTTTCCATTTTTCCTAATATAGAATAATGAAATATGTAGAGACGGGAGGAAAACTTTTAACATAAAGCGAGGAAACTCAATGCTGAGAGAGGCGTTTTTTCTTTAACCACAAAATTTAAAATTATTGCGTTCTTCAGCGGTAGGCAGCGGCTTGGCTCTGCCCCTGGCATTGCTGAAGTCCATGGGCGACGGTAACCACTCACCATCAGGTGGGCCGTATGCTAGTCTGCCTACAAGGGCAATAAAAAAAAAAAAGTTCTTCAGAACAGTGGTCCTGTATAAGAAATTCGTCGATACTTATTTCCCACAACGCCCTTATTGTAAACATTTCTATTTTCTTTTATACCCATAGGAATCGAATAATAAATTCGAGACCACTAGAGATTTTGGCACCGAAACTGTGTACGAAATGAAATGCTGAGCATGCCTTCCGAGAATAAAACAAATAAAGGATAAACAAAAGCCCTCTCGCATCATTTTCGGTTTTGTAACCCCAAAAATATGGGTTCACGTCGTCCTCAACATCGTATTATGTTTCCATTAGAGCTTGTTGACTTAACCCTTGAACTGAACGGTGACTGCGGCTTTGCCCGTCTCGTCCTAGCTCGTATAAACTTTTTACGATGCAAAGGCACGCCGCGTCCTACTGATTTATTTTCATTATACCTCTGATGATGTTTTTCGACCCAGATTGTTGAGGGTGCGGGGTCCGTGACTTAAACAAACTGACAATAACGCTACCAAGCTCTTTATTGTTTTTTAACGTTTAATAATTAATGCGATTTGTTTTTGTTGCTGAAGAGTTTGTGCAGACGTCGGTAGCTACAGTGATTTTTCGCTATATGATAGCGACAATGAAATGATGGCCCACTAACCCAATTTCGGACTGCAGCAGTTAGTCTGTATGTTTTACTATTCGTTTTCATTTTTGGCAATAATTCCATCGGAAAACCAATTATACATATTCATGAATCTTGATGCTTCCAATGCATCTTCATATTGACGAAATTAGAATCAGCTATTTCAATCAACGCAATTTATTTCGTATACAATCAGCTAGTTCCATATAGATTTAGATAAATGCAACACAAAAAAAACCTAAAGGGAATACGAAATAAATGGTTAATGATATTTTTTAATAGAAAATATTAAGTAAAAGAGTCGATAGTTATAATACAATTAGAAATATTGTTTTAAATTGAACAGTACAGCTGTGAGCTACTATTGATGTGGAAAAGTATTAAACGGAGACTAAAATTCACCTCATTTAAAAGCTATGTGAAATTACTGTCCAAATTATGTCTGTAACAGCGTTTTCATTTAGGACTGCTCATAAACGCTGGTATGAGAATAATAAAAAAGTCTACTTTCTCACTGTCGTTATTTCTTACTCCGAGGCTGCCTTTAATTGTCGTCGAATAAGCGAAGCAGTGAAATTTAATGAATCACATTTAGGTCAAGGCTTCGTAACAGTAACAGAAGCTGGTTCGCCTGTAATTTGTATCAACACAACGCAATTGATCGCTTTGTTTTGTCACAGACTTATCTTTCCCCATTTTGCTCTTAAAATTGACTAACTAGGTTAGATGAATTACTAAAATTAAAAACGTACTTTGCCTAAATAGAAAAAAAAAACGTTTATTTTTTCAGTTAATATCGTGCATTTCTGGCGGTTCTTTTAAGCAGTGCACGACTTGAATATTTAATGCTTGTATCCCCTGGGAAATACCGGTAGTACTAAAGCATTGTGCTTAAGATTTTTCTCTGCTTCCTATTTTACTATTTTGCGCCTGGATCGTAACTGTTGATTAATCCCAAAACTCTTTGGTTTCACTAATTACTTTGAATACAGATGAATTCGAAAATCTGGCTAGTCATTAAAGCTTGGATTTGAAGTTTAGACTTAAGCAAAGCTACTACAAGAGCGATTGAAAATATGTCTAGTCATTAAAGTTTGGATTTTAAGTTTAAGCTTAAGCAAATCTACGAAAGCGAATGAACCACGATCAAACCTGTATTTGCAAGGTTGAAAAGGTATGGAACGATTTAGAGCTAAAATCCTGCTTACCGCAGCAACAAAAGGTCCTTGAAGACCTTAGTGCGCTATTATGATGCTATCTCACTTGCCTTGCACGTGAGGACTTTATTTATTGACCCTGACTGACATAATGCTAGTTTCTAGGCTTGAACTACGTGTCACGCAATCTTATTTGAATTAAAGCTTATAATTGTCTACTTAATTAACGTCTAGTAGTTGAGGCTCATTTTTTGAGGGTCTTTCTGAAATATCTAACGATATATTGAGGTGAAGCATATATTTAAAAAAAAATATAAATCGGTTGAGTTTCGCTTAGTAGATGAAATAGAAACGAATGTTTGTAACGGTTGTAATATTTGTAAAGGTACGTTACTACTCGGTAAATATTTTCTAAATTGTTACTCAATTTGCTGCTAGTATAGTTTATTGCAGCAAAAAGAAAGTTTAAAACAAGGACAATATTTTCAACTTTATCGGTATTCACAGAATTCACGAACACTTTTTTTTTGTGACGAACAGTCTCACGTATCCTTAGTCTGGATAGTTAGTAGACGATTCGGATCACGACCCGAAAAAAACCCAGCTGGCCTACGTATGTATGTAATGTCGGATAAATATTATTCAGGTATTCAGTATTGATCTTACTTTTGGAAACAATAACTACAATAATGAAGTGCAATCAGTTCAATTAATTGTTCAAAATTACTCTGTTTCAAGATAGCAGTTTTTTTAAAAAGATCGGTATGGTTTTTGGTTTTGAAGTGCTAAGTGATGAAGTCTTGCAGATGTAGAAGATTCAGAAGCAAAACAAGAGAAAGAACCAGAAGAAATTCCCAAAAGAATTAGAAGAGTAGTTTTAAGTGTTTTATATAATTCTGGCGTAGTTCGGATGAGAGGATGTACGACTGGCAGACGACCGCTCAGCGGAGCCGCTAGCGGGAGAGGTAGTGGCGAGCGGGAAGGGTGTCGGGACGCGAGCGCGACGACTGGTGTCCGCACGAGGCGCGGCGACATGCGCTGACGTGCGCGCGGCGCTGCGCTTGCTGCGGCGCGGCGCGATGCCCCCCCGGGCCTGACATGGAGGAAGGTGGCTATTGGCGGCCGTCCTGCTCGACGCTGTCGCTCGCCGAGCATCATGGCAGCTCAACACACCTGTGCGCACGGCACGCGCCACAGTCGACCCGTCTCGCTCACCGCCACCCGCCCCATCCTCACCATTCGCACGCGCATCAGCACGCGCACGCTCACCATATGCCGCACGCGCAGCACGCGACTTCGTGTCCGGTACACAGCCCTTTCAGACAACCAACCCCTGAATATTGTGCAGCTCATTCACAGGTAATTTTAATATAAAAACATTACATTTAATTTAATATTTTGAACCTAATGCTAATCGTGCTATAATCATAATTTACCGGGAAGTTTTATAGCATCCTCAATTTGTGGTTTGATGAATGAAGTGATTGACGAACTTGTAATGATGGTTGGGCAAAAATTTGACTACTTATTTAGTAAATAATCGATTATATTGTACTAAGTGCATCCATACCTACTTTGTTTGGATTGACAATTGAGGTAAAAAAAACAGAAAATAACTCATTGATAAGTTAAGCTAGAAAAGCTGTGTGAAAAAAATAAAAACACGCATACTATTTTTTTTAATTAAACCGGTAATGAAATAGCACTTTCTCCCTACATTCAGGAAGCTGTTGAACGTTTCAGACTTAACTATTTTAGGTACGATGATCTTATTGAGAACGGTAAATTCGATTTTTATTTTCCGGTACGTTTAAGGATTCTCGTATATCACATTAATGCGGCCCTGACGGCAAATAGCAGCTGCTCTTGATTGATGGAAACCTCATCTATAATGCGCCCTAATGTGGAGAGATTGATGTACCATAGGACACGAAGCGATTTTTCTAAACAAGATAGTGTGTTACCATTTTAAATTTTAAATTATTTGACGAAAGATATGAAATAATCACACACGTTAGCAATAATTTGGTTCTGAACAAGAATTAGGTTAGAAACAAATAAATGGTTACACACAGTAAAGTGTGTTGAGAATAGATTCTAACAACAATGGTAATAAACACAACTTTAATAATCTAGTTTACCATCCAATAAACCAAAATTGCTTTAGAAGAAAATGGAACGCATGAGACGCCGACGAATCCGAACCAATTCAGAAATAAAAAGAATAATAAATCAGAATGGGCGTTTACCCTCGCTCTGATTTTGAAGCCTCACACGCGTATTAAATTATGTACCTACTGCAACCTGAAAAAGAAACCGCCTCAAATTAAACATTCGATTTTTTGTTTAAGACGTGCCGACGTGCTCACCTTGTTGTGACGAGATTAAAACATTGTTATCAGATTCCGGAGTTAAGGTCGGAGGATCTTACATCATAATGTATGACTGACTACATTAACTTGAAACGTACCAACTCTTGAGATTGGCACTGCAGCAATCTTAGGAACACTTTTACAATCCTCAAAGTTTTTATTTATTTATTACCTTTTTAGGCAGACAAGAATACTGCCCTCTTGGTGGAGAGTGGTTACCTTCACTGATGTACGTCATCAATACCAGTCGCATAGCCAAGTCGCTGCTTACCGTTGAGAGCTCTCTGCAAGCTTCGTTTCAAGAAAGACATGTCATACCACTCCGAAAGCACCGAGAAGGAAAGTTCATTCCGAAGCGTAGTACGTAGTAAAAATGACCTCCAGAAGTCACTGTGGATAAACGCAATGCTTCTAGGTGGTATGGATAAACTGCTCAGTTAGCAGCCGGTGCGATGGCAAAAACGATATGACGGCATAATCTCAAGCAATTCCTCAGAGCATTCTAAACTTTCTAGTAAGTTAATATCTATAAGTATAACATTCTAAAAATGAGCTCAATAAAAACTTCTTTCTTTTTTAAATACAGAACTTCCATCCTCAATATTTTTATGAGAATAAAATCAGGCACGATTTGTTTTCATATCGACGCTTGAAAGGCAAACGTGACTAAGCGACAATAACTGTTTTGTACATAAATGATAGGCAATAACCATATTCGATGCGCAAAAAATATACATTTCGAGGTCTATTAAAATCATTTCGATCCTACAGCTACTAGCTAGATTGTACTATAGCTAGATTCGTTAAAATATTTTTTTTTTCCAGGTATTTCAACTTTAAATTAGTCTACTGTAAAGTTCACGCATTGTCGCTTAGTCACGTTTGCCTTTCAAGCGTCGATATTAACCCTACAGAGTTCCGAAGTAATCTACGCTCTCTTAACTGGTCTCAACTAACTCATATTATGTACGTTTGTTCCCAGAACAACAATTTGTATATATTATGCAAGCTCTTGTTTTCGTAAACGGCCACGAAAATGTAAGTTTTCAAACCGTGTTAGATACAGGTACATATATCGGCGCAACACTAGTACTAGCTTCACTACATAGTATAAAACAAAGTCGCTTTCTCTGTCCCTATATCTGTCCCTATGTATGCTTAAATCTTTCAAACTACTCAACGGATTTTGATGCTGTTTTTTTAATAGAGTAATTGAAGAGGAAGGTTTATATGTATAATAACATCCATTAAATAATGGAGAAATCAACAATAAATTACAGTTTCCGAAGCGAAGCGAGGGCGGGTCGCTAGTAACTAATAAGATTAAAAAATAGAAAGTTATTGTTTATTAATTTTAAAAATTATTCGTTAACTATTATGTAAAGAATTGTATAAGAGTGTATTCAAGAGGATGTAAAAGCAACATGAAATCCATTGCATGGAAAAATTCTTATATATAGTTGTTTCTGTTATATAATGTTTGTTAACAGGTCACACTAAGGGTCTAAAGTCCGCGAGATAAAGTATATCTACTTACTTCAGACAGAGGCAATCCGCTAATTTCGGTATCGTCGAGCGATATTATCTGTCATATGTTCATGACATAACATACAATATAATCCCAATATAGTCCCAATTAATGCCTCACAATAAAGAAGTAAAACAAAAAATAAATAGACACATCCGCGTACTTTGTAGATGTCTTCGGCATGGCTATTGATTGAACTGCCCACATTTTCAAAAATGTCCAATGTTTTACGGGATGATCTCACAATGTAACATTGTTTAATTTTCGGAATATAATTTATGCATAGATCTAAGAAATATTTTTTCTAACACTGGCAATGTAGTAGACCAGTGACCAATTAACTCTTTATTCTCTCTAACTCATCATTATTCACAATTCAAAATTTACTAAGGAAAATCATAACACAGTGAACACAACATATCATTCTATATAGGATTCAAAAAATAAACTCATGAAGTTCTCTGACTCTGATAAAATTAAATTTTTTGTATTGATAGAAATTGATCTGTGCTGTGTAAATGCGATACTTTACCTGTTACCATTTAAAAATAATCAAAGAATTAACGAATACCCGACGTAAAAAGCTAGTGATTTTAATACATTAAATAAAATCTGTGAGTTATGACGTAGAACTAAATACCAACTATAACAAATGTGGCTAATACTTGTATATGGTGTACAATCCAAAGAGTAAAGTGAGATGAAAGGATGTATGTAAATATGTGTAGCAATGTAAATATGTGTAACAATTTTTTAAATCTGTTTTATAATTGGAATACTAAAACCTTTGTTTTTATAATTATAGCTTTGTCACAGTATCGAAATTATAATATATTGGCATCGCCTAAATCTCATAATTTTAATTGCTATTACAACGGCTAGTCGTAACATAATTTACGCTTACAAATTGTGACTCAAGCCAACTAAGTGATCAGGTTTTTAGAAAAAAGCCTGGATTAAGGCGAAAAGACTAATACATAGTTGAATGCGATTTTACACGGCACCCGTTCGGGCTAGGCTGAACTAGGCTATCGATGAATAGGTAGGGGAAAAAATTGACACTTCTTAAAATAAATTGGAGCAAAATTAATATCGTTGTACGCGAGTAATAGATCCTATATTAAATTGAACACAGATGAAAACAGATGAAAATAGATTTAACACGTTAGACAGGGTTTTTTTCCCCGAATGTAATAAGTTTAGAATTGCATTTCCTAAACAACACAAATTCGAATGAAAACCCATTGTTTTCATTAATAGTTATGAGGAAAAAATATACATGAATAAATTTGCCATAAAAACAGCCAATGTTTATATTCACTTTACACGGAAACTTGTATGGATCGAAAAATCCACAGATGGAGACTATCTTTCTTAAATGTCACATACTCGTAGTAAGACAAAGAAGGGGATGGTAATTACAGTTCTTTCACCAATTAAAAAAAGTACATTTAAAAGCTTATTACAAAAATGTCTTGGAGCACGTCGTAGACAAGCAAAAATGTTTCTAACCCAACACAATTACCGTCAAGATGTTGCCGTTTGAAGTCAAATTATTGACCGTGGCTCGTTTGATTGCGCCTTCGGTAGCTACGGCTTTGGTTGGTTCGTTTGTTAACCAATAGTTTGTAAATTCTTAGATCGTTTGGCTTAATAAATCTTGCGGTTGATTGCATCCTTTTTGCTTAACTAAGTAAATTTTCTAGATCATGAAAGCGGTACTTTTGTTGGGCGAGGAAAGTAAAGCATGAAAGAGGAGTGCATGCGACAGATATGCGAATGTTGAGATGGATGTGTGGAGTGACAAGAATGGACAAGATAAGAAATGAGTATATCAGAGGAAGTGTGAAAGTAGCCCCGGTAAGCAACAAATTAAAGAGCGGACGGTTAGCGTATTATGGACATGTGATGCGTAGAGAGAAAATGCATGTGACTAGAAGATGTATATAAATGGTAGTGCAAGGTAGAGAGGGAAGAGGTCCACCGAAGAAGAAATGGATGAAGTGTGTGAATGACGATATGAGAAAGAGAGAAGTGGGTGTTCAGATAACGGCTGATAGAAGAGAATGAAAGAGAAAAACTAGCTGTGCTAACCCCACCCAGTGGGATAAGATGGAGAAAAAGAAGAAGAAGTAAAAAGGTTTACTTTTTATAAACCAAAATTCAAATATGCATATTTATAACTAAATTTATTTTAATCATGTGAATAGGTAAGGTGTACTCAATACATGTACAGAAAGCTTATGGCCTACTGGAGGCAATAGTCTTCACGAAGTAAATGCCGCCAACCGGCCAAAACAATTGAGGTTAGATTGACGATTAGATTAAAATTTAAACAGGTATGCTCATTTGAACAGAACGCGTTGTTGCTTTATAGTATAAAATGTAGTAGGTACGATGATACTAAGCAGTGTAGTTCATAAAATCAAACGACCTAGGAGCAGGCCCAATGATAAAAAAAAACTTATCTATTAATCAAACAATAAACCTAATGCATTGTATTGCATTAGGTTTGCACTGGGGATATATAGACGATATCCCCAGTGAAGAAACAGTAGCCTATAATAATCAGTATAAGTATACATATGTATACATGTTGTGAACGTCTCATGTCACATCATAATAGGTCTATTATGAAATTGTCCTGCAGTAAACTTAAAGTTTATAATTCTTAAATATGCACAGTAGACAATTAACTTAACTAAAATACGGAACGAAGTGCAGATGGACAATCATACTCATTAGTAAAACTGCAAAATAAGAATTGTGTACAGTTTGACCTTTATCAAGTAAAAAAAACAGAATTCTAGTGTTTCTTTTGTCACGCGTCTCAACTCTGCGTTTACACAATTGCGGACGTAGTTAAGGCTAATTGACAAAATTACATTATGTAAACGTGGCATGTACATTTTATTGGGTGTTTATGGTTTTTCTTCTGGTCAGCTGCTGGATTTCTTAACAAGCGAATGAACAATTAATTACTGGCGAAATATAAATAACTTCGAAATTGCCGTTGAAGGTATATATATGAGAATAACACAGCACTGGATAGCCATTGTAGGACACTTATAACTCTCTTCAGACGAGGAAATATGTCTAAGAGGTCGAGAAACACCATCCAGAGTCGATGATTTGATAGAGAACATGAATCCAACTTCAGCGACGAGTGGCGCCGTAGTAAAAAGGAGGTTAAGTGGTTACTGAAGCCCTTAGACGTAAACACTCTGAATATTGCCACGCACTTTAAGATATGAGGACGAAATTTCATTTTATTCCATAACAGCTGTACCAACCTTTAGACCGAAGTAGAGAGATAGACAAGCCAATCTAAATTTGTATTTACAAAAGCTTTATAAATCTGATGGCATCAAAAGTGACTTGAAACTTTTAGTAATTTCCAAGATAAAGTCAGATCAGTGAAGTTAAACTTCTAAATGAGATCAGATGACAAATGATCTATCTTCGTCTTCGACGGAGTGCCTTTTAATTTGATGAACGACGAAACAAAAGTCTTTAGATTTAATTTTACAATCGTGACAGTTATTTTAATCACCTTCCTAACAAGGAAGATGGTTAAATTTAATTATACTAACGCAACAAATGTAGGTTTTGTCCGCCAAAAAATGCTAATTTCGTCTTTTTCTGTTGTCCTTAAATTAGATTGTTCATCATATTATTGTTAACATTTTTGGTAATGTTTCTAGCATGATCTCATCAAACTAAGATTTGTCATGCGAGTATTTCTACCACTGGGTGTTTTTGTTGCATTGGTTCAGTGTGCCTCCCATAGACATAACAAACGCGAATGAAACTCTCACCTTGAAAATTAAAAGTCTCAGTAGTATATTCTGAAGAATGTTATTGTAGCCTAAATAATAAGACGCCACGTATACTTTTATCAAGCGAGGTCACTGTACCGGCACTTAAATCCCTCAAACAAACACCAATTTTTCTAAGGAAAAACGTACTTACTTAACAAACGAATGGTTTTTTGTATCTTCGAGAATTTTTGGTATAAGCCTTTATTTTAGTAATAAATCTAAAAATATAGTATAGTAGAGAAATTATTTTTAACTCCATCAAGTTACGGCTTAAAATGTTATTTAAGCGGCAACAGTTTCCACTTAAAAAGCCGTTTTATGGTCATGGTAAATTGTAGAAAGCGAAAAGTTGTATATACACTGTTTTCGCACACGAAACAAAAGTCGTTGAATCATATATTTTTTATTTTTTCATAAAGATTACGGTAATTTTAAAGTCCGAATGTTTTCATAAAGAAAAAACTCATGGCTATATAAAAACAAAACTGTAAACCGTAAATCAACAACAGCACCTGACACCATTTTATTTATGAAGCCAAAATCTCTTGCGTCATAGTATCGTGAAATTTTGAAAGGATTGAGCGTCGTAGTCTTGTCTGGCGATTTCAAAGGCAATTATAATTTGTCGCACGATTGGGGTTATACCATTATCGATGAATTTAATCTTTCTTCTCTCAAAGAAATCCGGTACTAAAGGTAATGAAATAATGTAATTATGTTTTAGATCTTTAACTATATTTAACTTCTTCAGACTTGCCTTTGTTGGATTGATTCTAGAACGAATATCAAAGAAAATTCAAAAGCTGCCACCGACAAAATTTTCTCATAAACTTTCTGTTCTGTTAACTATTCAGTGAAACGTTACACTAGACGATAACGTCAAATGATTCCAATTTATGAGACAATTTGTAATGTAAAAACCATTAACGTGCTAACACACTATATAATATTGGACAATATTTTATGCAGCTCTGTTTCTTATAGACAAATTGTTACAGGCTCACTTCGGTAATTAGTGTCGTGTCTTTCTCGTGACAGGCCCATTTTTCTGGCTCAACTACTTTCTGAGTAATAATGTTTTAAATTTTAAATAATGCCCATTGTTTTAATATTAGTAAATCTTATTAACTCGAATGTTTTTTATTACTAATTTTGTTTTTTAAATTCCAATATAAACGGATTCGTAGAACAAAAACTGGACTTGTTCAAATTCATTATTGCTCTCTTCTCGTTGCCCTCCTTTCCATTCAATTGCCCCGGAGCTACGTTTAAATATCTTAAAGTGTATTGACGTCTACAAATTCAGCAAGCCTCACTTATCAGCTGAACGCTTCATTAAATTATTGGTCGCTGTAACAGCTTTGTACATTTCATCATATGTTCGTTGTAACATGATTATAATTTGTGTTCTAACTATGAACCTTAACGTATATTGGCAAGTGTTGTGTTTGAATGTGAGCATTCAATTGTTTGTGTTGAGTCGTGTTACTAAGTTGTTGGTATAGTTAATGAAACTTGTGTAATGTGAGAGTAATTCTCATGTGCGGTCGGTCGTAAACTCGGGACGTACCAGTATTCTTATCGACTTTTCTTTTACGACATCCGAATTTATTATGTACCGGCTTTTCGTTCTATCTTTGACGTTAACTAGGTATTATTTGAATGAAATTTTTTTGATGAACTCATTACTCGTGTGCACTGCGCGTAATTGCTGTGAATATGGAACTCATTGATCTACTACAGCTGTAGTTATAAATATGTATTATACCAGTAAATACAGTGGTAGTCAACAAAGTATAAGGTATTATTAAGTATTTCAATGAACATGAACGATACAAATTAATTTTCCTCTGTAATATGAAATTTAATTAATACTCAGAGAACGGAAATAGAGTTACCTCCAATATTTATTTATATTTGCCTAATTTGCTTAAAACCGAAATACCATTACCTTTCTTACTATTTCAGTACAAAACCTTGACAGAATGCTTAGTGTGGGATATAACAGTTATAGGTTGACCCAAAACGTTGATTTGAATGAAAATTAATGCCCCTTGAGTTATTGCGGCAACTAGAGTAGAATTACAACCCACATAAAGGCCAGATTAGTTTTAGTATGTGGTTCTTAGCTAACCAAATGGCTGATATTTTGCGATCAAGTTTAACGTTTCCTACAAAGTAACGTGGCTGCGGAAATGAATAATCTATAGCGTCTCTTGACTTTATTGTATATGGTACATCGACGAGTATACGGTAGTTGAGCTTCTTTCGACTGATACTTTTCTCCGTTTCTGGTGAATCGCCATATTTCATATTTCATTCTCTCCCACTTTGCTATGGACGAAGTCGTAGTTAGTTGGATTATTTTCTAGTTACATTGCGAACTCTTAAGGCCAATTATTTATCTTTCTTTTGGATTACCTGTTTCTTTATTATCGCTGGGGAATCCTTTTACTGATACCCGGTCGATTAAAGTAACAGATTGGGTTATGTC
The DNA here is from genome assembly GCF_030267445.1 of Bombyx mandarina. Classification (NCBI taxonomy): domain Eukaryota; kingdom Metazoa; phylum Arthropoda; class Insecta; order Lepidoptera; family Bombycidae; genus Bombyx; species Bombyx mandarina. Next base: position 11,850,858 of record NC_143213.1, read on the forward strand.
GGACTCCGGCGCCTCCAGTTGAGAGGAGGGAGAGGAGGAAGACCGAGGTTACTTTGGTCGAGAAGATCAGGTTCAAGATTTTTAAATACTCAGGAATGTGCCAGTCAAATCTCCGTTGACACACTTAGAAACCTAACAATAGCAAAAATGTAATTTTATTATATTTATATGACTTCATTGGTATAGTGTTTATCTCCTGTAATTAGTTCGCTTTACATGTTTCTATCTGTCCGATAAAATAAAAAATGAATAGCATCAGTACTACCTCCAGCATTAATGTATATTCAAGTAACGAAATATATGCAAATAAATTTCATACGAGCGAAACCGACAGTGAATCTAAGATATTTTGATTGTAATTATTATTAACGCACGTTGTCATGGTGACGCCGGGCTTTACAGGATCCGTCTTATTGATTAATTACGAACATGTTACTCCTGATAAATGATTTCGATCCTTCGCCTGTCCGTTATATTGATACGGATAATCAATTCTACTTGATTCTAGACGTATTGGTTGTAAAAGTTTAGTTATCTAGTTTACTCTTGTCTTTGTTGTGTAGTACCAGATAGGAAAGGTTCGTCACCGTCAAGTAACTCATCGCGTGAAAAGTGCGGCCGAGATACGTTAAAAACGATTTTCCTTACTTTGGTTAGTCTTTTTTACTTTCAGCTAATGATTTCACTATACCTCGCTTTTATGAAAAATGGAGTGCTAGTTTTAAAAGTAATTTAAAAAGTGAAGTACCTTTGATTTTTAAATTTCATCTTAGATGCTACTGTTATTAAATTCCGTTTTATAAATATGAGTTTACTATAAATAAAGGTACAGAATTCATTCAGGTTTCGATTTTTTAAACAATTTTTTTTAACTTCCCTGCTATAAGTTCGAGATTTATAAATATAAAATTGTAAAAGTGCTTCGGAGTATACCGTATAGTCTTTACGGTATTGGGTTTTGGCGTCACATTTGAGAATGCTTAAGTCAAGAATCATGAGTATAACGTTAGACATGTAATCGTTTCAGCGATTTCAGTCGAGTCCCAATAATGTTGCCAAGTTTGATATGTCACTCTCTGACAGAAAATTTTCATTCGTATATTATCCAAACATGCTCTCAGAAAAATAAGAATATACATACAATATAATTTAATATAACATTATTATATAAAACATATAACAGCGTTGATAGTCACCTCGGTCCAGATGCAAGTGAATTCCGACGCTCACATGAGCTAAAATACTCAGCAAATTTGTTAAAAATTAAGTAATCTTAACCGAAGCAATACGTTCCGGCACGCGTTTAAGGTAAATCAAGCTTTAGTGAACATAAATAATGAATCGTAATCATTCATCATAACACTAGTAGGCAGAGCGAAGAATAATACCATCAACAAAATGAGGTACATGCGATGAAACAGTTTGAACAAGAAATAAGATAAATCAAAAGGAATTCTCGTAAAGGCGTTTAGTATTTGTTCGTCGAGACTACAAACAGCGGAAGACCAATCAATCTGTTATCGCAATTCAATAAGCAATAAAACGGAATGTGATTGTTTCTGATTGCGATCGTGTTGATTGGTGATCATCGAGGCTTCGCGTTGAAAATTAATTCGACCATGCGTTCGCTTTGTTTGCTGTTGTATGTGCCTGCATTGTTCTTAATAACTCAATGCACTTTCTTACCTTATAGGGACATGCATGATTATGTGAAAGACGGACGTAAGTTGAGTTTTGTTTTCTAAGACTTTAATTTTGATTGCCGTCTGAAGTATTATCATGAGTATATATCAGGAATATCAGGAGTATTACCTATTCTATTGTTAGTCTGGTAATTCATAATTAGTATCTTGAATACTGGTAAGTATATTGGTTGTGGGGTCGATAATGGTATCCTGGAAATTTTTATCGCAGCAGTAAATCTAAGGAAGCATTTTTTAATTTCAAGTTTCAAGATTGTCAGTGAGTTCCGCCTCCTATTTTTGCTAAAATAAAAAAAAGAAATTCTGCGATTTGACTATTTTAGGCCCTAATTTAATTATTATTTTTTGAAAATTTAATCTATCAATCTAGTCAATCGTCGTGGAATTAGAGTTCACCAAAGCTAAAGATAATGATATTTCGTGAATGTTATGTATTCATTCGTTGTCTTTGTATTTACAGCATTCTATTACTAATGTTAACTGTGACTAAGATCAATGAGTTTCTCGCCGGTTCGTCTTAATGGGTCGCGATTCCGATCCGGTGGTAGGTTCTGAGAAGCACCGCTCTTGCCAGGGCTAGAGTTGCAACTTCTCTCAGGTAAAACCCGTAAGCACACCTACCCGTCCGGGCATAGCTGTAATAATCTCTTAGGCTACCAGCGAATAGGTACAAAAAAAAACAAATATTCCAGAAAAATCTAAACATAGAAGATAGCTTACTTATCTGTGAGAAACTTTTCTTTCTGGCACGCTGTATTTGTTCGTATTAGTGATTCGAGTGATTTATTTGTTTGTTTCGCTGTAACGATTAAACGTTAAAAGAGATAATTTTGGACAGAACCTAAACATAAAGATTCTTAATGTTGTTCTTCTATCTAATATTCCCAAAGGAGGGTCTGGCATTAGAATATAATGAAATTTGTATTTTTTTAATTTTTTTATTGCTTAGATGGGTGTTCACAGTTACTGGAGCCCATAGACATTTACAATATAAATGCCGCTACTCACCTTTAGATATGAGTTCTAAGGTCTCAGTATAGTTACAACGGCTGTCTCACCCTTCAAACCGAAACGCATTACAGCTTCACAGCAGAAATAGGCAGGGTGGTGGTACCTACCCGTGCGGACTCACAAGAGGTCCTACCACCAGTAATTATGCAAATTATATTTTGCGGGTTTGATTTTTATTAACGACTTTTATTACACGTAAATTCCATTTCTTTAATTATAAAATTACAGGTGCAGTCGATGGTCCGTTTCCATCGAGTTTAAAAAACGTACCGTACTATTGTTACCAACCTCCCTCCAAAGGACCTTGTGATGGCATGCATTTGGTCTGGTTCTTCGACGTTGTGAGGAGACGATGCATGCAAATGTTCTATTCAGGATGCGGAGGAAACGAGAACAGATTTAACAGCAAAGTCGAATGTAATAGGCATTGTGAGAGCAAGAGGAGAATTTAAAGAATATTAAAAGAATCTGACAGAATTTGTTTTTAATACGCTTTTATTAGCTTCAGACATATGTATGTTTGTAACGGAATCTTTCAACCCCCTTCAAAACGTCGGATTAACTCGAAATTTCGTGTACTTATTAGGGCCCATGACAATTCAATATTAAAAAAAGCGAAAAAATATATATTGAAAAAATTGAAAGTCAACTAAAAATTGAAAAATAAATAATACTTTAAAAAAACTAACAAAATACGCTTTTATAGAAAGTCCAACAAAAAATGGATATTAAATTTTAATAAATTTGAATTAAAAATAGTGTATTCATAAAATATTTATAACTACTTATAACATGCACCCCACGTTTTTTGTTAGTTTTTTAAACTATATAACGAATTATTAAAATAATACCAGTTTAAGGTGTATTTTATAATTAAGTATAACGATGTAAAAATATATTTCATTGGTGCTATATCGACTGACAGCTTTCTGAAAAACTATGTGGTTGCCCGGCGACGTCTCTGCCGCTCCGCCCGCATGCATTCCCCTTCAAGACCGACTAGTAGAGTAAATAGGGATGTGTGATGTGTGCGTTATACACTCCCCCTTTTGATCAGGTGAGGACCTATCACCTGGTCAAACAACACAAATAACGCGGACTGACACCTAAGCAATAACTTTACGCGGGCGACCTCTACCACGTTTAGGTACGACCGGCTCAGGACATTCACCCTCTCTAGCATGATAACGCCTTAAATCCGATACGTGGTACTTACCAAAAACCTCACCGGATCTATGAGCCAAAAGGTAAGTAGTAGGACTCACCTTTCTAGAGATGACGTAAGGTCCATCCCGTTTCGGGTTGAACTTGGAGGTAACACCCTTCGCAGCGTTACTAAGAACATGGGTCTTCATTAACACCAAGTCACCTTCTAAATATTCTTCGGGAGAGGAACGACCTTGATCAGCATATGCCTTGCGAGAGTCCTGATGACGTTCAAGGTTCTCCATTGCTGTCGAGATGGTATCGGCAAGCTTGAGCAAGTACGGTGTAATCTGGGGTACAAAATTTTCAGATGCAACGACCGCTCTTAGGTCCGACTGGACCGTCAAAGGGGACCGCAACTCACGACCGAAAGTCAGGTAAGCAGGGGTATGCTCAGTAGACCTAGTGAGAGAACTATTAAACGCAAATCGTACGAACGGCAATACCTCTGGCCAGTTTTGGTGACGACCCTCAACCAATATGGCGATGTGAGCTTTCAGGTCCCGATTCTTTCGTTCAACTGGATTCGCCTCCGGGTGATAAAGAGGGACTATGCTTTGCTTTACACCTAGAACAAACATAGCCTTCTGCATGACATCAGCTACAAACTGCACTCCGTTGTCAGAAATCAAGCGCCGAGGTAGACCAAATCTCATAAATACCTCATTGACCAGCGTCTTGGTACAGATCTCTGCTGTAGCTTCCGTGAGAGCGAAGACTTCTACCCACTTACTGGCAGTGTCCTCTACAATAAGGATCCACCTTTCACCTTGCGGTCCTCTAGGCAAAGGACCAAAGAGGTCAATCGCAAGAGTTTCAAACCTCTGAGCGGGAACAGGAGTCTGTAACAGTCCAACTGGCTTAAGGTTAGATGGCTTGTACCGCTGACATTCAACACAAGTCTTAAGATATTGAGTTACAAACCGTCTCATACCAGGGAAATAGAACCTTTGCGAGATACGGTGCAATGTTCTATCGATACCACTATGACCGGCAGTAGGCGAGTCATGGCACTCGAACATGACTTTACTCCGCAGACTTTCTGGTATGACGAGTTGAGGCTCTTCGGAATCAGTATCAGGCACATACCTATACAAAACCGCTTGATTCAAAAGATAACCTCTCTCAGTCCAGCGATTAACAGCAAGTTCATCCTTACCTTCGAGGTCCTGGATAATCTTGGCAACCTCTGCATCACCCAACTGAGCTTCCCGGGTCGAAGTCGCATCCCAGTGTGGTACGTCTATGACAACCGGGCAAATGTCGCATGCCGGTGTTCTCCCATCACTGGTCGACTAAGAGTATCGGCTAATACATTGGCCTTACCTGGGGTATACTCGATACGCAGATCAAAAGCCTGCAGCTTCATTGCCCAGCGAACCAACCTACCGCTTGGTGACTTCAAGGAAAACAGCCACTTCAGAGGTTGGTGGTCAGTCATCACACGGACTGGATGACCATCAATGTAACCACGGAATCGCTCGACAGCCCAAACTACCGCGAGAGCCTCTCTCTCAGTAGTAGAATAATTTTGTTCGGCTGTGGTAAGCAAACGACTAGCATACTCTATTGGATGTTCATCATGGGGCGACTCCCCCTGCAGTAGAGCAGCACCCAAAGCATAGTTACTAGAGTCTGTCCTCAGTAAAAACGGCTTAGTGTAATCCGCTTGTACTAAAATAGGAGACGTGGTCAACAACTTCTTAAGAGATTCAAACGCCTTACTTTGCTCCAAACTCCATTCCCAAACATACGATTTCTTAGTCAAGCGTGTGAGTGGTTCAGCTACCTTTGCAAAGTCCGGTATAAATTTGCGAAACCAGGAACACGTTTGAAGAAAAGTGCGTAAGTGCTGAAGACACTTAGGCTCCTTCATATCTAATACCGCGCGTACCTTGCCTTCATCCGGAGATATACCCTCCTGAGAGATCACGTGACCCAAATACTTGACCTTTTCTCTAGCAAAGACGCACTTGTCTCGATTAGCTCGAAGCTTAAACAAGCGGAGACGGTCGAATACTGCACGGAGATCTGAAAGGTGGCATTGGTATGAATCTGAGATTACCAATATATCATCAAAATAGGCTAATACGGTAACGTCCTTAAGCGAGGATCCCGATCGAAATCTATCTATAAGTCTCTGGAACGTAGCTGGCGCATTCTTTAGTCCAAATGGCATACGCTTGAAACGATACATACCGAACGGTGTGACAAAGGCCGTTTTATCCTGATCCTTGATACTGCACTGCCAGTAACCACTTCGAAGGTCACAGGAACTCATCACGCAGCCTTTTTTAGTTGACTGCAGCAGCTCGTCAATGCGTGGCATAGGATACGCATCACCCTTTGTGACAGCATTAAGCCGACGATAGTCTACACAAAACCTATACCCACCATTAGCCTTTGGTACCAGAACGGTTGGTGCAGACCAGGCAGACTCGCACTCTTCGATGATTCCGTCTTTTAACATCTGATCGAGTTCCGCGCGAATAATCTCCTTCTTCGCGGGCGTGACTCGGTAGGGTGGTACAGCAATAGGGGCGTGGTCACCCGTATCGATATGATGTTCAGCAAAGGGCGTTGGCTCTCCGACTTTGTCAAAAATATCAGAATACTCACCAAGAAGATTTTCTAAGCTGGAGCGTTCCTCTTGTGTCAACAAAGTGCCCTCATCCTGCCTCAATAGGTTGACAGAGGCGCACTGAACCATCCCGCGTGTACTTTCTGTTAGCAGAGGGTGAATGACCCGAGGTCGATCAGCTGTCCACCATGTCATAGTAGAAAAATTCAAGACCAGCTCAAATTTTGTAATAAAATCGATGCCTAAGAGTGTCTCGTTATTTGACGCGTTAGGGAATACAACAAATTCTACAGGTATACACCTAGACATACAATTTACATTTACACACGTTAACTTAACAATATCAGTACGTATGCTACCATCAGCAAGCTTCACTGACATTTCTTGTGAATTAAATTTAATACCTAAACGTAACAAAAGTGAGTACAAGGTTGAACTCGCGATACTACGCCGAGCGGCAGTATCAATAAGCGCTGTACCGGGATACCCACAAATCTCGATATTTAAAATAGGTCTACCCTGAGCAACAATAACATTAGTATCATTACATTGAACATTACAAATGGTATCAAGTGAATGGAATACATTATGTTGTGATTGTGACGTATTTTGATAAATAACATCGCATGTCGAAACACTTTCTTTACATTTTGGACAATTTGCTCGAATATAACCCTTTTCACCACAACCATAGCAAAACAAGCTAGACTTATTACTATCATTTGACTTTCTAGAGTTCTTAGGACACGTATCACGTGTATGACCACGACACTTACAATAAACACAAAATAACTTTTTATCATTTATCTCACTTTTCACTTTAACCGCGGAATTATTTTTATCGGCACTGATTGGAGTCGAAGACGACGATGAACGCTGCGGAGACTGCACCCATGACCGCTGAACTACCGCGGTACTCTGTGGCAGTAATCCAGGATGCGCCGGAGACGCAGGCCCGATGCTTCCCGCTAAAGTCGCACCATCCGATGTGACGACGCGTGAACTTCGCGAGCCGGCCGCCGGATAGCATGTCGATTGCACACGGGACGACGACGTTGACTTTATGCTCATAGTAGCATTTTCCATGAGCGACTCTTCAATAGCTCGCGCTTTATCTATCAGGGATTCAATACTGGACACCGCATCTCGTGACAAACGTTTTCGAATACGCCTATCCAATAAGCCGTATATCATGTCCAACTTCACTTGTTCGGGTAATACGTATGGTAATGTCGACATCATAGCCCTTATTTTAATAATAAACGAATCCGCGAGCTCTTCGTTTTGCTCGACAGCGAATATGTTACGGAAAATCTTGTAGGCTGGACGTGGAATACCATACATACATCGTAGTCTCTTGACAGCTTCGGGCCATGAAGACACTTCGGTCCGGACCCCTCGCCACCATACTGCAGCTTCACCGTGCAGCAGCATAGGCAGTCCTCGCAATGCAAGATCATCGCTGATCGACGCACACTCTTTAAAAATCTCCACTGAGTCGATGAATGCTTCTATAACTTCAGGGTCACGGCTCTGACCATCGAAGCGCGACGTACACTTAGCCATGTTGCCGGACTTACTGGTTAAAGACGTGGGTGTCGGTGAGGATGCTATCGCAGCGTCGGAAACTTCAGGGAGTGCACCTGAGCTACCTCTCGCGTACGATGTCATGAGGGATTCGACGAGTTGCCGATTCACTTCCGCCTGAGTTTTTGCGAAGGCGGCAAGGAATGAGGTCAACTGGTCCCCAGACATAAGTACTGGCGAAGGTCTTGCGGCTTCATCTTCCGAGCTGGACTGATTATCACTCACAGCACCTGCACGTACTTTGCGTGGCGGCATCTTCTAGAACATTCTTTCTAGCACACACAATGAACTATGATTTTAATAACTTCGGTACGAAATCCAGTTTAAACTGGGTTCGCGGCCACTAGTTGGGACGCCACTTATAACGAATTATTAAAATAATACCAGTTTAAGGTGTATTTTATAATTAAGTATAACGATGTAAAAATATATTTCATTGGTGCTATATCGACTGACAGCTTTCTGAAAAACTATGTGGTTGCCCGGCGACGTCTCTGCCGCTCCGCCCGCATGCATTCCCCTTCAAGACCGACTAGTAGAGTAAATAGGGATGTGTGATGTGTGCGTTATAACTATTATTTATTTTTTGAATTAAAAATTTGTCTTAATCAATTTGACAGGATACGATATTTGCTCGTCCTAGGTACGACGTTAAACTTCCTCATCCTGGGTACGACGTTAAACTTCCTAGTTGCCAACCCGCATGCCCAGCGTGGTGACTTAAGGGCACAAACTCCCCAATGATAGGACACAAAATGCAACGGCCCCCAGTACCCGGCAGCTCTACTATTCCTGGCCACGGTGGCGGTCACGGTAACGGTAGGGCAGGGGGTGCGAAGAATCCCCGGTCGGCAGACCACCATAAACAACTGACCATTGGCACGTTTAACACCCGGACTTTGAGGCGAGATGAGGATGTAGAAGAGCTGGAAGTAGAATTGAGGTCCATTAAATGGCATATCCTTGGGCTTTCGGAGGTCCGTAGAAAGGGTGAGGACACCGTCATCCTCGAGTCTGGAAACCTCTTCTACTATCGTGAAGGAGACCAGCTCTCTCAAGGCGGTGTTGGGTTCATCGTTCACAAAGCCATCGCTAACAACGTCTTGGAGCTATCGAGTGTGTCGTCGCTGGTGGTGTACATTATAGTTAAAATCTCAGAGAGATATTTACTCAAGGTCGTGCAAGTGTATGCACCAACGGCGACACACCCTGATTGTGAGGTTGAGGCCTTATATGAAGACATCTCTAAGGCCATTCATAACACCACCAAGACCCACTTCACCGTTGTAGTTGGCGACTTCAACGCCAAAGTGGGAATACAAGGGGAAGGCGAATCCATAATTGGAGGGTATGGTTTGGGGACGAGAAACCACAGAGGACAAATGCTTGTCAATTTTCTGCAGATGGAGGGACTCTATTTGATGAACTCGTTTTTCAAAAAGAAGCCCCAAAGGAGATGGACTTGGCAAAGTGCCGACAAAGTGGCACGGAACGAGATCGATTTCATCATGGCGGATAAGAAGCGAATATTTACGGATGTCTCAGTGGTCAACAGGTTTAGTGCCGGCAGTGACCACCGACTTATTCGAGGAACCCTAAATATCGACATAAGGCTTGAAAGAACCCGGTTGATGAGATCGACTCTGCGCCCGTCTCTTCCCCAAATCATCCAAGTTTCCGAGAAGTTCCAATTGGAACTTCAAAATCGATTCAGTCTGCTGGATCCCACTGAGGACGTGAACGACGTGGTGGAGAACATGGCGGCGACACTACGTGAAGTTGGTGGAAGATACTTTGGATCACAGCGGAGAGTTCGTGAAGCCAAGCTAACCCCTGAGACTCTGGCATTAATGAGGAAACGACGAGAAGCCACTCCATCCGCAAGAGCTACAGCAGAGTACGCAACCTTAAATAAGGACGTCCGGAGGATGGTGAGGCGTGACTACCGTAGCTTTAATGCTAGACGCATTGAAGCTGCGATAGAGCGCAATAAAGGCCTTAAAGCCCTTGTACGGACGTCTAAAAGTGCTCCTCTGCTTAAGCTTAAGCGAGAAGATGGTTCTATAGTTACTTCCAAGCCAGAAATCTTAGGCGAGGTCGAAAAATATTATGGCAAACTCTACGCAATGCACACTTCTCTACCTACACCCGCCAACCGAGCTAGTGACAGCCGAGCACCACTTACTCGGCATTACTCGGATGATGTCCCGGACATCAGCATCGGGGAGATTCGGATGGCCCTGGAACAGCTCAAAAATAGTAGAGCGCCTGGTGAAGATGGAATTACTACGGAGCTGCTGAAATCCGGAGGGGTTCCTATCCTGAAGGAAGTATGGAGCCTGTACAATTCCGTCATACACAATGGGACTACACCATTGGCGTGGACAAGGAGTCGGGTCATGTTGTTCTTCAAGAAAGGTGATAAAACTTTGTTGAAGAACTATAGACCGATATCTCTTTTGAGCCACGTCTACAAGGTCTTTTCTAGGGTCATTACTAATCGTCTCGCCCGAAGGCTTGATGAATGCCAGCCACCGGAGCAGGCTGGGTTTCGAAAGGGTTATAATACCGTAGACCATATTCACACCCTCAGACAGATTATAGAAAAGTCTACAGAATATAATCTGCCACTTTGCGTGGCTTTCGTGGACTACGAGAAAGCCTTTGACTCTATCGAGACCTGGTCAGTTCTGGAATCCTTACAGCGATGCCAGATAGACTATCGCTATATCGAGGTGTTGAAAAGTCTATACGAAGCCGCGACGATGACCGTACAAATCCAGGATTGCCAGTCTAGACCTATCAAGCTGCAGCGGGGTGTCCGACAGGGAGATGTTATATCTCCGAAACTGTTCACCGCTGCACTTGAAGATGTCTTCAAGACGCTGGACTGGAAAACATGTGGAATCAACGTCAACGGAGAGTACATGTCACACCTTCGATTTGCCGATGACATAGTCTTAATGTCGGAATCGCTGGAGGACCTCAGTCGTATGCTCAACGATCTCAATGCTGCTTCCCGATGCGTGGGACTGCGGATGAACCTTGACAAGACGAAAGTCATGTTCAATGATAAAATCGTCCCGGGCCAAGTTACCCTCTCGAATGCAGTCATTGAAGAGGTAAAATACTTTGTCTACCTCGGTCAGGCTATCCAGCTTGGCCGGGGTAACTTCAATACAGAGATTGAGAGACGCATACGACTGGGTTGGTCGGCATTTGGGAAATTCCGTGCAATCCTCACCTCGCAAATTCCTCAATGCCTGAAGACAAAAGTCTTTAACCAGTGCATTCTCCCCGCTATGACCTACGGCGCGGAAACCTGGACACTGACGGCAGGGCTGGCCCATAAGTTAAGAGTCGCACAGCGGGCGATGGAGAGAGCTATGCTAGGTATTTCTCTAAGGGACAAAATCCGGAACGAAGAAATTCGACGGAGAACCAAAGTCGACGACATAGCTCTCAAAGTTAGCAGGCTGAAGTGGCAATGGGCCGGTCACATCTGTCGAGCCAGCGACGCCAGGTGGGGGAGGAAAGTCCTCGAATGGAGGCCACGGATGGGTATAAGGAGCGTGGGGCGTCCTCCAACCAGGTGGACTGACGACTTAGTGCGCACGGCGGGAAGTCGTTGGATGCGGAAGGCGGAGGACCGCATTATGTGGAAGGCATTGGGGAAGGCCTATGTCCAGCAGTGGGCAGATAAAGGCTGATGATGATGATGATGATATTTGCTCAATCAAACTCCGCATTGTAGTTTATTTAATTACAAGTCGTTAACACTTGCCACTTTAAATGTTTATAATAATTGTCAATTTTTTGTCAGTATAGAGTGAAGCGACTAGGGCTGTTGCCGAATGTGATTTCAATGGGTAATTACGTTATACTTAATGGAAATTGCGATGCCAGGTGTAATAGTAATTATAAATTGCAGTCCAAATTCGGATCAAATAATAAAGTGCTACTATGGCAATATGATTTCAATGACTATTGCTAATCGGTAACCCGCAACTGTGATAATGTCAGCTAATGATTTGTCTGTTTATCTATTCCAATAAAATAGTACAATAAAACGAATCCTCAATACATAATACTACTAATATTTATGAGTTGTCGATGCTCGAACAATATTTATCATTCTATAAAATAATGGTCATTAAGGTAATCATGGCGGTGTTCAGCTCGTTGGTTTCGAACAGAGCGATAATGTATTCTAATTAAATCTATATGAAGCGATGTATAAAATGTAATTTGTCTAAATAATTTAAAAAAAAAACCCTAAATCTGAAAGTGAAATTTTGTCTTTAAGCACGCGCACTGCCTCGCATTCTTAAAAAAAAAATGTAGGTACTTCATTTTGTCATTTTCCCAAAACAGCATCCTCATAATGATATCTAATGAAACATAGGAAAGAGCCGTATTTGCTATGTTCTGCTTAACATTTGATTTTAAGGAAACTTTCACATGATGTTACGATCAAGTCTGAAGGTATGAACGTACTTTTATACCCATAAGCACGGAGTCGCCCTACCTCTGCTCGCTTTACAAACACCAACGTAAAACTTTCATAACGCACCTGTTTGCCTCTCGCATTTGTGAAAATATTCCACGGTTGGTTCCAAGTTTGAAAGTCGCCCTTTTTGCTGCCTAGTATATTAATTTTTGGAGTTCCATTACCAAGTGACAACAATTGGAGTCGCAATAATAAACGGCCGTCTGGTGTAGTGGTAAGTGACATGGTCACTACACAAGGGGGTCGCGGGTTCGAATCCCGCCAAGGGAAGATATTTATATGATAAATATAAATGTCTTTCCAGGGTTATGGGTGTATATTAAATATATGTATGTGTATAAAAAAAATATTATATTTATTTCCGTTATCTGGTACTTGTAACACAAGTTCTTTACGAACTTAGCACAGGACTAGTTAACGTGGCGTGATTGTTAGTAAATATTTATATTTATTTATTTATTTAATATCAATATGCTCATCTGTTCCTATATTGAAACCAATTTTTCATAGGCCCTCTCTAAGTATTCATTTAATTCATTTTTTTGTATAGAATGCAGGTACAAGTATGGTCTAAGTATAAAATATATTCAATCCCACTACATTCTGCCTATTGGCATACAAATTTGAAGGAGAAACTTACAGCTAATTTAAATTAGGTATTAAGTTAAATTTAACAATGAGATCACAAAAGTTTATTATAAAAATTGAGATCTTAATAAGGAGAGTGTTACAATTCATTATTTAGGAATTCGATTATTTAGGAATATTGTATTGAATTTGCAAGACAATAATATATAATAGCAAATAAATTAGGGATGAAGGGTTATACACAATTAATAACCGCTAATAATAATACATATATAGACAGTTAAAGTGTAATTATTCAAGTGCTTTCAAAAAGGACTTATTTTCAGTAATCATTTGCCATGAATCTTCTATTGCTCACGTTGAAATTTTAGCCAAAACATAAATACCAACTATGAGCACTTGACTGTGTGTTATCCAACATGTATGTCTAGTTAAGCCATTTTCATGTTTTCTGCAAATATTTAAAGATCTTTAATAGACACTGTAACAAGATATTAGTTTTACTTAGCCAAACGCTTAGCTTAGCGAAGTAGGTTAGTGTGTACAGTTGAGAAATCGGTAATTATAAGGAAATTATTGAGTATTTGTATTATATTATATTTTGCCCCCTGGCTAGATGGTGCGATGACCTCCGCACGGTGGCCGGCAAGAAGTGGATGAGGAGAGCCGCAGACCGGGCTCAGTGGTGTGGATTGGGAGAGGCCTATGTCCAGCAGTGGATGACTGTGGGCTGTTGATGATGATGATGATGATGATGATGATGATGATGATGATGATGATGATGATGATGAGTATTTGTAATGGATCATCTTGATAAAATTGACGTCATAAGCTTTGCCTTGCGTCAATAGATTTATGCGATCGCACATCAAATCGTTTTGCAGTTTTTGATTAATCACATTCCGTAGTCAGATCGATGTGAAGCATTACCAAGCGACAGCGGCTCTGCCGCTTTCACTTAATTGCATATCACTTTGAATCGCACTCTGTGTTACCAAGGGCACTTGATGTTCGAACAGATAGTTTGTAGGAATCGTGCCATTTCCTGATTAAGTTCGTACTTTAGTTTCTCTTAAATTATTTGAGTCTATTAATATGTGATATAGGGAGGTAGTTGCAGTTGCACGCGTAAAAAGACACCAATTTCAATGATTTTTAAAAAAGTAGTAGAGTATATTTTATAAAACTGATTGTACAGAGGTTGTTATTAATGTTTTTACTAAAACAATATTTTTTTTTATATTAAAAAATCGCCATCATCTAAAATTTTCCACGAGTAGTAAGTACTTTGGGGTGACCATCAGAACAGCCTTCCGGATCATCTGAATTAAAAAAATAATAATTTAATCTTTAGCTAAATGTTTTCTTTGTATTACAAATAAACTTTAATCGAAGGATTTTAATTAATGTTAAAAATTGCAATTTTTTTAAGCAATTGACTAATCTTTTTTTCGTCCAAAATTGATGTGTTAACATTCAGAAGATGCTACTTTTTGAATTTAAAAAAAACACACACACATACACACACACCCAGCTAAAAGTGAGTAAAAGTAAAGTTGAACGTCCGTGACAGACGGATAGACAAATATGATATGTAAATCTCGGAGCGTTAGAAATTAATTTTATGGTGGCTTCTCGTGATGTGTGTTTTAATCAAAGTTTATTTACCTGTTCAAAGAGATTGGTTCGTAAAGGCACGCCAATTTTATTAACTTACGAATCGAAGTTGGTTTATTTATTTACAATTTACATTATCAATGCCGCAGCGGTACCACCTTTTTTTTTATTGCTTAGATGGGTGTACGAGCTCACAGCCCACCTAGCGTTAAGTAGTTACTGGAGCCCATAGACATCTACGACGTAAATGCGCCACCCACTTTGAGATATAAGTTCTAAGGTCTCAGTATAGTTACAACGGCTGTCCCACCCTTCAAACCGATATTTATTATGTCTATAATTGAATTGGTATGTAACAGCGAGGGGACAACAAAAAAAAACACCAGAAAACAACAACAACAAAAAAAACGAATGCATTTTAAGACATTACTACATCGGTACATCATCAAGATAAATAATAATATGTATAAATAATCGAAAACTTCATTTCTCACGTCATTGTATTATGTCATTGGGGACTTAGAGAATCGAATGTTCGAAGCTCAAGATCGTATCTCGCTCTATTTCGAATGAACTAAACTCTTCTGACATCTTGTTACATTGGTATTCTCTTGGCAGTTTTTGTTTTCGTTCACTTATATTTCCAGTAATGTCTCTATACAACACGTATATTGAATATCATATTTGTTATGCTGATATTCAATATAATAGGAACTTAAAATATAAGACTGGAAGTCAAAATTAAGTTTATTCTGTTCAAAATCCATCGATATAAACAAGAAGACTTGGAATACAAAATGGAAATTCAAATTTAAATTCACATTTTTGAAGTGAAACTTCTTTAGGCGCACGAGGGTAAAATTTTTACAGATGTAACGTCACGCAGGTATGCAACGGAAGTGTCGAAAAATTTTAATACAGCGCCATCTATAAGATTTTTTTGTTTGTGAAACTGCTGAATCGGTTGTTTATCCGATTCGTTGTTTTTTTTTCGTCTAAATCTAAAAAGTAGGCTATGCAGTATTAGGAGTTTATATAGTAAATTTAAATTTTACACAATATTTTTTAAAAAAGATTAAAGATACTGTTTTTAAAAAACACTACATAAATATAGATTGCAGCTGATGGCGGTGTCTACGACACAAGCCAACTAGAGTGAGAAACCTCCTCACAATGCGCGCAGTATCGAGGATAACTGCTTTCTGTATTATGCCCCTAACCCAGCTGGATAATTATTATTATAGTTATTACTTGCTAGTATACCTAATCTTTTAACTCACCAGAATAGTATTATGGAAGATCCATTCTCACATAATATTTATCATCATCGTATTTCATCATCAATTTAAATTTGTTATTATTGTCATTTTGCTTCTTTTTTAAATTTTACGAGTCACTTTTATGACGAATAGTGAATGATGATGATAACATAAAACGGTTACCGTGTCACGGGTCGTTGTTCTGCTCCAAGCTCATTAACGTGTGACCACGTCGCGCCGGACTCGATGCAATTGCTTTAGTTATTATTCAGTGCAAGCTCAGCGAGTTTTACGTTGAAAACGAACTATGCATTTCAGATATGACGAAGTTTTGCCAAGCAAAATCTAGATATTTTTTTTTGCAAGTTCGTGATTAATATTATATTTGAAATCCTTATATCCTAATAGCTGAACTTTTTGTATTATTATTATATGATTTTTAAAAATATCAGTCACCGTAGCTTGGGCTTGTAGACAATCATAATAAAAGTTTAAATCCAAAAATACTGCACTAGTTTTTACATAACGTTCTAAACGGCTCGGCTTCTAAAAGTCACAAACAAACAGAAAAATATCTGAAAAAATTATATGGATTTGGAATCTGACTAATTGGAAGGCATAAACAACACAACGTAGGTACGCCTGCTCTAATGAATAAGGTTGATAACTTAATTCTAATGATCATTTTATTGTCCTTACTTTCGAACTGAAATGCGTGGATCTTACGACGCAGGTTTTATAGGCAGCGGCTTAACGTTGCCCCTGACATTGTCAACGTCCATGGGTGACGGTAACCATTTGCTATCAGGTGGGCTATAAGCACGTGTATCGCTACAAGGGCAACAACAATAAAATTAAAATAAGATCGCGACAGTAATTAATAATACATGCAGATTCACAATAGGTTTCCTTAAAAATCTGTGCATTTGTTTCTTATTCGAGATGATGTTTATTCATCGTGGAAAAAAAAGTTGAAGATATAATAATAATAGTATTTACTTTAAAACGATATCTGCCCTAGAATTCGGATCATAGTTTTTGTATACCTATAATAATTCCGCACATGTCCCCAGGCAACGAAAATGTCAATATGTATTTTTATCTAAATCACTAACATCGGTGGTTTCTTAAAAGATATATCTTCTATAGAGTTTCTTTGTCAAAATGCATTGTATTGCGAACGGCAAAGTAACGAATACTGCGCCATAAAAATATAGTATTAAAAATATAACACACATTTTTGCTTGTTACAGGTAATGGCGCATGAAAAGTCTCACTTCGCTTGATTTATGTACGTACGTATTGCTGCTTAATTTCCTGTGCGGGACTGCCATATAAGCGGTGCGTTTGTTTTCCGCCGCAGGAAAATACGTTTCTTTATTATTATGTATTTACGAATTCATATGTGAGTGGTGCGAATCTCGATAAATCATTTCGATACGGAATTCAGTTTTGTATCATTTTGTTTATTTATTTTTTAATTTATTTTCTTACTGGTGGTGGCATAACTTGTGAGTCCGCGCGGGTAGGGACCACCACCCCGCCTATTTCTGCCGTGAAGCAGTAATGCGTTTCGGTTTGAAGGGTGGGGCAGCCGTTGTAACTATAGTTGAGACCTTAGAACTTATATCTCAAGATGGGTGGCGCATTTACGTTGTAGATGTCTATGGGCTCCAGTAACCACTTAACACTAGGTGGGCTGTGAGCTCGTCCACCCATTTAAACAATAAAAAAAAAGCCAGTAATGTAGGCTTTGATTCTAATTTAATGTAGATCACCATCATTAATGAACATTAAAAATCGTATGTTTTTTTCTGATGTCAGATAAAAAATTTAGACAACAATGAATATTCTCTCACTCTTAAAGTGCGGAAGGCACTAAAATATCGAGTTCCTTATTCATGGCGGGGTCATAACCGTTTAGTCCTCATTTGGGGAACCTCCGCTTTTATGGTCGAGTGTGATATGAAGGGGCGTATAAACAGTGGCCTGTTACCCGGCTGTGACATACAGATAACTTTACCTCGTTAAATATTATGGTAGTTGATGAAAAGTTAGCATTTTAGGCGGCCTGAAATGTGTTTCAACGCTAGCATTGTCCCGGTTATAATGTTAGGGCATGTATTCGTGATATTTGGTTAATTTTTTGAAAGGTTGTCGACTGGCCTTGTTTTGATTTGGTTCTCAATAAAAACGATGTCTTTTACTGCCGTTTGTTGATATAATACTGCTTAGCGTTCTCCATTCTCGATTAAATCATTAATATTTAATGCAAAATGCATTTATTGATTTCTATAACTCGTGCTCTAAGATACGCGTATACGTAGAAATGTTTTTATTGGAAGACGGGGAATGAATTTGAGATGTGGCAAAGTTATAGAGCTTGAATTAGAAATTCTTATTTTTTTTAAAAGTGGAGCCCAAATTGCATGTCTGGATAAGCTTATCGGATTTCGACTGATGGGTTTCGTTGATTTTTACTGCGACTACGCAGAATTGAAAAAAATGTCCTTAAAGCTATGAGGACTCCTTAAATTTTTTTGGCATCTAATTGGAATTGGTGTATGTTGATATCAAAATTTATAGACCGAATGTATTAGATAGATTAGATGATAGATTTGAAAAATAGAACTTTCAAACAAAAATAAATTTACACATAGGCTGTATATATTCTAATTTCCTGATATGCATACGTTATATACAGCAAACCTCGAGACGATCTCCTTTTTTTGCTTTCGAATAAATAGGATTTTGAGGCAGCTGTAAAACATGTCGTTTCGCCTTATTTTTGCGAAATCTCTAGATAACGTTATGCGTAATTATGATTGAAATTGTTTGAATCACTCGCACGAGCTGAAAGCAATCCGATTTTCAGTGTAGCCACTTATGCTATTAAGTGATATTTAGAAGAGTGATTGTAATTATGTTAATTCGTTTGGTTTTTGTAACAAGTGTGTCCCAAGTGAGCTCACAGTACATTACGGATTTCTTTTTAATTTTGCAGCATTAACTTTTATATGATGTCATTAATTGACTCGTCGTGGAAGTCATTTGGCCATTCCTTGTCTTATCACGTCCTTACGAACCCATCAGATCCAATAACCTTTGCATTAGACGCCTTCAGCTCTAACACTAGGAGCAGGCTTAGGGACCCCGGTAACCGTACTCGTCGAACTCGACAAAGAGGTCAACGAGCAAACTAACCCATGCATCAGCCCACTGAGATTCTCGTCGGATCTTCTCAGCGAGTCGCGATTCCGATCCGGTAGTAGATTAATTCACGAAGCAATTGCTCTTGAGTAGTTAGGTCTCCTTCGGAGGCGCTCAGGCAGCTGTTAGCAAATCCCACCCCTCCTGGCTGAGCCTTTGCTCGCCCACCTGTCCTGGTGAAACTGGAAAGGCCTCCGGGCCACCAGTAATCCTTCAATCATAAAAAAAACCTTGTCTTTTTAAACTTGTTGATTTCACAACGTTCGTAGCGTTCTGTCTATACTAATATATAAATCTACAGTGGTTCTTACGGATGTTCCGTTATAACTACTAAACCATGCATCCGATTGACTTGAAACTTGGTATCCATATAGAAAATACATGTACTTAATGGATAGGCTAATATTTGTAAGAGTGTTGGACTCCCTAATAATAATGAAAATAAATAATAATATTAATTTTAAATGTCCAGCGAACCGGGCGAGTACGGCTAGTATTATAATAAATTTAATATCAATTTCAATCTTTGAATGCCTATTCACCATCTTCGATTAATTAATATCTACATTTAACGGAAAGTATTATCTGAATACCTACTGTACGTGAAAATATATTATTTTAGTACCAGTCGCGATTGATTGTCATCAAAACGTTTGAGATTTATGCGTGTGTTTTAAAAAAAACAATGAAACAATCGCAAACAATGGGCGAGCTCTGGAAACGGATAAATAAAAAAATGGCTTTTCACGCTCAATCTATTCAATCACATAAACCTGTTAAAATTGTGACAACAAACCAATCTATTGATTATTGTTTGTTCTTTTAACCCTTGCATATTGCGTATTGATGAATAATCTAAAGTCGAAAACGTGTGGATATCTGGTTTAGATAACTTCAATTCATGTATAATAACTTTTAACATGAGAAAAAATAGTTTCTACATGGAAACAATTGGCTCAATAATCTAGATCTGTATCTGCTCTTTTTAGTTCCTTTACTGATGAGCGTCCAATATCAACGGTAATGTTAGACAATTGTTTTGGAAATGAGGAAGCCCTTAGTATCTTTTGGACTCTTCTGAGCGGTGAATCTTAATTTCGAATACATCATGGCTTATAACTGGAAACAAATCACGCTCAGTCATCCGGTTCCAATTCAGGATCCCCTGTGTTATGGGTACCAGAGATTAACATACATACTTATATAAAATGAAATATAGACATACATAGATAATAAACACCCAAGAAAAAGAGCAAACAAACCTGTTCATAACACGAATGTTTACCCGAAGCGGGAATCGAACCCACCACCCGCGGCAACAGTCAGGGGTCTCTAACTACTACACCACCTAGGCAGTCGGAGCTTATGTATTAGGAGAATAAGCTTTTTAATTTTTGACCCATTGTTAATTTTACATGTCCTTCGGCTAATGTCGTGATCACAAACAAAATTTTATAAATTTATATTTCCATATTCGCCCTTCTTCTTATCATCCCACGGACGTCCACTGCTGGACATAGGCCTCCCCCAAGCCTCGCCCCAAAGACCGGTCCTGCGCTGCCTGCATCCATGATTCGTGCAAACACCAATAAAATATTTAAATGTTCGTTATTGCCCTGTCTCTAAGATTATGGATAAAATAGTGTTCCACTCGTAAACCGCATTCGCTATAGCTTTACAAAGTCTACCAATATTCGATATTAAGACGAAGTTCTCTGATTAAGTTACGTTATTTCCGTTAATTGTTTCAGTAAACGTACTTTCCGAAACATGAGTAAACTTACGTATAAGGAAAACAAACTCGGATGCAAAAGTTTGTAAGTCCAAGCTAACTAAATATTTCTTGAGCAACTGTTGAGCCGGCTTGATATTTTGGGTTTAACAACGAAAAATTAAAAATAAATTATATTCGCAGTTACCTTCTTGACGGCATCTGACGAGTGCTTAGTACTTTCGTAATAGCGACCATCACATATTCTTCCCCGCTAAAATTAGGTTTGTCATCGAAACGACAATTCCCCATCCTTTATCAGCTAAAGAAAGCTGATCGCGACCGCATTGATGCATTGAAGAAGTGGTGCTGGCGAAAGATGCTAGGAATTTCCTGGGCAACACGTCGCACCAACTTGTCGATCCTCCAAGAATTCCAGATAAGGACGAGGCTTTCTACCATCTGCCTAAGTAGAGTTTTGGAATACGTGGGCCATATTGCCAGAATGGATGACGGCAGCTTGAATAAGCTAATGGTTACTACCAAGTTGGACCGAAAAATATCACGAGGTAGAGGTCCGACGCGATGGAATGACCAGATCCGCACTACTCTTGACATCACAGTTCACGATGCTTTACACTCGGCGGCAGATAGGAGCAAATGGCGTAGAATGATCCAGAATAAACTCTTGCTGCGGTGAGGTGGTCACGATCCTCAATAATGAGAAAATCAAAACGAGGAGAAGAATCAGCTAGTTTATATTATTTAGATTATATTACTTAAAAATTCAAAAAGGTACATAAACTTTTATATGTAATCTATATATATAAAAATCAATTGCTGTTCGTTAGTCTCGCTAAAACTCGAGAACGCCTAGATCGATTTGGCTAATTTTGGTCCAGAGAAGGCTTAAAAGGTAGATAAATATGAAAATGCTCGGAATTAAATAAAAATAACAATTTTGTTTTTCCTTTGATGTGTCCCCCGTCGGACAGATTCCTTTTGTTTGTTTTAAGTTTATTTTATACAAAAGTTTAGGTATTTTATTTATCGATTGAGGCACTACGAAGTCTGCCGGGTCAGTTAGTATGTAATAAATACTTGATTATGTTAAAATATATTTTACGAAAACATAGTTGTTAGAACATAAAATGAAGTCACACCTTAAACAGGATTCACCTACCGATACCAAGATCCATAAATTATTCGCTTCCGTCGTCTACAACCACCGAACACGGGATGAACATCTAGCGAAGTAACCGTAAAAAGCAACGAGCGTTGAAATATCGCTTCGGAATATTGATGGCGGTGTCTACACTTGTTTCACTGTGGAAAACTTGACGGAAACAGTTTTCTAGTAGACCAAAGAGAGAGAGAGAGAGTATTCTTTATTCTACACCAAAAAATTAATAAACAATGCGATACATTAAATACAATAAAGTACAATTGGCGGTCTTATCGCTAAGAGCGATCTCTTCCAGGTAACCATCAGGTGGACAAGAATCATTTGGAAACGAATCACGCGCGGTGTACCAATCCAGTGAAATAGATACATATATATACATAAACATACATACATATATCTGTAAATATACATATAAATACACAATATTAAAAACGACCAAACCATTGCAAAAGCATTAACCATATTTAGTATGAAAATAATTGTTAATCTTTTAGTTACATCTTTAAGATCTTCCTATTACTAGCTTTGTTATTGTGGCAACAATATACCACGCAATTATATTGGGGAATTTTCTTTTCAGTAAAGTTATTAGGAAAACTTTTGTATTAACTAGTGTATTATAGAACAACTTTTTTAATTATACATAATATTTCGTTATGGGCTTAGTAAATCTTCATCATAGATGTATTTTCATTCAGGAACATTAACCATTAATATTATTTTCTTTAGACAACAAAACTTTTTACATGACCATATTATTTTTTTTACCTAAACAGCAGGCATTCAAATTGTACTGAACAAAACTGAAACTAGTTTTGATGAATATTATAAAATGAACAAGCATGAATGCTCAGTCTACCCGACTGATATGTAGTTATCATTCGTCCCTGTTATTTCAAGAACCAATATATTATCATGTTGAAATAGAGCTCCAATAGCTCCCGACATATGTACATATTATATAACTAGAGCAATGATATCAGCTAACTGCGCGTAGTCTACATAATATTTAGAATTTACGCTCAAATTCAATACATTTTCAAGTGAATTTCAAATTAGAATCGTACGCTCCTTGGTAGTTCGTTAACCATTAATTTGGCACTGCATTGCATTCTTCAATATGACACATAAATCGACAAGAGAAACGCGTTTTATTGGAACGAAGTTCCTTGTGGGACGATGCGGAGGGGTACACTAACCGGGAAAAAACGTCCGTAACGTAAGATTTTTTTCTATTTAGTTTGTTATCAACAGATGTCGCTGCACGTAAATTCAACAATTCCTGAATCGCGTTGACGAGATGTTACAAAGTTGATAGACGTTCTCTTATTTCTCTTGCTAAATCATACTTACCTGGCGGAGGGGATACCTTGATCATGCAGGCGGTTCCCCCAGGGCGAGGCTGCTCCATTGCACTGCGGAGTGGTTGACCCTTGCGATTATTTTTATTTTTTATTGATAAAAAATCATAATAAAAAATGTATACCCAAATAATTATTTTCTTTATACCTCGAATAGAACTTGAAATTATTATTTTTATATAAAGGAACTTCGGATCTTTTTTAATAATTCTGATTCACGGTCCGAACCCGTTGCAATGCGCTCTCTCCTTTACGGCGAAATAACGAGCGGCAAATAGACTTTTTTAACTAAGAAAATTAAAAATACGCATTTAAATTCCGAGCAGAAGACGATTCGAATAAAAACAATTCAGCTGTCCTAAAGATATTCGTTGGAATTATACGCTTCGAATTTTCTTTTATGACTTTTTTTAATTAAATATACTTAAAAGAAGTGAGAACCGTAAAAAGACATCAACGATAAACTGACGCTTTTAATATATATATATATATATATTTTTATATTATGTGTCTTAAAGAATTAGCATTATATGAGATCATTAAGATTTAAGATTTTCATGATGAAATGTTGATATTTCAAAGTATCCTTAGTCGTTTTGACATAGTGGGATGGCAATCGTCATTGATATAGTTGAATAGAAAATCTAAATCTGACTAAGTGAACAACTTGCTCTAGGGCGCGATTATGTTTACTTAGATCCGAATTAGACTTAAGCGAGAATGAATTCGTGTCAGTGTTTATGTACTTTTGCGATCTAGTCACATAAAATCAGTAATAATTTTAAGATTTCTGAATTAAACTGTTTGGTGTTAAACAGTAGTTCGAATATACTTTCCGGCGACACCAAATAGTATTATAATTAAACATAAGTTCTTATGAATTTAAAAAGTACATCGCCACTCTTAAATTTCCAATCAACTTTTTGGTATTCATATGATCTCAAGTCATAAGTGTCCTAACACTTAATTATCGAGAAATAATGGTAAATTTTGTGCAATATTCAATATAACTATATAACTTCTAGACGTCAGATCCTTAAAATGTTTACATGCAGAAAGATGACCGAGCCCGCGGTAAATTATGTTTAACGACGCGAAAGTTGTCTGCGGCTTCCATTGTTCTTGTGACCTTTTTAATCTAGCTTTCCTCTCCCTCAAATAGAACTGTTGTGCAGTCCGTGATTTACAAGTATTTTCTGGGCGAGGACTGGATTTTAATCGTCTGGAATCTCGTTTTCGAGATTTTATCGCGTATTGAGCACAGAAAGCAGCGGTTATCCGGGCTTGTTTGAACGTTTTACTTCAATTGCTGATGCAATTTAACAAATGCAGCTGGTTAATTTGTTTATAGTGCAGAATTGGTATTGAGTTATATACGAAGGTTGCCGATTTTTCGATGGATCACGACTGCGGCCTAGTGAATAATAGTGTTTTTAGTGGGCGTCCATAGGGTCCATAAACGTCTTCTTTTCTCTTCTGTTAACTTTGGTACTTACTAGGTTCACTGGGGAAGAATTACGTTAGCGCCATTTTTTTCTACCTATGCTGATAGCCTTGAGAGGCTATTTCAGCTTACCCTAGCGTGTGTAGGTGAGCTCACGGGGCTCAAACCGGAGAGTTGCTAACCCTGACCCTAGCAAGAGCAGTGCTTCGCAGAATCTACCACCGGATCGGAAACGCGACCCAATGAGAAGATCCGGCGAGAAACTCAGTGGGCTGTGTCTGTGGGTTAATTCGCTCGTCAAGCCCTTCGTCGCAAGCGACGGGTTCGACGAGGACGGTGACCGGCGCTTGTAGTGCCTAAAAGCACCGTTAATGGATCAGGAGGATCCGTGATGACGTGCTTTGGGCGACGTGGACGGTTTACCATTCGGTCTACAGGATCGGGTATGTAGTTTCCAGCGGCCACGACAAGAGGGTTCTCATGTCGTGCCGTCTTTTCAAAGTGGCGCGGCGATGTCGACTGTATACTTACTGACGGGGACGGTTTACCGTAATTGTCGGCCGCTCCTCAGAATAAAATCTCCAGCCTTCGCTAACACCTATACCAATACGTAAACGCGGAGATACCAGTGTTCGGAGCGACCCCAAACTCACGTTGACGACAGCTCTAGACACCGTCTCGATTATTTTATATTAGGCTATTTTACCTCACAATTAAAAGATTTCTTCTTAATTTGAGCCGTTCTTGTGAATAAATCCCAAATTAATTTATTGCTAACGTAATTTCGCGCTTGATTAAAGTTTTTAATTACTTGTAATCAAATTCTGTAATAAAATGTTAATTTAACAACTGTGTACAACGAACCGACGGGCCTTTTAATGTGATTCGTTATTTTTAAACGAAATCATGCTGGATTAAAGCACCTTTAAAATTTGTAAACTATGAAATTTGATCTTTAATCTTATTTCTGAAAACGTCCTGTACGTCACTGTGTGTATTCGAAAAAGAAAGCTATCGATTTCGAGAAAGATATCGAAACTATATTAATGCCTAAATAGAACGGTGATATCAAATTGAAAGGGCTAGGCTATATGCCCACCACTGATAAAAATACATTATAAAATATAGTAAAATAGAAACATTTATAAAGTAAAGAAATGTTCACGATTGACTTCCACGGTGAAGGAATAACATCGTGTAATAAAAATGAAACCCGCTAAATTATAATTTGCGTAATTACTGGTGGTAGGACCTTGTAACTATACCTGAGACCTTAGAACTTATATCTCAAGCTGGGTGGCGCATTTACGTTGTGGATGTCTATGGGCTCCAGTAACCACAACACCAGGTGGCCTGTGAGCTCGTCCAACGATTTAAGCAATAAAAAAAATAAATAAGAAAAACGACTTATACTTTAAATACAAAATGTTACATTCACTATATCCCTGAAGAACCTTAATACGATTAAAACCTACTGCTTATTGTCTAGTTAATCGTACTCCGTAAATACGGGGAGGATTTTAGGATTACAGGATTATAGGTTTTGAAGCTATTATAATAGATATTAAACTATAGAGGAGTACATGAGACTAATGGGAACTGAGCAGCTGTTGAAACAAAAAGTTTCTCTTCGAGTTCAACTTTGCTTATTCACGAATAAACAACTGTATCCATTTCTCTTTCTACTAAAGCGAGCAACGCTGTAGATGTGACCTCCTTTTCAATGAAATTCAAATGAGAACAGGATTTTGAAATCCTAGGAACATGAATTGCGCGAGAAATGTTAATTTAACTTATTATTTCAAAGGTAGTAAATATAATATTCGTTCGGAATTTCGTATACCTACCGAGACATAAAAGTATTGCGGACTTTATGCGTCTAAATTAAAAGTCAAATTCATTCTATAATTGTAACTCCAATCAGATTGAACGTGATCGAGAAGCCGATCGTAATTCAACAATTCGCTTTCAATACATATGTACGTATATTCGACGCGTACAATTATTTGAGGTGAGAATCGATTGAGTGTGTCCCCGCAGTGTACCTCTCCAGGGTTGCCTCGACCCAATTTCGCAGACACAATTTGCACCAACTACCTGACAACTCACAATAACGCCCAATCTAAAACGTACATTTTCGTACGTAACAATACCACGACAGTAATTTAAATGTCTGGGGCGTTTAAGAGGAAATACGATTTCAAACAGTAATTAAATCGTTTGTGAAATATAGTGAACAGTATTTTAAACGTTAATTGTTCTGGTCCTAACAAAACCTGTGCGTGTAACGAAATGATAAAAAGGTGTCGTTGGAAACTGAAGATTTAGTGTTTTATTCTTCCTAAACTAATAGCTTTGTGGTACATGATAAAGAAGATCAGACAGAATCCAATTCTTTTAATAAACTCTCCGAGGAATAGCTTGCATCATTGTTGCCGCCTCTGCAGAAGAACTCTTTCCTGTTAGCTAAAACAACTGCCGTTCCGAAAACGATATCTCCTTCTAAATGTGTACTAAGCGTATAGATATATCCTTTGTCAAATGAGATAAGTTGAAAGCTCTCAAAAGCACTCATCTTTGCACACCAGAAGAAGTCGTTTTGAATGCTACTACACTAAATATGAATTTTTGTCCTGTTTCGAAATTCAAGAAACACTCTGAATTCACTTTGCATCAACACCGGCCTCAGTAACAATATAAATTTTGTGGCCTTTGTACTTTTTTTTATTTACGAGCGGTAGCCTGACGAGTTTCATTGTTTAGTTGTTCCTTTTTGTATGTTTAATTCGTGTTGTTTTAACTCGCAAAAAAAAAGAGTTGTTTTTGCTCAATAAATTTCAAAGAAAATTACTTTTGCAATGTTTCCTTGTGATAATTTGTCTGTATTTGATTTTTCAACACATTGATCGTTTAATTTCTACACAATTTGCGTAGTTGTGTAGAAAGGGAATTTGGTTTACGGTTAAAAAATGCCCGGGTGATCCATAAAAGTATAATAAAAGTATCTGAGACAAAGTATCCGTTTTCTATTTAAAATAATACAGAAGTAGGTTTGAAATAACATTATTACGGATTTGCTGAAGCAATCGAATACTTGAAGACATAATATTATCTTCATACACAAGACAATTTCACGCAAATGGAAACGTTACAATACCAATAAACTCGTGTAGTGTCCGACTTTGTATGTAACGCTATCTCCCAATTATTTTTAAGGTCGTCCCTTTTCCGTTCGTGTCCGCTCAACCCAACGACTTGATGAGGTAGTGTATTCGCGTCTAATATAATGGATTGGGATACGATCAATAGATCTCTCGGATGACGATTTTTCAATCATTTAATAATAATATGAATGATATTCGGGTCGAGTGTTAGTCTGTAGATACGGATACGAGACACCGACCGTCTAGTCACTACTGCTATGTCCGTAGTAGCATTAGCCCCGTCATTTACATCCCTTTATTTATTGATGGTAAGCCAGCCTGTATTGCAAGCATGTAGTTCTACTTACAGTGAAGCATTCGTGCCTTCTTGTCGAAATGTGTAGGGTAGCCGTTTTACACTAATATTCAGACTTTCGTGTCTTAAGATGCTGTTTGCGTTTGATTCAATGTGTTCATTAAAGGCGGCGTCTCCACATCTAATGAAAACAATAATCAGGCACTAATAAAATTTAGCAATGAACCTAATGCTAATGATGCACTCGAAGAATGTCGCGGTTGCACCGGCTTTTTGTGAGCCAAATATAATAAAAACCGTTCCATTTTCTTAGAATAAAAAGTTGCTTCTATTACTCTGTATTCCAGTCTATTTTGCGATCTACAGATCGACTTGTACATAATATCACGAACCAGCGAACACCCCCTATCATGTTTGCTATAGTAAATATACCCGACTTTACCCGGGTGTGAGCATTCAACGCAGTTCAGTCGTTTTTACGTCATTAAATAACAAACATACATACAAACTCTCAAATTATAATATTAGTATCGGTTATCCGTATGTGCTTGTCAAATACAAGTATCTTCTGTAGTGTTCTGCATTTATAAAAATACAATATTTCTTGTTGTTTTGCAAATCTTTTTAAAGATTCCTTACAAATTACAACAACTTATACGTTCTCAAAGAAAAACTCCAGTCGATTTTTAAAATAGAAAACGAATATTAATTTAACATTTACGAACGAAATTTCTTACCAGGAATCTCCTTTAAAATCAGTGTAATTAAGTAAGCCTTCATTTAAGGTTCTACTTATTAAATATTTCTGAAAGCTGATAAAATTGAAGACATTCGCAGAAAAGCAAATTCGTTATAATATTTATTAACATCAGTTATGGAACAAAGGAAATTGGAGCCTAAATTCTTACGATAAGAAACAAAATATATTATAAATTGACTCGGTTCGTTCGTGAGACTAAGAGCTGTAATCCACAAATGAGTAACCATTAACTTTTCGTTTTTCACTGACTAATTGTATAGCTCGACTTAGTCCGCTGAGCAAGTCGAGCGTATTATTTAAATACGCCATCAAACTCAAATGTTTGTCAGTAAAAGTACTAATTAAATGAATTATTTCGTCGGGGATACTTTCGTTTTCTGTCAAAAGAGCCTGCCGGTCTGTAGATAACGCTAATTAGACAAACCTAGTTGCAAACAAAGCTCAGTCCTTAATGGAATCTGAAATGGCACGTCCCGTCGTCATCTTTACAAATTCTAATGGGCAGGTGCCAGATGAGGGTATATTTTTTAATACTTACAGCATTTTGAT
Source organism: Bombyx mandarina (assembly GCF_030267445.1). Lineage (NCBI taxonomy): Eukaryota > Metazoa > Arthropoda > Insecta > Lepidoptera > Bombycidae > Bombyx > Bombyx mandarina. The sequence goes on from NC_143213.1 coordinate 11,880,600, forward strand.
AGCCCCGAAATTAAGCAGCGATGTTTTGTTTAATTCATTACGATACTTTTTGTCCATTTTATGTGCTCAGTGAATAATTTTTACCCTTCAAAGATTATTATGTCATGTTACGGGCCGTTTTAATCCTTTGATCTTTGATACTTTACGATGTATTCTACAATACATTTCCAAGCGTATTTTTCATATTAGAATAAAATAAGGACTTATTTACGCCCTTAAATAATTATTAAAATGTGAAAAGAGCAAAAAATGCGAACAAACAAAGGGGAATGCCCATTTCAGGCCCAAAGCGGACAATAGATTAGAGAAAAAATACTTAGTGCATTAATTTTGTCATAAATAAATATGCATTTACTTTCTTCTAAATAAGCGCCACTACAGTTTACAATAAGTAGTTTAAAAAAAGTAACTCTGTTGAAAAAAACAAGATTTTTATTTTTGCGGGAAAAATATTGCCAGCATCAAAACCTTTTACGTATTAAGTAAACATTTGAAGTATATAAAAAACATATAAATAAATCATTTTAAGTATTATCATTAATCAATCGATTTTAAGCACATAAAATAACATCAAAGACATACCCATTGGACTTTAACTTGTTACTATACTTGAGACCTTAGAACTTATATCTCAAGGTGGGTGGCGCATTTACGTTGTAGATGTTTGTGGGCTCCAGTAACCACTTAACACCAGGGTGGCTGTGAGATCGTCCACCCATCTAAGCAATAAAAAAAAAACTTAACTTGTATTGTTATTTAAATATGTACAACAAAAACAAAAACATAAAAAAATAATAATAATGTGTACTCGTAAAAAAAAGATTAAGAAATAAATCAATTATCGGTTATTTAAAAAAATGATCGATATATGAATTTCATGTAATTATTTTTCTTTATACTGACAACACTGATTTTAATCTGACTGACTGACACTTCGCTTGCTGCTTGTGTTTGCCTTCAAAATGGATGTGTTTTGATTTTTCTTCGATTTATTTTGCTTTTATCAATAACGTTTCATACTACGACTGAAAAACATTGTGTGAATTGTGGTTTTAACCTGACCGAGATTTAAAACCGTGTATATGTTCTCCTGTGCTATTTTTAGATGATTTACTAATTCTGTATGAAGATGAAGAAAATATAGATATTTAAAGAAGTATGTGTGTTTTTTATACCAATTGGATAAAAATACATTAGGAACATCTTTAACATTAAAAAAAGAGAAGTTCTTGAAGTATTTGTATAGAAAATTAACCTCAAAACAAGTTTTATTTTTATTATATTCTTTATAATAGTGGCGTCAATTTCAATATATTTTTTAGATATCTAATACACTCAAGAATTTGAATCAGTCCATTTTTATAGTAATACTAGCTGACCCGGCAAACGTTGTGTTGCCTTAAATAAGATTTCTAGGGAAATTCTACTGTAGAAATAAAAACCTCATTTAACCACATAATACCTCATTATAACCAAAAAGATATATCCAAAAAATTAAAATAAAAAATAAATGTTTGGGGTGGACAACCCTTTTCACTTAGGGGTATGAAAAATAGATAGTAGCCGATTCTCAGACCTACTGAACATACTATTGATACACAAATAAAACCAACAAAACATGGCTGAAAAATGTATAGTATTGTATAGCTCTCAAATATATTAAGTGTATAATCTATGATGTATAGTGAGTAAGTAAGACAGGAGACCGGCTTCGTCCCCATCCCTACTACGTGATGTTTACTGGATCAGTGGTGACACCTGGTGGGGATAGCTGATCGATTGATAGTTGATCAGTAGTCGACCGGCGAGCGCGGGAGATCAAATTCAATTTAAAAAAAATTAAAGGAACTTGAAATTATAAACTCTGAATAAGAATTTATCGTACTACAATTATAATATTTGATTGCCATCTTGCAACCTTATTGCGGATGGAAAAATAGGGGTTGATCGTATAAGAGTGAAAATTGAGAGTAATATGATTTTTTTTATTTTAAGTCATGATAAAACTAAATAAAAAACTTGCCAAAAAAATTAAAGTTTATAATTAACAAAAAATAGGGATTGATCATAGAGGGATGAAAAATTGAGAGTAACATCAGATTTTTTATTTTAATTCATGACAAAATAAAAATAAAAATGAAAATCTTGCCAAAAAAATTAAAGTTTATAATTAACAAATAAAAAATAGGGGTTGATCGTAGAGGGGTGAAAATTTCAGAGTAATATGATTTTTTTTATTCTACGTCATGACAAAATAAAAACAAAATTCTCGCAAAAAAATTTAAAGTTTTTAATTAGCAAATAAAAAATAAGGGTTGATCGTAGAAGGGTGAAAATTGAGAATTGTATGTATTTTTGTATATTGTATCATAAAAAAATAGAAATTAAAAATTTTGTCTAAAAAATAATTAAAAAAATTTAGGGGTGGACTACCCCTAACATTTAGGGGGATGAAAAATAGATGTTGGCCGATTCTCATAGATACCGGATAAGCACAAAAAATTCATCAAAATCGGTCAAGCCGTTTCGGAGGAGTATGGCAACGAAAACTGTGACACGAGAATTTTATATATTAGATTTGATGTTCACCTTGGGCCTAGCACACTATGGAGAGTGGGCATTCCCCTTTAATACTTCATTCGAACTTGAATTATTTAAATAGCTAAAAATATAATTATTTACGCACTAATAAATTACGCGGCTGCACTTTATTGTGACCATCATAAAAGTTAAATAAAAATACACAATTATTGAACCTTGCTTAGCGCCTATCCTTGTGTTATTAATAGTAATGTGTCATTAATATATCCTGAATTATCTTAATAATATTATCGGTTCCGTATATTAGAGTAAATTATAGTTTCCTTATTCTCACCGCCATTTCCATTACAATGTAATTCACTTCAATTTATATCTATACTAATATTATAAAGAGGAAAGATTTGTTTGTTTGTTTGTTTCGAATAGGCTCCGAAACTACTGGACCGATTTGAAAAATTCTTTTTCCATTAGAAGCCGACATTGTCCCTGATGAACATAGGCTACTTTTTTTTTTTTTTTTTGTTTTGTTTCATGTGTGTTTTAATGTTTCCGAAGCGAAGCGAGGGCGGGTCGCTAGTTTATTATACTTAGGCGACAGTCGCATATTTGCAAAAATATAAAAAACTGACCATGTTATTTCGGTATCAGGTAATTAAAAATTGCTGGCGAGCTTTGTTTTATTGCCCTTGTAGTCATACGAGTATACGGCCCACCTGATGGATTAACGTCACCCATTAACTTCAGCAATGCCAGGGGCAGAGCCAAGCCGCTGCCTACCGCTTAACGAAAGGATTATTCTTCTTTCTTATTCTTATTCTTCATAATTTCTATTATTCTTATTCTTCTTATTTTCTATTATTCTTATTCTAGAGGAAAGCTCTTAACGAAAGGATTAATCCTCTTATTGTTTAAATCATATGCATCTGGTTGCTCAATCGTTCTCACAGCACACTATCGTATCAGTCCTAATTTATTATTCTATTGTTATATCCACGTTAATTGCTCTTTGCACATAACCGTATTGACTATGTATTAAATCTTTCATTTTCTCTGTCACGTAACCTCTAAATCGTTTTGGTCCCTCAGAACGACGCGATAATTAATATAAGATAGTTAATAGCTAACTTCTCCGCTAATCTGATAAAATTACACGGGCTTCCGAGAAAATAAGCAATGCGGTGTTTTGTTCGTTCTTAGGTTGATTTTCTTACGGATTAGATATAGCTGTCTTAATTTATTAGTAACGCATTTTTTCAAATCGTTTAAAAGATGTTCTGAAATCACTGACCAACAAAAAAATCACTTATGTTTAATGATAAGTCTATATCTATAGTATGTTGTAGTAAATAGCTTAATAAAAATAAAGTAAATCTAACCAACTTGGTTATGGTAGGCAGCGGCTTGGCTCTGCCCAATGACGTCCATGAGCGGCGGTGACCACTTACCATTAGGTGGGCCGTATGCTCGTCTGTCTACAAAGGCAATAAAAAAAAACCAAAAAGGTATTTTAACTAAAATTTGAAGTTACAAATTGACATACTGCTTCATAAATTCGGTAAGGTTACCGTTATAAATAAATAAAGGAACTGTATAAGTAATAGAATCTCCACGGTATAACCAGTATGATCGCCAGCTTATGATTGTTTTCTAGTGTAGGAATTGAAATAGATAATGCCTTTGAAACAAAATGAACAATACCAAATCACCTTAAATACCAAAGTTATATGCATATAAATTTACTCAGGCTACGTAAATTATCCAAGACATGTCGACAGCTAAAATTCGATTTTGAAATTATTGAAGATCTCTGTCGTGTTCGAAGAAGGAGCGGCACCCTAAGACGGATTCCCAAACCAGTAATAACGGTGGGTTGATTAATGACCTCGGTGGGAATGTCAAAACATTACATTTGTTCTTCGAAACCGACACTCGTTTTTTAGGAACCGTGGCACTTACGATTATTTACAAGCCTAAATTTGTACGTGTTGTTTCGATTTCGAAATTATTGAAGATTTCTGTCGTGTTCGAAGGAGCGGCACCCTAAGACGGATTCCCAAACCAGTAATAACGGTGGGTTGATTAATGACCTCGGTGGGAATGTCAAAACATTACGTTTGTTCTTCGAAACCGACACTCGTTTTTTTAGGAACCGTGGCACTTACGATTATTTACAAGCCTAAATTTGTACGTGTTGTTTCGATTTCGAAATTATTGAAAATTTCTGTCGTGTTCGAAGGAGCGGCACCCTAAGACGGATTCCCAAACCAGTAATAACGGTGGATTGATTAATGACCTCGGTGGGAATGTCAAAACATTACGTTTGTTCTTCGAAACCGACACTCGTTTTTTAGGAACCGTGCCACTTACGATTATTTACAAGCCTAAATTTGTGCGTCTTGTTCCATTGTTGGTAATTAATTTTTCCGCTCAAATATCTCACCTATGAAACATTGCGGCGTACGGTCGGGTGTCTGTGACTTCTATTCTTAAATCGATTACTTCTACGCTAAGTTTTCACCAAAAAGTTTGCAGAATGAAACTACTAGCTTTTCTCTACATAGTTTTGTTTTTATGTTCAGAGGTTTTTTACGTAATAGTGCCCTGTATGGTTTTAATATCAAGATTGAAACAAATATCAAACAAAATTAAAAAAAACAAAAACTATTTCGGAACAACCACTATTTTCCTTTTTGAAACTGTACATATGCTGCCCTAAATGAACATCGTGATATGAACTTTTTCATTAAGTAATTCTGGTCTTAAAATTTAAACATCTCCTGAAGAACTTGAACTATTCTAAAAGTTAATTACAAGTTTTCTAGAAATAACTGTTAGCGCCAAGCTTTCAATATTAACAACATCTTATGTGGCAGCTGCGTTTAGGAACCGAGCTTTGTGATGGTCATTGTTTGCAGTTGCAATTATCGACCACGTTCAGCTGTATTTCTGCCAAGATGAACTTTTTACCACGTAGCTTTTTTTTTTTCTAAATGGGTGGCTGAGCTCACAGTCCACCTGATATTAAGTGGTTACTAGAGCCCATAGACATCTACGGCATAAATGCGCCACCCACCTTGAGACATAAGTTCTAAAAGGACTCAACTATAGGTACAACGGCTGCTCCACCCTTCAAACCGAAACGTATTACTGCTCCACGGCAGAAATAGGCAGGGTGGTAACCGCACGGACACCCAAGATGTCCTACCACCAGTAAAGTAGCAGTAGCTAAATACCCACTTACAAAAGACTAGCGCCGCTAACTACTACAAAAGCATATTACCGCTTTCCTCTCTATTATCCGACTTGTAGCTGAATCCGTATACTTTATAGAATTAAATTGAGGAAGTTAATGAACGAAGCTAATTTTACCTTCAATTCAGCCGCATAATTCCGAAATCTCAACGCAAACAGGTAAAGGCGATTCACTAAATTATTCCCCTCTTTTGTACGTAACGGCTCGGGAAAGTAGGTCAAGGTGCATGACAAATTATTCCAGAGCCTTCCTTCCCTTGCTCTGCAAATAAGTAAAGCCTTTTTTCCCAATGTCACGCTCTTTCTCCAGTCGGAGATTTTCGCAGTCGGTTTCCCGACTTCGTTGAATGGGAATGAAACCGAGTTCATGAGTTTCAACATTACCCTCTGAAGAACCTTCGGACGTAAATAGCCTAGATGCTTTTAGTCCTTTCTCATTTACGCATTAGTCGTAATTTCACAAGAGTAAGTTTATCGTGCGTTGAACGTGGCATGCCGTGAGAGGTTTTGTGACGAGTGTGCACGAGCTGTGAGCTCGTCCATCCATCTAAGCAATAAAAAAAAAAAAAATTTACTCTTATTTGAAATCCGTAATAGGTACATACTTTGTTCTCGGAAATTTCGTTTTCAGCTAGGAATTTCTAAACGAAACTTACTTGGAACTGACTAGAATATCTAGTACGATAATTAAGTTTTGGGAATTCGTTTCGGGAGGAGATTGCTTCGAATTTTTAGCTAGTCCACTCAGAAATTTAGTCTAAAATTTATTCTAATAAAGAAATTACATAATAATTTTAGCGGCATTATTTAGTACATTGATAACTTGAAACTTAAAGAAAAAAAGCCATTCATGCAATGTAAATCATTCTAATAAAGGATACTAGTCGAATACTTTGATTTTCTTTTGCTAAAAATACATAGACCTAAAAATACGTTGAAGGAAATCCTGTCCTTCCGTAATCGCAAAGCTGACCGCTTAAATCCACGGAGTGACGTTAATAAAAACTGATCGTGTGGCGATTGGACTGACACCTGCCAGGACGGTCGTATAGATTTGCGCTTTAGTGATTGGTAGGTACCTTTTACGGTCTTAACTCTGAATTAATGATATAAAGGTTGTGTGGGTACTTGTAAGATGATAACATATAAGCGTATCACATACGAAATCCAGAGAAACGTCCACGTAGCTAATAGGAGATTGACAACATTCAGCGAAAGCAATGCTTCACTCATAATCTGTTCCATGTGTGTAAGCTGAAATAATTCAAGTTCGCGCTAACGTCATTTTAATTTGAATGCTCATTATAATCTGTAGTCATTGTCACAGCTGCTACGGAATATATTTTAGCTCCTCTGGAATATTATTTGATTTTTTTCGTTATAAATGGCCTGTTAAATTATTTTTTTTTTGCTTAGATGGGTGCACGAGCTCACAGCCCACCTGGTGTTAAGTGGTTACTGGAGCTCATAGACATCTCCACCTACCTTGAGATATAAGTTCTAAGGTCTCAAGTATAGTTACAAGGGCTGCCCCACCCTTTCAAACCGAAACGCATTACAGCTTCACGGCAGAAATGCAGTTTTTTTTAATGCGTTTGTTTAATCAGCAACATGATTTTATAAACAAACTAGCTGACCCGGCAAACATTGTTTTGTCATATATAAGATTTCTAGGGAATTTCTAGTGTAGAAAAAAAAAAACTAACTTATTGTAAGTTTGTAAGGATGTGGTAAATGAGTGAAAGAGGTATGTAGTGCTGTGAACGATGAGGAAATATGTAATAAAAATAACAAAACCTCATTCAACCACATAATACCTCATTATAACAAAAAAAAATGTCCAAATAAAAAAAAATATGTTAGGGGTGGACAACCCTAATCACTTAGGGGTATAAACAATAGATAGTAGCCGATTCTCAGGCTTACTGAATATGCATAAAAAATTTCATGAGAATCGGTCAAGCGGTTTCAGAGGAGTATGGGAACGAACATTGTGACACGAGAATTTTATATATTAGATATATCCTTAGCCAAAAATTACCATAGCCGCTCTACGGCCGGTAAAGGGAATTTTACATCGAATACACCATTTAGACTAGATTATTTTTTGATGATTGTTTATTCGTATGTTGATTAATATAAATATTGAAGGTATAAAATTTGATGGGAAACAAACAATTAAAGCTCGAATGGGACTCGAGCCGAAATTGAACGCGAAACAGCCATTCGTATTCAATTTGGGAATTTACACTCACGACGAAAATATTGGTCGCACCTGCTCGCTTTATTCCTGTAATGTAGGCTGGTTTGGTTTATTTATAAAAACTAGAGGTCCCGCTGTAGTCGAAATTCCACTATAATTAATTGGAATTGTAAGTTTGTACACTATTATGATTGTATTTTATACTTCTATAATCACAAATTTCGCCAAAGCTACACTATAAAAAAATATTAATAAAGACAAACAATATTTAATCTATTCTCAATTTGACCACAAACGTCAAGAACAAAAGTTTGACAATAAATAGTATGCATGCGTGTGTGTGTCAAATACATGGTATGTAGTGTGTGTAATGTTTTCTTTATTGATTTAATGAATCTTTTATGCATTATTTAAAAAAAATATTAGCATTGTGCACTTCTTCTCTATATTCTCTATAAGTGTGGAAAATTTCATACTCCTCCGTCCGCGCAATTTTCGTAAAAAGGGATACAAAGTTTTTGCTTCACGTATTAATATATAGATGAAGGCTTTTTTGTCGAAATTGTTTTCAGAAAATATAGCTACTTTATGGTAAGGTTTATTGGTGGGGCGTATTGTGTAGGCTGTGTACCAACGCCCTGATTATTTCTGCCGCGAACTAGTTATGCGATTCGACGTAAAGGTCTGGGTCATCTATATATATATAAAAATGAATTGCTGTTCGTTAGTCTCGCTAAAACTCGAGAACGGCTAGACCGATTTAGCTAATTTTGGTCTTGAATTATTTGTCGAAGTCCAGAGAAGGTAAAAGGTAGATAAATATGAAAATCCTCGGAATTAAATAAAAATAACAATTTTGTTTTTTCTTTGTTGCGTATTAAGTTTATTTTTTACAAAAGTTTAGGTCTTTTATTTATCGATTGAGGCACTACGAAGTCTGCCGGGTCAGTTAGTTTGAAATACAATTTAATTGAGACTTTGTTTGAGAGACCTTTTAGTATTAATTGATAATTAGAGTCCGTGGATATTACAACTTCAATACAGCTACTCAGCTTGAGACATGAGGTTGAAGCCTCAACTGTATAGTCATAGCAGCTTTCCGACCCTTCGAACCGGAAAATATGATTGCTTGGCGTTAGAAAGAAGCAGTATGGCAGTACACAACTTAGCCGCGCAGACTTACAGTACGCGCTATCACTTCTAAATGCCGGATGGAATGCAGTGGTATATTACTGAGAGAACGCTGAGCTGCTCATTCACCGGTGAATCCCTAAATCGCCTTTTACGACATTCTCGTGAAGAAATGGGACACTGCTATTCTAGGTCGATACCACCCATCCAGTAAATTTAATGAAACTAATTCTCGTTTAATTAAAACACGATAAAGTTTCGCTAAAGAAATAGCACTGTACTTGGAGGCGGCGGTCATAAAATATGTAGAGAACAGCTGGTCCACCATGATTTGGCACGGTACTTCGCTATTAACTGACGTGATTCTACTCGAATATTTAATGAGAATTTGACTTTTTGTTAGAAAATAGAAAGGCATCCTGCTCACCTAATGTTACGCTATCACTGGAGCTTATAGATACAACACGGGATAATGATACGACCTACGTTTGATACGTAAGATTAAATCAGTCTCTTCACGTACCACCACCAGTAAATACACTTCTGTTTTACATCTCGGATATACTCGCAGACTCTAATATGTTGCAGCGAATACGAAATTTTCGTCAGCTTTATACAGAATAAGGAAGTTGCTGACTGTCTACCATTCACTGGGTACAGATAAACTAACTTCATGCTAGCAAAAAAATCGTAAGAACTGATAAATTGACTGTCCTCGCTAATCACCACCTACCATTTTAAATAATGTCTAAATAACATCCAAATAATAATAAGACTAACCATCGTACGGTAATGCAGTTGCTTTGTCGCAAAATCCGTCAGCACCGTGCCAAACATACGATGTAGTAAAATACGGTAGGCAGCGGCTTGGCTCTGCCCCAGGCATTGCTGAAGTCCATGGGCGACGGTAACCACTCACCATCAGGTGGGCCGTATGCTCGTCTGCCTACAAAGGCAATAAAATAAAATAAAACCTACCTTTGCGGTACCTTTGCGCCTAAATTGGTTTTATTAATTATAACGTTGAATTGTTTAACATTCATACAATTAAAACATGCCGTTATTTCGGATGTAAATTAAAATTCTGTGAATAGGATTAAATACATTGCCAAATCGGATTTAAACCGATTTTATAAAAAGAACCTCATTCAATATTTGTTCTGCGATGAAAGTAAAATAAAGCTTTGATTAATATTGTACCGTTAAATGTTTTCGATGAAATAAGTTGTAAGAAAAAAGTGAATCTATTTAATTTTGGTTAATATTTACATTTGTTAGATTTTAAAATAGAATTTCGTTTAGGTAATTACAAAAGGTATTAAAAACCACATTAGAATCCTAAATTAATTGTTAAATTTGTATATATATGTATATGGTATATTATAATATTAACACATATACTAGAGATTGATATTCGAAAGTTGAATGTGTCTTGTGTATTCTTGAGTCACATAAGAAGAAATATGTAGATTTTTGTATTAGAAACAGGTTATCTTAATAAACGGTATCTTAGAAAAACTGTATAAGAACATGGTTAATACAGTAAAAATCAACATAAATATATAAAAATAAAACAACATTTTCTGAAAATAAATCGTAGCTAGATCGATTTATCGCCCCCGAAATCCCCTGTATACTAAATTTTATGAAAATCGTTGGAGCCGTTTCCGAGATTCAGATTATATATATACAAGAATTGCTCGTTTAAAGATATAAGATGCTCACAACTTAAAAGTAATGAGAATTTTTGATTCACGTAATCCACAAATTATTCAACCTGTGTCTTCTGTGTTGAATAAACGTTATGGGATCCAATTGCCTGACTCGAGCGATAGATTATTTCCTGACTGCGATTGGCACATACATGTCGTTAGGATTTACAATACGTTCGGAGACTAACTAAGAATTGAACAGTTCGTCTATCTGTTTCTATTAAATTGAAGTAAGCTAAAATGTATTGAAAAGTGCCAGAAATTATGTATTATTATGTTGGTTATATGTTTCAAATGTTTACATACCTGATCAGGAATTCTGGATCGAAAAATATTAATTTTATTAATTCCCGTTATCCTTTTTGATCGTCGTCGATTAAAACGCAACGTTGTCATTCTGACATCTATGAGTTTATAAGATTTTGCTGACAATAGAGTACTCACGGAGTGAGCTATATCGTTTCAAAACTGATCAACTTGTCACTTCGTCAAATCGGGTTAAGCTCTTTGTGGTGTTCATAAACCCATTTTGCATTTGTGTTATTGCAACAAGTTTCGATTTTAATGATGGTAGGATAGTGTACAAAAGCAAGTAAAACTTTAAAGTAGATTTCCTCCACATTAAAATAAATGCTAAATCAAGAACAACAAAGTTTGAGTACTATTCAAACATTAGTAAATGTATCCCGCGGTTTCTCACGTAAAACGCCTGCATTTTAAGATTGCATTTAAAACTTCCATCATTGTAACTTTAAAATATATAGTAAACCTCAGATTTAGTAAAGTAAGGCTAGAGTATATTAAAAAAATTAATACTCCATCTGGTTATTAATCAAAAGGTATGGAATTATGATCCCCATCTCCTAATCCTATTGTCAGTGTAACTTACGCATCATTCCTCCGTAGTAGTATCTTCATTTTACCAATCATTCTTGTTTTACACAATATTTATTGAAATGAGGAGGTGTTGAGAACAAAACCTTACCTCACAGTGAGACCAACTTAGATGTCTGGTGACTATATCAAATGTAAATATCATTGTACAAGGTCTTATTCAGCACAAGGTGTAGTATTGTTCTATTAAAACTGGATAAATATTATTTATCACCACAAAAATACACTATAGCGACTATACCATGACCATATATTCGTCGTTAAGGTTCGGCAGTAACATAGCATGAAAAAAAGAATTTTCCTCCTCTTTCTAGCTGGTTTTTCCTTATCTTACCAGGTGTACCGGCGCCGGAGCTGATGCTCGATATCAATAACACTTCCTATCCGAAGGGGAGCGTAGACGCTATTTTGATAGAATTCAGACGTCGACTTCTTATCTCAAGGTGGACGATCACGTCTTGACTTTGTAAAATGTATTAATAACTTAACACCAGGTGAGCAATAATATCGGCACATCTACGCTAAAAGTGGTAACAATAATTTATATGTCATTGAACTTTTGAAGTACTTGTATCTAATATTGATTTTTACCTCCATCCAGTCTGTTATTGACAGTGAACAAAGCAATTACCGAGCTGGCTGACTTCCTGCTGGTTATAATGACTTCGTTATTACAAGCTCGGGTTTGCCACAATGGATATTATTTTCTTTTTGTTCTGATGTCGATGAAAAATACATGCATTTTAATTCAAATGGTTTTTTTTGTTTCAATTAGTCACTATCTTGATTGTCAGCCTGAGCTTTAGTTTACCTAACAAAAGAAATACAATATTTAGTAAGTTGAAGATTAATCACATTTTTGGATGCCGTAAGATTTAAAATTCCAATAGTTCTTTTTGGTTGCCAACATAAAATAAAAGATCCTTCCGAACAAACACAGACTGCACTTTTATTTCGTAGGCGCGTAGCCTCTATTTATAGGTGCTACGCAGCAGCGAGTCTCTACGGCGTAGCAAATTACTCGAACTAGACGTTCATACATTTATTTTTGTTAACAAGAATAAGGATTGTTTCTTCTAAACCCATTCGCTTATAGTAAATAAATAAATTCCGTATTAATATTTAAGCTATAGTCGACCCTTTTTTCTCGAACTAATAAAAGTCAGCATAACTTTATCGTTTTCGGAACACGAGGCAAATTCTCAAATACATTATTCGATATTTCTACTAAACCAATATTAAGTTAGAACTAAATTTCTAGCTCGTCTCGACTAAATGTTTCACTGGCTATATACGGTCTCACACAACCTGCGAGGTTTACATTCCGTACGTAACTATCCCACAGACCGAGGTTGTAGTTGAATTTACATATTGCATTCCAAATGCGAGCGTCCTCAAATACATCGACTATATTTATGTATTGTTGATCTATGTATATATAGAGACAGACCTGTATAGTGGTACTGTACTGTACCGGTGTACCGTATGAGAGTGTGTTATAGAATACGTAAATAAATATGATATAATATAAAACATTGAGTAGGTGTGTAATGTAAATAAATAAATAATATGAACTAATATACATAAATATAGTTAGAAACACCTAAACTTACTGCTCTATTATTTTTGGTTCTTCTAATTGTAATTTCATTGAAGTTTTTTAATTCGTTTCCTTTTCGCTTTGAAACTTAAGTCAAAATAAAACAAAATTGCTATGCCAGGAAGCTTATTCAGATTTCGGTGTCAAGTTAGTGGAAAATTTTTGTGTCAGGAGTGACCGAACGGTATGTACTGTGCTATGATCCCATTAGTAATATTAACCCATAATATTAATAGGTTTCTTTCTAATGTACTCAATATTTTATATTATTTCTAATAAATACAGAAATATTTCGATTTCTATTTTTATATAGGTATATAGGGCCGCCAAAGACAGATTCTATCTGATGTTATGCAGATACCAGACCGTGCCACTGTCATTGATAAAATTTGAAATATTAAATGTTGCTTTGAAAAATGGTTATCTCGCTGTTCAGTGATCACGGCACGAGTAAGATAGTAATACAGATATTACTATTAGGGGTTGTAGTCAGAATTAGGAAAAATAGTACTATTAGGGACTATTACTCCTATTATGGACTAATATGGACGTATGATAGGAAATAGTTAGATCATATTGAGAATACCGGAATCGTATATCTTATCTTCTGATTCTAGCCGGAATGTCTGTTATAGGACCCCCTTTTTTTTAACGTTGGAATTCCATTTAAGGATACCGGGTCGAGGGGGGTAACAGGCTGGGTTATGTCCGGACTCCAGCGCCTCCAGCGAAGAAGTGGGAGAAGAAGACCGGGGTCCTCCTCTACTGATTTTTTTTTTTTTTTTTATAGCTTAGGTGGGTGGACGAGCTCACAGCCCACCTGATGTTAAGTGGTTACCGGAGCCCATGGACGTCTACAATGTAAATGCGCCACCTACCTTGAGATAGAAGTTCTAAGATCTCAGTATAGTTACAACGGCTGCCTCACCCTTCAAACCGAAACGCATTATTGCTTCACGGCAGAAATAGGCGGGGCGGTGGTACCTACCCGCGCGGACTCACAAGCGGTCCCACCACCAATAAAAGTAAATGAATTATAAACTTTTCTTCAAATAAATACATCAAAGTCAGCATACTGGTTTAAGACTAGTTTTTATTTGGTACTGTTTGCCCACTATAAATTCAACAACAATGACCGACCATTTTGTGCGGTAATGATCCTATTTTTACACTCTTTATATTAGCGTCACTTGTATGTATGTTTGTAACTGACTCCTTTAGACGCGATTTTGACCCACTTTAAACGGCCAGATTTCATTCAAACTTTGTAGATTTATCGAGGACCGATGACAATTCAATATAAAAAAATATATTGAAAAAATGGAAATTCAACTTAAAAATAAAAAATAAATTTTGATAAATTTAAATTGAAAAGTGTAAAAAAAAAAATTATTGTAAAAAAAGCGTAGGGTGCATGGTGTTATTAGTTATAAATACGTTTCTGGCAGATATGAATAGAAGAATTATTATTTCAATAATATAAAACGTGTTTTTTAGTTTTTTTAAAACTATTATTTATTTCTTTTCTTTTCTTGTTGGGCTAAAAATTTTCTTAAATGTTTCACAAAGAGACGTGAATAGAGCAGAGAACTGTTTTATCGTTTTGTATTGTATGTTCTTAGTCCGTGACCACGAAAAGAATTACAAGTATTCGAAAGATCCGAAATAATAAACACGATATTAAATATATTAAGGACAGAAGCTGAACACATAACGAAAACAAGCGTTTATCCCTTAATTATCTTCTCGAATGCGAGAACCCTTAGCTTATTTTCCTGAAACATAATAAACGTGATATCCGAAAACACCATAATTCTTGTACCGAAAGCCCACCGTATATGAAGTGATAAGCATGAGGCCTATAATAAGATTGTTTTCCCAATCCCCTCAGGGTCGAGTTTCTCTCTGTACTTTACGTGGGGCTGTACAAGGCCCATTCGTTTGATCATTAATTAAATTGACCAAAAGTTTGTAGGCTTCCCGCATTGTGTTTTCATTTAAAAATTGTTAAAAGAAAACTCGTAATTCCCGTCTCTACATTATGGGCATCGTTTCGTATACAATAAAGACTAAATAACTTCGTGTCCATTTTTTTAATAAAAACAAACATCATGCAATTTATATCAGTGTTAATTGTTCATATGCAAATTACGCGGTATCAACCTATGACAAGTAATTGACTATGTCAGCAGATAATACTTGAAATGTGCAAAATGTTATTTGTTTCAAAATCCAATTAAAAATGATAGGAAGGATTATGTTAGGCTTTATTAAAACCTATCTACGTAAAGTAACATGCTCCTGAAACATGATATTTTTATATTTATTAAAAAGATATGTATAAACAGGCTCATCGTTGAAATTTCAGGCACACAGGTTGTGTATAATCAACGTCGAAATCAGGCTTTGTGAAGAAAGCCTTACATCTTATGAATACAGTACACAAGGTTACGTATACACGTTACCCTGGTTTTCTTAATTAACCTGGCGTGTTTGTTTGTATAATTGTATGTCAACACGTTAGACGATGTTTCATGCAAATCCTAATAACAAAATTCCTCGAGAGAGAATATCTTATCGCGCTTTATCTATCGCCCCGTAGTTGTTGTTTTTCTTCTAATGAAAAGCTGAATCATCGATTTCGTCGGGTCCTCGTGAGCTCTTACGGGTTCGGGCCTTGGACCAACCCCATCTGTCCGGACTGTGGTCCCCCTGTCTCGCCGAACAGAACAGGCTGTGTTTGCTGGTTTTCTATAAATATTGTTACGCCGGTAAGAGTAACACCATCTATCGCCGAATAGTCGAACGAATATCGAAGGACTTAGAATGCTCGAGAAGTACAACGCCATCTATGGACAGATAGCGGAAACTACTACTAGATATGTGTGGCATATTCTCGATAATTCTAGGAATAAGGTATCCACTATAAAAGCGTTGCAGGGATGGCACGCAGTCAGTCAGTAATCGGAACTACGCGAAGCGAAACAGCGAACGGATTACCTGAAGCGAAGCGGAACAAGCGAATTGAGAATTTAAAGCGTTTGTTGAGTGTTTTAAGTGTTCTAGCTGTTGAATACAGTTTTTAGTTGTACTTTGGTGGAATTTTATTTATCCCGAACCCCAGCGCGTAGCAATATGCTGCCTTTTTTTGAAGACCGAAGATGTGTGCTCGGATGCGGGTACTCCCGTGCCAAAGCACGAAACACCCATGTTTTTGGTTCTTCAATTCAATCCTCTCCTCTCTCTTGCAGATCTTCTATTCCTTATGATCAGGCTACTTCTCCCCTCCAGTATCGTCTTGGTGATCGATCTTACCGCTTACCCATTGTTAAGTGATTACCAGGGTCCATAGATAGCACAAACCTTGAAATGTGTCTCTAGTGTAAAGTATAACGGCAGTCCCATCCCTTCAAACCGTAAAGAACGATTGCTTAACGGCTGAAATAGACAGGGTGGTTGGTTACTACAAGTATCATTAATTACAAAATTTATACTCCAAACTATTTTCATTGTATTTTCAACCTACAGATATGTGGTTGACGATCACTCCATTGTGCATTGTCTAGCAAGCAAGGCAGGCGGGTTGGACGCATACGTATATTATGTATTATGTGTAGTAGGCATTATGTGTCTAATACATCTTTGCGAGCGATTCCGACAATAACCGTGTAAAAAAAATTAAAGCTGCAGAATTTAAAGTGTGGGCGGTTTTCTGACTAGCATTTGTAATCTATACATATAAATAAAATTAGAGTGTCTGTTTGTAATTTTGAAATAACCGCTTTTTACTACATGCATATGAATATACATACGGTACATACACCAAAATATTTTTTTTTTTAATTTTTGTCTGTCTGTCCGTCTGTCTGTCTGTTTGTTCCGGCTAATCTCTGGAACGGCTGGACCGATTTTGATGAAATTTTCACTAATAGGTAGGTGATGATATAAGGAATAACTTAGGCTACTTTTTTTAGACTAGCTTCGCTCGGCGTCGTCACTCGCAGTTATTGTCGTACTGCGCGCAACATGACGGGACTCGCCTATCAATAATAAAATTTTATGTTTCCGAAGCGAAGCGAGGACGGGTCGCTAGTTTTTAATAAAGCTTCCACCGTAGTTTTTCTTTGGTATTTAATTCTTCAAACGAAATTTAAAAAGAAGCAGTGGCTTATCTTTTGAACTGTACCCTTGGAATCCCTGATGCTCCGTCAGTGACGGGGCGACTCACCATCACATAGGCCGCACGTACGTACTATAACGTATGTAATAATGGATAATAATTATTACGGTTTTTTTTTAATTTAATTATTATTTTTTTAGTTTAATTATTACGATAATTACGGTAGGCAGCGGCTTGGCTCTGCCCCTGGCATTGCCGAAGTCCATGGGCGACGGTAACCACTCGCCATCAGGGGGGCCGTATGCTCGTCTGCCTACAAGGGAAATAAAAAAAAACCTGTTATAGTCTTAGCTTTATTAAAACGATATAATAATACGTAGCTTACCACCACCTCCAGTTCGATTCCCACAAGTGACTCTTAATTAAATCGGGTTGCTGCAGAAGCTAGTTGCTGGAAAACACGTCAGCTCGTTGACCGCAACTTGTGTTTGTTACACTCGAAACCTCGATCTCATGAACTGCAAATTATAATTCCTTTGTACGTTGAGTTATTCTATATACCTAACGAATATAGTCATAGTACAGACGCTAATTTAAATTGCTGTCATCGGTTTTCTATCGGGGAGCTATTTCGACTGTTTTTTTTTTATCACACCAATGAGGTGGGACCAAGCTCTTTTGGTTTTTCAGTTTTTTGTTAATCATTGTATACACCGATTGCCGGAGCTCATAGACATTGTAAATGCTGCCATTCGTCTTACAACTCTCACAGTAATTTGTTCATGTATATAAATGTATATACATGTATGTATGGTTGTATATAAATAAGCAATAAGAGAAAATAGTTAAGTACTTATTTATCCTCTTTTGGTCAATTGTCGTTTTGACTTGATATTTTTTTATGCTGGTGTTTTTGCAAATGTTTGTTATAATAATTATAATTATAGTTGTTTTTATTTTTATTTTTCAATAGACAAAACAATACAAACGATAGCATGTAATACATTAACGAATTTTCCGGGAGTACGGAAACTTTAAAGTGTTGAAAACGTCGGATATAATAATAAAATAAAAATAAGTAAACACGAGATTAAATTGTAAAATTAGTTTTAATTATCCACGAATGAATCTAAATCTAGAGGTATCCGTAATTATGGTCGAATTTCGATCACTGAGCTGACACTAACATAAATTAATTTACATCGGGACACCCTATCCACTGATAATATGGAGCATCTCAAGCTTATCTGTTATTCAGATAGGAAAGTGACTGTGATTAATTCCAAAAACATTCAACGAGAGTTTGTAGCTGTTTATCTAACGCACCCTCGGTGTCGCG
The DNA here is from genome assembly GCF_030267445.1 of Bombyx mandarina. Taxonomy (NCBI): domain Eukaryota; kingdom Metazoa; phylum Arthropoda; class Insecta; order Lepidoptera; family Bombycidae; genus Bombyx; species Bombyx mandarina. The sequence continues at coordinate 11,899,392 of NC_143213.1, forward strand.
TAACAGTAAATAACCATTAAAACCCTCCAGGGATTTGAGAACAAAATTTACACTATTTAGCATATTAAGTTTATTTCGGGACGACGAAATTACAGGGTCGAAGTTAAGCAATAGACGGACAATTGTTGGAATTCCTCTCCGTAATTAAGGGGGGTCCGCCGGGAATCAAAATTACAAAGGTGAGGATAGCGCGCTGAGTACAACCGACTTACATGTAGTGATTGCAAATGAGGTCTCATTCGAAGCTTTAAGGGTTGCTAGTGATGTTGTACTTTTGCTTTGTATATCAATTGACAAAATATACTATAAAAAGGAAAATTTGGTGGTCTTTTTTATTTCACTATTTTACGAATTGTATTTCGTATATTCCGTTGAAATATATTAAAAAAAACACCTCATCGATACATTAGCAAAATAAAGAATAGTAATAAATTTACTAAAAACATCTAAAAGAAACTGTAATCAAGCAGTGTATTCTCGTTGCTACAAGCTAGCTTTCTATTTACTTAGTCTGCCTACTTGTGTATCAGAGAAAATGTCCTTTTATAAGTTACAAAGGGCTTACCGCGGATAGTATTCCATAATAAATTATAATTCTAAGACATGTCGATGGTTATATCTCACATCACTGAGAATCCACTCTCATTATACAGTACTCGTTGAAGTTCTCCCACTATAGCGTCGCGCCACACATCACTAATATTCATTAGGGTTCGCATTCGCCCAAATTATTCACAGCTACTTCAGAACAGTCCTGCGATGAAAAAAAATCTTACAATAGCTTAAGTTTTGTAAAAAATGTAGTGTGAAAAAAAAAGTGAATGTTCAAACATGTGCTTAACGAATTTTGTTTCAGTGTTATTGACACAGTCAAGCATGAGGGCGTGTCGTTTAAGTAATTTAATATATTGTATATCCGGTAACATAAAGTGTTTGCGGTAGGCGGATGACATTCGCCGTTCTCTTGTAGCAGCTGGTACAATGTATGACTATCTGAATTTTTCTAAGCCTAATATCTATACTATATCTATACTAATATTATAAAGAGGAAAGATTTGTTTGTTTGTTTGTTTCGAATAGGCTCCGAAACTACTGGACCGATTTGAAAAATTCTTTTTCCATTAGAAGCCGACATTGTCCCTGATGAACATAGGCTACTTTTTTAATTTTTTTTTGTTTGTTTCATGTGTGTTTTAATGTTTCCGAAGCGAAGCGAGGGCGGGTCGCTAGTAATATTATAAAGCTGAAGAGTTTGTTTGTTTGAACGCGCTAATCTAAGAAACTATTGGTCCGATTTAAAAAATGATTTCAGTGTTAGATAGCCCATTTATCGAGGAAGGCTATAGGCAGACCAATACAAGCGGAGCACCAATAAAGAATGTTTCAAAATCGGGGTTTTAATCTTTGGGAACTTCGACTGCGTGCCCTGCAGAAATGGTTAAAGTTTCGGTAAAATAATGTATGACAGAATAGTTCCCCTTTAAATGATCTAAAAAACAGTCCGCGACAGCATATCTCTATAATATATTAAGGTTGACTCACTATAGCGTTTTTTATGCTAACCAAATTTGTTTTAAAATAAAGCATTATTTGTGAACTATTCCAAGCGAACGAAGTCGCGGGCAAAACCTAGTTTAAGTATAAAATTGTATCAAAGCATTACCAAAACTACCACCTGCTTTCATTTTCTGGAACAATAAAATACAACTTATGTTGGTAGAAAACACACATTTAACAAAAGGAGTATTTAGGCACAGCTTGACTAGCATGATAAACAATATGGCCGCTGTGCTCAACTACACGAAGGCACGAGAGAATGACAATAAACAAATTCAAAAATCTTTGGCGGAAACTAATACCTAAAACATAATATTCGCAATCACAAATGTTTCGTCAACTGAAACATATCTTGGCGGACATTGTCATAACCAGTATCCAAAGTTTTCCTTTATGTAACCGCTCACAATACAGATTCCAAGTAACGAAATGTGTGGCGAAACTCCCGACACTAAAGCTAAAAGGATTTTGTTTTCACTGTAACTCTTCCCGGGGGAAGCCAAGTTTTAATATATGATCGATAAATACCCTTTTATAAATGTCCCTCTGTTTGTTGTTGGAATCTGATAAAATTTTACTTTTATAACGTGTAACTGTAATTAATAATCTTATAAAATTGATATTAAAACGATTGATACTTTATTTAAATTTGTTTAGTTATAGTGAAGAAATCGTAAGGAAACATAAGACGGCCGGTGCATTCGTATCAGGCGATGCCGGTGCTTGAATCACGCAGCTTGTACCAATTTTCCAAATGAAATTTGACAAATTCCGTCCCAAATTTCTTCCTTCTTTTTTACTGGTGGTAGGACCTCTTGTGAGTCCGCACGGGTAGGTACCACCGCCCCGCCGATTTCTGCCGTGAAGCAGTAATGCGTTTCGGTTTGAAGGGTGGGGCAGCCGTTGTGACTATACTGAGACCTTAGAACTATATCTCAAGGTGTGTGGCGCATTTACGTTGTAGATGTCTATGGGCTCCAGTAACCACTTAATACCAGGTGGGCTGTGAGCTCGTCCACACAACTAAGCAATAAAAAAAATAAAAAAACATCTTGCACTTTTTTTAACGGCCAATTATACTTTTTTGTATTTAATGTTTCGCATTGTTTTTTTTTTGTGTACAATAAAGAATACTCTCTCTCTCTCCTTTTCTCTCTGTTTTAATAAAAATTAAAGCCGAAATAATTATAATTTGCCTTATAACTGGTGACAGCACGTCTTGTGAATCCTCAGGGGAGGGGTAACACCACCCAGAGTCTTTCTGCCGTAAAGTAGCAATGCGTTTCGGCTTGAAAGATGGGGCAGCTGTTATACTATAAAAACTGAGACTTAGAACACGTGTCTCAAGATGGGCGGCGGCATTAACGTGGTTGATGTCTGTGGGCTCCGGTGACCACTTAATACCAGGTGGACTGTAAGCTCGTCCACCCACTTTAGCAATATAAAAAAGCTATACCGTATAATACGTCCGAACGCTAGAACTATGCAGTCTACTTCTGTAAAGAGGTGATTTTCCTTGACCTCCGTTTTCATTGGTAATTTTACCCACACCAGTCCAATATTTATCCGGCTTACCCTTCCGCTTTATGTACCGATTGAAGTGCGAAAATGAATAATTTTTGCTCTCATCGACGCCTGTTTTATTGAGATAACCGTTGAATTTATGTATAAACCGATTATTTAACGTATTTTATTTAATACTAGCTGAATCCTGCGATGTTACTCGCGCATATTGTCGTACCGCGGGTGAGTTACTCCTTATATCATCAGCTACCTATCAGTGAAAATCCCGTCAAAATCGGTCCAGCCGTTCCAGAGGTTAGCCGGAACAAACAGACAGAAAGACAAAAAGACAGACAAAATAAAAAATAAAATGTTATTTTTGTATGTGTAGGTACTGTGTATAAATACTTACGCATTTAGTAAAAGGTGGTTATTTTATTATCACAAACAGACACTCCAATTTTATTTATTTTTAAAGCGAAGAAAGTAAATATTTCTGACAGTTATTCTATTTATTGCACATAATTGATCTATTACAAGATTGTTAATTTTGTTTAAGGATTAAATTGATAGTAAACTTGAAAAAAATACCTTATTGTAATGCAACATTCGTGAATGAATACTGTCATTTTGGTAAATTTTATTTATGTATTTTATTACATTGATGGAATTTTAGTACTCTTTTTTTATTAAAGGTATATTTATGTAAGGTATTTCTTAAGTAAAGATGAACGAATGTGTATATAAAGGCATTGTTAGCAAGGCGTACGGAGCGTGAGCATACTAGAGTTTTACCCTAATCTTACTTTACCCAACTAATACTATCCTGCTTATTTCTACCACGAAGAAGTCGAGCCTTTCTGTTGGTAAAATGATAAAACCAATTGCGATTACGTATGTATGTATGTCTTATGTGTCAAGGTTGATGATGGCGTTTATGTGGAAAAGTCTGGATTTCACTACTACCTAACATAATTTGACCCGTTACCTCACTGTTCCAATCAAATAAAAATGTGAAAACATTAACATTTATCTGACAACAAGGCAATTAATCTATACATATAAATAAAATTGGAGTGTCTGTTTGTAATATTGAAATAGCCGCTTTTTACTACATGCATATGAATATTTATACGGTACATACACCAAAACAACATTTTTTACAATTTTTGTCTGTCTGTCGGTCCGTCTGTCTGTCTGTCTGTTTGTTCCGGCTAATCTCTGGAACGTCTGGACCGATTTTGACGGGACTTTCACTGACAGATAGCTGATGATATAAGGAGCAACTTAGGCTACTTTTTTTAGACTAGCTTCGCCCCGCGGCGTCACCCACGGTACGATAATAACCACGGGTAACATCGCGGGACTCAACTATCTCAATAATAAAATTTAATGTTTCCGAAGCGAAGCGAGGGCGGTTCGCTAGTCAAATTTATAGTTTAACTAGCTAACGACAGATGAACAAGCGTATTAGTAAAATAATAATAGCAAGTGTCGATAGTGAAAATAAGTTAAAAACTATAATTCGTATACAGCAAACTTTCTAACTTTTATCTTTCAAACGCTTACTTAAACTTCTTTTACTCATCGCACAATGATCCGAGGAAAGATCGTCTGTATTTTCAAAGTTATGTTTTTATATGCAAAGGAAACGTGCATCCGCGATGGAGTTTGTAACTTGTTTGATAAGTTGAAAGATTTTTAAACTCGAAACTTTTGAAATGTCCATTCAGACTTGTTTGGAGTTTGTCGTGTCGTTTATCTCGTGTCGCGAGAGTGATAAATTTAGTGTGCGTTCTACGGGGAGGATCGCAAGTCAATTCGTTATGGAACATGGCTATTCTGTACAAAACTATGCGTCGAAACTGACCTTGAAGATGAGAACAATATAGGCAATATCTATAACATATTTTTGTTCAACAATCGGATGAGTCAGCAAAAGCTTGAACTTTAGTCCTTATCAAAACAATACTTTAATTGATATAAACTTAGAAGAAGGTTGAGTTAAACATTAGAAGCTGTCAGTGCAGATAAAATCAACTTGAAGAATGGTGAAGCCGTAATAGTAGCTCGTAAAGTAGTAGTAGCTTTTACTGGTGGTAGGACGACTTGTGAGTCCGCACGGGTAGGCACCACCACCCTACCTATTTCTGCCGTGAAGCAGTAATGCGTTTCGGTTTGAAGGGTGGGGCAGCCGTTGTAACTATACTGAGACCTTAGAACTTATATCTCAAGGTGGGTGGCGCATTTACGTTGTGGATGTCTATGGGCTCTAGTAACCACTTAACACCAGGTGGACTGTGAGCTCGTCCACCCATCTAAGCAATAATAATAAAAAAAGGAAAGAAGATTGGGTTCTCGTTAAATATTAGATTTACGATCACATACAAAAAAGTATTGTCGGAAAAAAACAACCAACATCCAACAAGGCAAGTTCGCGTGCAAGCTATGAAAATGATTGGGGACAAGTATTCCTGTGCTCGTTAAGTACGTAACTGGCAACACCAGACCAATCCTGTGCAAGCCAGTGTACTGCCTGTTTCGGTTTCTGGTGTAGCTCTACATAAAGTGGAAGTTTTTAATTTATTTTCTACACGTACGTGGGTGAATGTTTGTTGTTTATTAGCACGATATTATGGGCGACGGTAACCACTTACCATCAGGTGGGCCGTATGCCCGTCTGCCTACAAAGGCAATAAAAAAAAAAATGTAGATATTTTTATATTTTTGGAAAATACTTTTCTCTTATATTTACTACCTCGTATGAAAAAGACATGAATGGTCCTCTTTTTTTTATAAATTTTCGTTGATCCAGTACGTCATTTACTTGAGTTGGAATATAAGAATTTCATTTCCTTGGATTATTCTACTCTTCCAATAATCGTGGTAGATTTTCGTAATATAATACAGTCTACATATGTATGGTTTCATTTCAATAGGTAGTATTCGAATAATTTTCCACTTGTAACTTTTCTTCTTTAACGGGAATAGCCGTAAATAGCTATAAGTTTTCATGAAATTCCGAGACGGCATACCGCTACTCCACTTTGATTTCCAATCAAGATAAAAACAAGTGATCCGAGCTTATTGCTAGATTACAATACATTTGATGTTCTCCCTCCGTCGGCTGATTGACAATCTAGACAGGAATGTGCTATTGAAGCTGTTTAATTAACACTGTCACCCTTTCGACTACGAATCGGAGAATGACAAGTACATATTATTATGTACATTGCGAAATCAAAGAGGATACATATCGACGACCAAACAAATCATTTTGATGGTTCAAAATAATAAATTATAACACCAAGGAGCAAACTTGTGAAACCGAGCAAATATTTATCTACTTAGTGGTTACGGGACCCTATAGATTTCACGATGTTTGTCCAGCCCGTCGACATTTTTTTTTCTTTTTTTTTTCTACCCAGCTGAGAGCCTTGAGAGGCTATTTCAGCGTAACCTTAACTAGTAGGTGAGCTCATGGGGCTCAAACCTGACGAAGTTGCTAACACGAACCCTAGCAAGAGCCGTGCTTCGCAGAATCTACCACCGGATCGGAGCGAGAAACTCAGTGGGCTGTCGGAGGTTTAGTCCGTCGACGTTCATGTACTAGAAATAGGTCTCAATTGCTATGAATTATATTAACGCCAAACTACTCCTCAATGATACGTATGATGATGATGTTAGTATCCGAAACATTATATTATTGTATAGGGTGTTACATAGCTACCCGTAAAGTCGAAAGGAGATTAAATGGGGCCTTATAACGACTCAATTTACACTATTTAAGAATTGTAGTAACGCTGTATAACATACACCAAAAAAATAAAAAAAATGTTATTGTTTTCACCGATGTGCAAACTCTATTTCAGTAAAATTAAAGAGTAAACTACGCAGAATGTACCTACCTACATTTCTACCTGATTCGCGGAACGACAAAAATTTTAAAAGATTTGAAACTGACATGTTTTTGTTTTTCCCAACTTGACATTTTCTGCAGCCAGTACTTGAGCGACATCCTGGTATTGAGGTAGCAAACATTTATGAATGAAAAATAGAAAAACTATTACTAAAGTAGACAATTATTAGGTAAAATAGGTACGTAGGCCTTTCTGTTAAATAATCTGGGTCCCTGACATGACAGCTTACTAGTTTTGACAAAATTTTTGGCTTTGATAAATGATTTTTACGGGGTACTTTGTAACACGTTGTATATATATATCATATATAGTATCATAACATTCTTTTACGCAATGTTATTCTTCATTGTGTAATTAGATATTTTTTTTTAAGCGTGGACAATAAACGCGATATTAAATCGTAAAAGTAGTCTTAACCACGGCCAAGTAAATTTCAGCTTTGATGATTGCTTTTTTAATTAAAGTTTTGCATAAATATTAAATTTTAATAATGTCTTTCAGCATTTGAGTTTCGAAATTTCTCAATTTTAAAGGGCTGAGTTGATATTATAATCCTCATTTATTTTAGAAGATACTAATTTAGTTTTACTAGTTTTTTTTCTTGGATGTCGTTGCCATCAAGAAGCTCCATTACTCAAGTCTAGACTACTTAGTTTTCTCAATGAGTAATTAACCAAGAATTTTTAAAGCATTTATTTTAAATGAAGACATTATTAGCTTCTTATTTCGAAATCAACTGAATAATATTTACATAGTTCAAAATTTAATACTAGTCGCATATGTACCCATAAAAGCAATAATTTGAGAACAAATTCAAGATAAGAATAATGATGGAAAAATAGAATAGGTGCCACTAACATTTTGGAATCAATTTGTAATTTGTTGTAAAGGAAATTAATTTAAAAAAAAACGACCGTTTTTGTAGCTTACTTCTATACTAGGCTGCACTAAAAGTATTGGGAATGGAAATTTTCCACTGTTCCTGTCATATTAAAATCTTTTTAATTGAAAACTCCTTGGTTTTAAAAATGGAAACCATTTATTTATTTAAAAAAATATTCTCGGTCTTGTCACGAGGTTTTGTCAAACTTGTTTAGTCGTTGAGAAAATGGAATTGACTCGAGAAAGTTCAAGAGCGATGATTTATTATGACTTTCGAAGTGGTTTAACACAAAAACAGTGTGTTGACCGGATGATTTCTGCATTTGGTGATGAAGCCCCATCCAAAACCACAATTTATCGCTGGTTTGCTGAGTTTTGACGTGGACGTGTCATGCTCAGTGATGATCCCCGTCAAGGTCGTCCAAAAACTGCAGTCACCCAAGAACACGTTGATGCTGTGCGTAAGCTGATTGAGGAAGATCGACATATGACATACCGCGAAATTCAGGCAACTTTAGACATTGGCATGAGTCAAATACAAATAATCTTGCATGAACAATTAGGTGTAAAAAAGTTGTTTTCCTGATGGATACCGCATTCGCTCTGTGAAGAGCAAAAAGCGGCTCGCGTTACTTGGTGCGTCAGAACTCTCGAAAGATTCCACGCAGGATCCTCAAATGCTGTATACAACATTGTATCAAGTGACGATATACGCGTACGAACCCGAAACAAAAAACCAGTCACGAGTTTGGGTGTTCGAAAATGAGTTAAAGCCAACAAAAATTATTCGTTCACGGAGTGTTGCAAAAAAAAATTGTGGCCACGTTTGTCTCCAAAACCGGCCATGTTACGACTATTCCTCTTGAGGGACAAAGAACGGTTAATGCAGAATGGTATGCTAGCATTTGTTTGCCACAGGTCGTTTCTGAACTCCGCAAAGAGAACTGCAACCGCCGCATCATCCTCCATCACGACAATGCGAGTTTTCACACCGCGCACAGAACAAAAGAGTTTTTAGAGCAAGAAAACATAGAATGATTAGACTATCCGCCGTACAGCCCCGACCTAAGCCCTAATGATTTCTATACTTTCCCTAAAATAAAGAATAAGTTGCGTGGACAGAGATTTTCATCACCTGAAGAAGCTGTGGACGCCTACAAAACGGCCATTTTGGAGACCCCAACTTCCGAATGGAATGGTTGCTTCAATGATTGGTTCCATCGTATGGAAAAATGTGTCAAATTTCGCGGAGAATACTTCGAAAAGCAATAAATACATTTTTAAATAGTAATGTTGTGTCACTTTGTTAATTCCCGAAATTTTCAGTGCCGCCCTCGTATAATGAAGTAACCATACCGGTAACATTTTGTCGCCACACAGTGTGTTCCTTCATTTATTGAGAGGCCGCGTGGGGCTAATAGGCCCCGCAAACTCAATTTTCAGATAATAAAACATTTTAATCGATCGATATTTATGATACATTTATATTTCAGCGTGTAACGGAGTTGATGGGGTGTTTATAGTTACTGCATATAATATGATTATAGGTATTTATTAAAATTAAAATGAAAAACTTAGTGAAAACTGAATTACTGGCGGTAGGACCTCATGTGAGTCCGCGCGGGTAGGTACCACCACCCTGCCTTTTCTGCCGTGAAGCTGTAATGCGTTTCGGTTTGAAGGGTTGGGCAGCCGTTGTAACTATACTGATACTTTAGAACTTATATCTCAAGGTGGGTGGCGCATTTACGTTGTAGATGTCTATGGGCTCCGGTAACCACTTAACACCAGGTGGGCTGTGAGTTCGTCCAACCATCTAAGCAATAAACCGTTGTGTTTAATCACAATTCAGAGTTAATTATTGGTTTGTTCAAATTTTAAAATTAAAACAATTATATGCATTCGAAAGTATATAAATATACTTTATTGTTTAGTAATTCTTTTGCTCAGCAATTTAACGATCGTGTCGATTTATTACAAAGAGACAGTGCCTATTATAGAACGAAGAATGACAAGCAACAACTTTTGATCCGGGAAAATGGCAGGTGTTTCTTGTTTGAATAATAAATTTAGATAAGGTAAAATTGCGTTAAAAATAACGGAATCACATCGTGTATTTTTTAAGGTAACGTTAGGTATCGGTAGATATCGTGAATAATTCATGTGAAATCGTGATATTCGAAAAGTTATATTTTTAATATTCCTCGATCCTGACGTGCGACACATGCCATTGACATTTTCAATTATTAAGGGGGAGGAGGAACATTGATGGATTTTACATTGAATGAAAATGTTTTTAAAATTGCTTTCACGATTTACATTCAGGTCACGTACGTAACGTTTGACGTAAAATATTATCGAAAGTATTTGATTTCATTTTAACGTATCACGAGTTGGTTGATTTCTATGTAATAAATAATATTTAAACAATAGTAGTCGTAATTCGACCATAGTCACTCAAGTTTTAGATTAATTCGATACATTACATTCTCACTTTTGTTTTATTATTAACTAGAGTCCCGCAGTAGTCGAAATTCGACTATAATTAATTGGAATTGTAAGTTTGCACACTATCATGATTGTATTTTATACTTCTATAATCACAAATTTTGCCAAGACTACACTATAAAAAATATTAACAAAGACAAACAATATTTAATCTATTCTCAATTTGACAACAGACGTCAAGAACAAAAGTTTGACAATAAATAGTATGCGTGTGTGCGTCAAATACAGGGTATGTAGTGTGTGTAATGTTTTCTTTGATTTAATGTATCTTTTATGCATTATTTAAAAAAAATATTAGCATTGTGCACTTCTTCTCTGTATTCTCTATAAGTGTAGAAAATTTCATACTCCTCCGTCCGCGCAATTTTCGTAAAAAGGGATACAAAGTTTTTGCTTCACGTGTTAATATATAGATTTGAAGGTAGTTAAAAAACGTCAACTAGTTGTAATTTCAATCTTACGTTGTAGTTTCAGTTCATATTACAAGAATATGCTAATTAATTGGCTGTGTAATGTCTGTCTAGTACCACCTCATGTCTTTCCCTGGGGCTCGCAAAAGAGTTACCAACGAGAAACAGGGTTCTCCAAGCATTATAGCGGCGTACCGCGACCGTCAATCGGCATTTAATTATGATGGGCCGTTTTTTGTAAGGACGCAAGGGTGGATAGCAAGCACTATACTGAGACTTTAGAACTTATATCTCAAGGTGAGTGGCGCGTTTACGTTGTAAATGTCTATGGGCTCCGGTAACCACTTAACACCAGGTGGGCTGTGAGATAGTCCACCCATCTAAGCAATAAAAAATAAAAAACTGTACTGATTATTTTTGTCGACAAACAGTCCTATGCGTAGGTACCAATTTTAGAGTGGAATAGCCGTTATATCGTTATATAATACCGTTCAGACTTCGAGTGTCATGTGACAAGCTGAATGACGGAATTCACGTTGCTGATGTATATGGACTCGGGTAATCACTAAACAAAATAGAAACAGTAGAAAAACTTAGTAACCATCCGCGCGTAGTTAGAATGGCCCCCAGAGCTACTAACGATTAGGTTGGGAATAAAAAAAAAGTTTTTTAAATTATATTTTACAACCCCTGAACCCTAATCTATTGTTTTAGAATCGCACCAGGGCAGGGCCAAGAAACAAAAGAGCCACTAATGAACTTAATTAACAAGATACAAGTGTGCGTACAACATTCGTATATGAGAAAGATTCTTCAACGTCAGTAACAAAGGAAAATGTATTTAAATGAGAATCAGAGTTTTGCTCTACGATGTTTCCATAATGTACCTGAATTTATAAAAAATATATAATTTAAGGCTTTCATATTATGAATGAGTATGAAAGTTTAATGAATAATAAATACACTGACTACTTCCTGTTCGATTATGTTATTGATATTAAACAATGCTATTTAAGACAATAGTTTAACAGATAATTATTAAATTAAAGATTAAAGAAATAAATTACTTCATTTCTGCTTGCTTTTCGAAAAAATATTTTCATGAATAAGAAAAAAACTAACACAATTTTTCCTCGTATTACTCTAGTAAGGTAAGAAACTAGGTTAAAATTTCAATTTGTATACGTAGCGCAATATCTAAATATCGATCCCGATGTCGATGCTCGATCGTGCTGCATAAAAACAAATTGAAAAGTCGTCGATGCGAACGATGACTTCGTGAACTTTTCGTCTGGACGTATATTCGATATTTTTACGGAATTCAAGCTTATTTTCTTTCGTAGTAATCATAATTATTCCATTGTATTAGTCGAGTCATAGGCGGAGTTGAATAAAAAACCTTGATTACGATACGATTCTAGCCTGTTTTAACTCGATTAAAAAGGGATCTATTCTGATTAAAATCACAGTAGCAGTAACGTAGTAACATGAGTATTTGGGGAGTTTAAACTTTGACTATAACTTCAGAATTACGTAAATGAGTTTATTCTTAGTGCATATCATTTTTGCCATGCATGATCCGGCTCTTGACTTAATTTTTTTCCGTGGTTTCTCCCTATGCGCTACGACATGTGCGTTTTCGAATAAGGTATGAAAGGAGTCTCAGTATGTAACAAATACTACTGTCAGATGCAAACTAGGCTACAATTGTACTGACTTAATTATTCAGTGTTTCCATCTCAAAGGAGTAAGCTTCAGCGGTACACGCGCTAATTATGCATATTAATATTATTCTGTTCACAATAACATCACTGCTCTGAGCAATATCTGACACCAAATCATTTGGATGTATGTCATCACAGAATGCTCCATTATTAGACTCTTTGATTCGATGTGTATGTATTTGTATTAATTTCAATATCAAATGGTAAGAATACCATCGCTACTTTGCTTGTCTCTCAATTTAAAATATATTATTTATGTGTGGTCGAGACAAGGGCTGCCATAATTTATATTTTTTTATAATTAATAAAGGTGGTTGTATTAGCTTCCGATCCCCCAGTTGTTAAGTGGGTTACTGAAGCCTATAGACATTAATTACTACGTGAATGTCGTTTGTGACCCATCAAAATTATACCAATATATATAATTTAATTAATAATTAATACAGTAATTATATAACTATAAGGGCTCTTCGACTCTTTTATCCGAACGCATTACTACTTCGTGGCAAAAATTCGCAACCTACCTAACTAGTCTGCGTGGCCAGGTAGGTACTGCCAATTAAAATGATGTATTTTACCTTGAGACATGAGGTTGATATCCCAAATTGTATTATGCAATATCTGTAAATTTCAAACCAGAACTGCTTTTCGCGATCCAAATAAGAGAGTTGATTGTACCCACCCAGATCACTAGTGTCACTTTCAATACAAAAATTATACCACTATTTAAGTGTAATAAAAAAAATTAAAAATCGCAGACGACAATAAATAATCCATCAAGAGAAACTGTTTTACTCGAATCTTCAAGAACATTCTACAGTTCGTCTTAAAGAGAACTATCGTTTTCCAATACAGTAAAGTCTCGCTAACTACGATCTGCCACGCCTCTGTCGTCGAGTTAAATCTTTTGTTCCATTGTCGTTTACTGGATTTAGCATTCGGCGAACTTAATTTCGGAACTCCCAACTTCTAATGGGTTTCTTTCATTACTTACGGATAATTTCGAAAACTGAACGATCGCTATGAAATTGTATGAAAAAACTATCTAGTAATTAAAAAGGTATGATGTATCTCATTGCAAGTATCTACTTTTCAACTTTTAAGGTGAAATACACATTTATTTTCATCAACATTCATGAATCGTAAATATTAATAGTTCGTAAAATACTCTTTGGTCGGAAAAGCGTAAAGGAAACTAGAATATCCCCAATCATATGAAATGTCATAGCTCGAGCCACGCACGCACGCAAATATCGTCCCCACAAATCATACGACTACCTTCGTGAATGGAATAGTTTTAATAATGAAATTCCTGAAGGCGACCCGTTTTGTGAGTGTCGTCGCAGTCCCGGCTGGCGCGATGCCACTACCGGGCCTCGCTTTTGGCGCTTTTCCCTCTCGCACACCGGAATTAAACTCTAAGCCTGACATGTTTTAGAATATGATTAATAATATTTATGGTTCGAATTTGAAATGAGGTTTTAATTTGAAAATAAAGCACGACTATTTCCATATCTCTGATTTTTTCATAATGAACTTTTTTACTGTGACCGTGGAAGCATGAAAGAGGAGTGCATGCGGCAGAGATGCGAATGTTGAGATGGATGTGTGGAGTGACAAGAATGGACAAGATAAAGAATGAGTATATCAGAGGAAGTGTAAAAGTAGCCCCGGTAAGCAACAAATTAAAGAGCGGACTGTTAGCGTGGTATGGACATGTGATGGGTAGAGAGAAGATGCATGTGACTAGGAAATGTATGAAAATGGTAGTGCAAGGTAGAGGGGGAAGAGGTCGACCGAAGAAGACATGGATGGAGCGTGTGAATGACGATATGAGAGAGAGAGGAGTGAGTGTTGAGATGATGGCTGATAGAAGAGAATGGAAGAGAAAAATTAGCTATGCCGACCCCATCCAGTGGGACAAGGTAGAGGAAAAGAAGAATATTTTTTTTTTACTGTGGGCTATGTTATGTGAATGAGAATACGAAGACCAGTAGACCTTCTCCCAAAATGTTGTGGAACTATGTGATTTAAACCCCTGTATAAAGTAAGGGACTCTTTCGGAGCGAGCCTCTAAATGAGACCTTTGGATGTTGTACACTTGGAACGAAGTATGACCACTGAACCGACATTCGATTGGGAAAATTAGGGTTCCTTAGGTTGGTGTCGAGTGAGAGTTTTTTTTCATTACTTTGATGGGTGCACAAACTAACGACTCAGCTGGTGCTAAGTGGTTACTGAAGCCCATAGACATTTACAACGTATATTCCGCCTTTGAGATTTGAGTTTTAAGATCTCCGTTTTTACAGTACAATAGCTGCCATACCCTTCAAATTGAAATGTATCGTAATTTACCGAATAAACTTTTCTATTGTAAATTCAGAGAGAATCGCACTCAAGTAGAAAACTCCAGTCACGCGTCGGAGCTGACACCCACATTTTTATTACTAATAGTTTTGTTCCACTGCAACTTATGAATGTATACTTTTTCTATACTAATATTATAAAGAGGAAAGATTTGTTTGTTTGCTTGTAATTCAATAGGCTCCGAAACTACTAAACCGATTTAAAAAATTCTTTCACTGTTTGGAATCTTCACTATTCCCGAGTGACATAGGTCATAATCTTTTTTGAAAAAAATTAGGTATCCTTACTAAAACTCCAATAATTTAAACCAAGGTGTAAAAAGAATTACCTAAAATATTCTTTACGTCGCGAAAGGGGGATAATTGACTCGTCTTTCATAAATTTTATTACATTTGAAGGGCAATAACATATGATCTACTTTACACAACCAACAACCGATTTTCTTTGTAATAAATACGAAAAAACAAAGGTTAAAATTCTTTAAAATGTTGATACAGCACACTTGAGAGACGAGACTAAATTTCCTTCGCTGACATAACTTCTGACTGCTAGCCAAATAAAATACGCGCACTTACACATTTCTGTACAAAAGGGGAAGTCAATAGTTTCAAGCGCAATGCGGATGCCTGACACAAATTGTCGTGTGAGTGCCTATTTCGAAACACAATGGTTTTACCTAATGTCACATTAAATGTACAAGCTTGCGATTCCTAATTTAATGTTAGAAAACTGCCTTACAATTTGTACAGTACGTATTCTTGACTTATTACTTATTACTGGTCGTAGGACTTTTGGTAGGCAGCGGCTCGGCTCTGCCACTGGCATTGCTGAAATCCATGGGCGACGGTGACCACTCACCATCAGGTGGGCCGTATGCTCGTCTGCATACAAGGGCAATAAAAAAAGGACCTCTTGTGAGTCTGCGCGAGTAGGTACCACCACCCTGCCTATTTTTGCCGTGAACCAGTAATGCGTTTCGGTTTGAAGGGTGGGGCAGCCGTTGTAACTATACTTGAAACTTTAGAACTTATATCTCAAGGTGGGTAACCACATAACAGGTGGGCTGTGAGCTCGTCCACCCATCTAAGCAATAAAAAAAAGGTATGATTCCATTTAAAATCGTTCAAAATATGCTCATAGTTTGATTTCGTTATATAGGTTAATTAATGAATTACTGTCGAGGGCTTGAATATCAAGATTTTTGGCTAACGTAAAGGCTGAGAGTTCGTTTCCCGAGATCTTTTCTGCCACGTACCATCTAGCTTTGGAATGAGCTCCCCTCTGCGGTGTTTCCCGAGCGCTACGACATGTCCTTCTTCAAACCAGGCTTATGCAGAGTACACAGCGGTAGACAGGAGCTTGGCCGTGTCCCTTGAATTGCTGACGTCTATGGGCGACGGTAACCACTCATCCTCAGGAGGGTCGTATGCTCGTCTCCCTACAAGAGTAATTAAAAAAAATGTGTGATGTTGTGGGACACCGGATAGGAACGAAGTTCCTTATTATAAAAATATTACTTTTAAGTTCTATTCGAGGTATAAAGAAAATAATTATTCGGATATAAATTTTTTATTATGATTTTTTTATTGATAAAAAAAAACTACCTTTATTTTATTCACAGTGATTTATAAAAAATATATAAAAATAGTATACAAAGAAACAGATATTTATTTGAATAATAATAATAACCGTCATCACGTAGACTATACATTAGAACACTGTATAGCCATCATACTAAGACTATACATAAATATTAAAAATCTTACGTTACGGACGTTTTTTTCCGGTTAGGGTACTCCTCCGCATCGTCCTATAAGGAACTTCGTTCCAAAAGATTAATGATGAAAAATTTCACCACGATTTCACTTGGTTTGCACTAAATTAGTTTGTGCAGCTAAAACCGCTTTGCATAGCATAAAGGTTGCAGTGTAAAAACTTCTAATCCAACACTGCGGTAAGTTTGAACTAGTTTTGAACTAAACATGTAACCTTTCACTTGTTATTTTCAATGTGTTACTGTTTTATATTCTGTACGTATGTGGTACCACTTCCCACTGGAAGTAGATACAAATTGTATTAGTTCACATTCTAAGATCTAGTCACGAAACATCGTGGCGTATTCGTGTACCAAATAAAAATGTGAGACTCTTTTCAAACTGTGTGACGCTACGTTTCAAAGTCGCTTTGAGTATAAAATATTTCTTATTTGTAGTCTACGTTTTGCTCAGACGACGACGCTTTTGTGATTTTCTCACTTCAACGAAAAAGTCAAGTGTCGTGATTGCCGGAGTGCCTGGGAGGAGGCCTCCTTTTACGCTGAAATTTGTTTGAAGCACCGCGTATATACATTATATAAAATATATATTTATGTTGGGAATGTAAAATAAATGGAACCCTTTCATGTACCAGATTTATCATAAATCACGATTTGGTGTTGCTTGATTAAATACTAATTTACATTTCGTATGATCAATATTTAGGTAGCAATACGATTCACCGAAATAGTCACCTTGGAATGAACGGCACATATTTTTTAATACGCTTTTATTAGCTTTAGACGTATGTATGTAACGGAATCTTTGAACATGATTTTGACCCCCTTCAAAATGTCGGATTAACTCGAAATTTTGGTATACATATTAAGGACAGATGACAATTCAATACTAAAAAAATTAAGATTGAAAAAATTGAAATTCAACTAAAAAATTAAAAATATATAGTACAAATCAATTAATCACTTTTTCTTACACTATTTTTAATTCAAATTTTAGTAAAATTTATTTTCCATTTTTTTGTTAGTTTTTTTAAACCATTATTTATTTTTTATTTTTTAGTTGATATTAAATTTTTTCCATTTTTTTTTTTTTTTTTCTTTCCTTTATTTCTGTTCAATTATAGCTGAGGGTAGTTTAAAAATTCGCTCGAAGCTTAGATTTGGCCTAGGCTTTAGTGAAAATAGATGAAGACATTTATTAACCATTCAATCGCTGTAGGTCGCAAGAACAGTTTGCTCTGTTTACATGGCGGAACCAAATAGATTTTGCCATTGGAACAAACAGTTCGATGAAAGCGGTCGTTCTTGTGCTCTCTTATTACTTCCTGTTCGATGTAATGAGAAGATCGCAGCTACCGAACGTTTCCTTACATTGCGATGAATACGAAATTTCATTTTGTGTGAACTACTAACTAAGGAAATAATGAAATTCCTCAAATTATTTTTTTGTGTAAATTAAAATTCAGATTTAAATGTACCTAAGTTTTAGCAACTAAATTTTAAGCTATTCCAGTAGAGAGACAGTAGTGTGCCAATTTTTTTTTATTCCTTAGGTGGGTGGACGAGGTCACAGCCCGCCTGGGGTTAAGTGGTTACTGGAGCCCATAGACATCTACAGCGCCACCCACATTGAGATATAAGTTCTATAGTCTCAAGTATAGTTACAACGGCTGCCCCACCCTTCAAACCGAAACGCATTACTGCTTCTCGGCAGAAATAGGCAGGGCTGGTCCTACCACCAGTAATTAGGCAAATTATAATTTTGCGGGTTTGATTTTTATTACACAATGTTATCCTTTCACCGTGGAAGTCAATCGTGAGCATTTTTTGACCACCGTTTGATGTATTTTTGCACTAAGCGGTCACGCGTTGGTAATGACATGAAAATTCAATTGAGAAATCGATATCCTGTCTCGAAGTAGTTAGCCGATTTTACGTTTAAGAGTTAAGTCGGCATATTTAAATTTTGATTTATCTGAGAATACAATAATGGGCTTATTGTAATTTTACGGATGAAATACGAGAAGGCGTGTGTAGCGGCGTACTCGAATGCGATCGCTTACACGACAGAAACACTCGATGAAAATATCGAGTCGCCGATGCGGAGATAATTTGAATTTGAAGAATAGCAAAACAACATACGTGAGAGATACAACCGTTGTTAATGTTTTGTTCAACCCGGTCACACAGAAGACATAATATTTATTGGATTGAATAATTCAATTGATTATCAACAATAAATGATTTGTTTCCTCTAAAAATGATAATGCTCTAATGCGTATTCCTTGACAAATTAATTCTAGTTGTTTCTAAACTGTTTTTTCCCTACCTATGCTGATAGCCTTGAGAGGCTATTTCAGCTTCGCCTTGACTTGTAGGTGAGCTCACGGGGCTCAAACCGGGAGTGTTGCTTAAACTGGTCCTAGCAAGAGCAGTACTTCGCCGAATCTACCACCGGATCGGAAACGCGACCCACTGAGAAGATTCGGCGAGAAACTCAGTGGGCTGTCACTGTGTCTATGGATTAATTCACTCGTCGAGCCCTGAGAACCGTGACCGGTACTTGTAGTACCTAAAAGCACCGTTAATGGATCGGGAGGATCCATAATGACGGGCTTAGGGCGATTTAAAGACACAAGTTTGCGCGTTCACTGCGAAGAAGGACCCCTTTGTCATGGCGCCGCAATTCCAAGGAGTATCCCTGCAACCTTCCGAGAGTATCGGGATACTTGGGGTCGACATTTCGAGCGATGTCCAGTTTCGGAGTCATTTGGAAGGCAAAGCCAAGTTGGCGTCCAAAATGCTGGGAGTCCTCAACAGAGCGAAGCGGTACTTCACGCCTGGACAAAGACTTTTGCTTTATAAAGCACAAGTCCGGCCTCGCATGGAGTACTGCTCCTATCTCTGGGCCGGGGCTCCCAAATACCAGCTTCTTCCATTTGACTCCATACAGAGGAGGGCCGTTCGGATTGTCGATAATCCCATTCTCTCGGATCGTTTGGAGCCTCTGGGTCTGCGGAGGGACTTCGGTTCCCTCTGTATTTTGTACCGTATGTTCCATGGGGAGTGCTCTGAGGAATTGTTCGAGATGATACCAGCATTATCGTTTTTACCATCGCACCGCCCGCCACCGGAGTAGAGTTCATCCATACTACCTGGAGCCACTGCGGTCTCCACAGTGCGTTTCCAGAGATCTTTTTTGCCACGTACCATCCGGCTATGGAATGAGCTCCCCTCCACGGTGTTTCCCGAGCGCTATGACATGTCCTTCTTCAAACGAGGCTTATGCAGAGTATTAAGCTGTAGGCAGCGGCTTGGCTCTGCCCCTGGCATTGCTGAAGTCCATGGGCGACGGTAACCACTCACCATCAGGTGGGCCGTAGGCCTGTCTGCCTTCAAAGGCAATAAAAAAATTAAAAAAATATGTCGACTGTTTACCATTCGGTCTACAGGATCGGGTATGTAATTCCCGGCGGTCACGACAAGAAGGTTTTCATGTCGTGCCGCCTTTTCAAAGTGGCGCAATGATGCCGACTGTAGATACTTATTGACTGAGTCAATTCCGAGGTCATCATTGATAAACTGTTGCTGTTCAAAATAATAAATAATAATATCAGTGTGCTTCTTCAGAGTAGCACCACTGAACGACATTTTGTAGATTTTGCACTTAAAATAAATGAAAATATAATTTTAGGCCTGTAATGTGCAGTATGCATAAATAAAAATATCGCGGAGGTCATGGTGAAACGATATCACGTGAACGCTATCTATATCCGACACTCGGAGCAAAGGGTTTACCACACAGCAGTAGGACTAATTACTAAAAATAGTGTTCGTCCAATAATCGAAGTTCGACCATAATAAGTACTCGATATGTTTTCGTAGCCCTTTCATAGCTACTAAAAGAAACATTACACAAGCACGGTTTTATTAGTAACTAGCGACCCGCCCTCGCTTCGCTTCGGAAACATTAAATTTTATTATTGATAGCTGAGTCCCGCGATGTAACCCGCGGTTATTGTCGCAGTTATCGTTCCGCGGGTGACGCCGCGAGGCGAAGCTAGTCTAACAAAAGTAGCCTAAGTTACTCCTTATATCATCAGCTACCTACCAGTGAAAGTCCCGTCAAAATCGGTCCAGCCGTTCTAGAGATTAGCCGGAACAAACAGACACACAGACAGACAGACAAAAATTGTAAAAAATGTTATTTTGGTCTTTGTACCGTATATATATTCATATGCATGTAGTAAAAAGCGGCTATTTCAATATTACAAACAGACACACCAATTTTATTTATATGTATAAATGATTATGCTTAAAACATAACTTTAATAAATCCGGGTGGAACAATTATTCTTAAAAATTATATATATTATAGATTGGTGAACGTACTCACGGCTCACCTGAATTGTCATCCACCTTGATACACGAGATCGAAGTGTGTGTTGTTTTTTTAAAATACCCTTCTACCTTCGAAACTCGAGCAAATAAGTGCTCGATATCGAGAATTGGTTTTGCACCGCACTTAGTCTAATACATACACTGAAACCGCTTATATGTATTTTTCGTGGAACGTGAGGGAGCATTGTCCAGATACCTTCGGCTTGATTGAATGAACTAAATATTAAATATTAATAGTGTTTTCGGTTCAGTTTGAATATTATACTGACTTAAGTTGTCAGCTTTCACGACGTTTTCTTTCCGAACTTTAATTATCAAGTCAACATTTCTACTATCATTTCAAAACCGAAAAATTAAAACAAAACAAAACATAGGTAGGTACTCGTCTGTATTTAGTTACGACTAGCGACCCGTCCTCGCTTCACTTCGGAAACATTAAAGTTTATTATTGAATGGTGACGCCGCGGGGCGAAGCTAGTCTAAAAAAAGTAGCCTAAGTTACTCCTTATATCATCAGCTACCTATTAGTGAAAGTTTCATCAAAATCGGTCCAACCGTTCCAGAGATTAGCCGGAACAAACAGACAGACAGACAATAAATGTAAAAAATGTTATTTTGGTGTGTGTGTGTGTGTATATTCATATACATGTAGTAAAAAGCGGTTATTTCAATACTACAAACAGACACTCTAATTTTATTTATATGTATAGAAACGGTAATACATTGTGCTAAAGAAGTTCGTCGAAAATATATAAATTTCCACTTTCCGTTGTGTGTGAGAAGGTCTTGTATTAATAGGATTTGGTGAAGGATCTCGAGATACATTTGAACAATTTCGAAATTTATTTACTGAGATGATTCAGCTGTAAACGTTTGAATGCTTTAAAAACGATCACGGAATTGTATTTTAATAAAGGTGCTTAATGCGAATATTGACGTTTTAAATGTAAGTATTTTAAAAATACTATTTTTATATAATTATGAGAATGTAAATGTAATTAATGTTTTAACATTTTTCACAAGTACATAATTAATGACATTTTTTTAATAATAAAATAACCAACACACAAATAGATAATTTGCTACAAATAATTGTCAAGCTACGTTTAATTCAGCTACGGAATTATCTCATTTGAAAATGTATTCATTATACTCATCTCTCATTAACATTCTGAATAAGACAAAATTAGGAACTCGCAAGAAAGAACATAGTGAAGCCTATGCTAGTATCTACTTGACTTTAAGCAAAATTTACCTTACTCTATATGTTTCACTTAATGTATGTTTTGAAGTTATTTTATTTACTAGAGGTCCCGCAGTAGTCGAAATTCGACTATAATTAATTGGAATTTTAAGTTTGTACACTATTACGCACACACTCCAAATGCTTTCGGCCATTAGCGACATGAAAACTATTTTTTTATTCTTGTTATCTAACCCGTCGTAAGTTACTATTACTACTTTTTAATATATAATAGAGCATAATGGTAACGCAATTTGGTTACAATATTGCAAAAAGGCTACATACCTATATAAATCCTTATCCGAGACCGCCGCATAATAACATACAATCTGTGACAACATGAGAATAACCGCAAAAAGAAGAAGTGAATTGAAATGAAAACTCACTGTATTAAATGAATGATTAATACACAACTAAGTACTTTTGCATGTTCAAAAGCGAACTACGTAATCGTTAACCGCATTGTGCTTAGCGATCCTTTCCGTCTCCGAGAATTGCCAGCGGCCCACTCACTATAGAGGCAATAAAAAAATCTTTTAATCCCTCATTTCACAATTCTTATAATTAATAGATACCGGTGACAGTTCATTCGAAACTGAACGACGGGGTCGTGGATCCGTTGAAACAAATAGTCAGTGTCACCTAATTGTTCCACCGGTTGCGGTCAAGGGACTTTTAATTTTAATTAAATACTTTCAGTTGAAATTCATGAAAGGCGATTGCATGCAGCAGAGATGCAAATGTTGCGATGGATGTGTGGAGTAACGAGAACGGATAGAATACGGGATGAATATGTTAGAGGAAGTCTGAAAGAGGCACCTGTGACAGAGAAATTGAGAAGTACGATATAGAGGAAGAGGTAGACATAAGAAGAAATGGATAGATTGCGTGAAAGACGATATGGGTAAGAGGGGAGTGAGCGAAGAACTGGTATATGATAGAGGAGTATGGAAGGAGAAAAGATGTTGCGCCGAACCCAGGTGAGTGGGAGAAGGGCAGAAGAATGAATGACTTTTTTTATCATTTCAAAACTGGGTCTCAGGGTTATTTAAAGGCTAACTAATTATCTTAGGATAGGTACGTCAAGCAGAATATTTAATAATAAATTATATTACACGTAAACTTCATTAAATAAATAATAACAAAGTAACTTGGACAGTTTCATGTTCTTTTAAAAGTCAATAAATTTTATTTCACGTAAGCCCTGCCTGCCCGTTGTTTGTTGCAACAATGTATCGAGACATTAAAGTCGCCCCTTTGGCTGTGTAATGGTTTTAATTAAAATTCCATTGCTACTTTGTGTAAACTTTCTATCAGGCCAGTATTGGGAAGTGAAACAAAAATATTCAAATCGGCTTTTTGCTCGACGTACTAAATAAAACCCACGATATTCTTCAGGACAGTGGTGATAACCCGTGTAAACTGAGAGGTCGCATCGTTAGTGCGTAGACCTAAGATAAGAATAGAAGGTAGTATTAGGACGGAAAAATGTATGGAGAACAGGGAAAAATATAATTTGACTATATTATGTTGTGTTATTTTTCACTTATTGAAGACTTCCTGTTTATCATCCAAGAGTATGAAGAACTATTGCCGTAGAAAAGCAATCAATTAGATCGATAATTTTTCTCGCTGAACAGTTTAGAAACATGTTGTTCGTAATATGTAATAGCTTAAATGGGTAGTTCCGAACAGTAAGTTTGGTCAACCAGCTTTGTGTAAAGCGGATAGCCTTTGTTTTACCCGTTTTAAGCCTTTGTCCGCTCGTGTTCTGATTATAAATTTAAAAAGAGTTCTAGTAGGAGAATGTGAAAAAAAGAGACAAATTTAAAACAGTTAATATTATTTTTATTATTCCTCAGTAGAAAAGGTGGTCTGATAATACATACGTGCATTATACATGCCTTGGAGCGTAATGTAATCTTAATATATATAAATTACGCGTCACGTTGTTTGTCCGCGATAGACACCTAAACTACCCATTAAATCGATTTTAACTTTTTTCTAAATTATGTATTTTGTTCCAACTTATGCCATAGGATGATTTTTATTTCGATTAATGGTCGCAATATTTACTAATTAATAATAAAATGATTTCTTATGTTGATTATTGTTATTAATTGTAAGTTTCATAAGACTAAAACTGATGGCGCCTTAAATCCGTTTTCACAGACAATTGTAATGCTGTCTGACATTAATATCTCAAAGATGGCGCTGTGTTAAAAATACCAACGTTTCACATAAGCTACAATTTAATTGCATAAACACCACGTGTTGCTGAGGCTAAAGTATTAAGTGAAATTTATTTTGTAGTAAACGCAATACAGTGAAACCCAATTGTTCTTACTTTGCTAATTTTTGGTATTAGCATAGCCGGCCACGTGTTATTTAGAAACAAAAACCTTAGCCACAGCAACGTGTGGCCGGGTCTGCTAGTTTATTCTAAAATTTGTTTCAGTCACACATTCGGCACAACACAAGCATTTGCGACTACACGAACAAGTCACGAGAAATAATAAATGGGTAGGTCTTTTAGTTCTTACATTAAAGTAATTGTGCTGTACGAAATGCGCTGAGAGTATTATTGAGAGTGCAAGTTTCTCAAATCTCGTGCGAATATAAAGTAGAACTCACTCAAACCGCACTGAGTTCATTATAGTAAACAACGTCTTTTCTTGTTTGTCTTGTAAACTCATTTCACGTCCTGGTGTAGTCGTTTAAGCAAGATGTCATTGTGTGTTGTTAATCGTGGTACATAAGTAGCGAATGTAACGTACGTACACAGTCGAAAATTTTGGACTTGCTCCAAATCGGACGGTGGCTTCCGTGATTTGATTAGCCGGACCGAAGCCTCGACAGAATTCGATTAAGTAGGCCCCGTGTCGTCTAAAGTTCCGGCGTTCATAAATCGGTGGGCTACTGAAACATTTTTTCCTGTCGAGTTTGGAATTTCATAAAAACTTTACGTTCCGTTGTTTGGTTGATTTCGGCATTGTTTCAGCGTTATCGCAGAGATTGTATTTTTGACAATTTTGTCCTTTACCATGTTATCGTTGTGTCGTACATCTAAAATTGGTAATATTTTTGTAGGTTATAGGCTTATTTGTATGTACCTACTCGTAGATTTGTCTATCTTGATTTTTGTATTTATTTTCGAATTTTTTAAATAACAATAGCAAAAGCTTGGTAGTATTTACGGAGGTTTATTGTAAAATGAATTATTATATACGCTAGATGCTATATCAACTAGAAAATAGAAATAGAAAATCACATGTACCTTGTCATTCTCCTTATAAACTTTATGAAATATTTTTACATCGCAGTTTTGTCTGATCGAACATTAGTTTGTCGTGAAGCGTGTCAACGTCGGACCGCTGTGAGGGTGCAGTTATTAATATATTAAATCCACAAGATGAATGTGACCCTTCGTTGAATGTCACAGTGCTAAGGTCGATCAATAATGCTTTCTGGTCTCTTGATTGATTAATTAATGTTTCATAAATGACGTTATACCCTGTTTTATGAATCATACACAGTTTTTATGAAGACAACTGTAAACTTCACACTGCGTGTTCTCGGATATAATGACGAACTTAAGGCCAAGGGCGCTTATTTTAATAGCATTTATAATTTCGAAATACGCTTAACAAATTGAAAATGTGCAAAAACAAAAACTAATTTCGGGATTTACAAATATCTTCATTAGCATAATAGAAAAAATCTCTTACGTTTTAATAATAGTACTATTAGGCACAACTACCTGACCACGTTGGACATAACTAAGTATTCCTATTTTAATAGAAAATGTTCGACAACTCTTGGTTGGTGGGGCAAAATCGGAAAGCTTACCGTCAATTGACATGTTAACTTGAATCCTTACTTAATTAATGCCCACCTGTGTTTATAACATGGCTAAATTATCATACATTAGCCAACTATTCATGATGTAACATATCGTCTATTTGAGACAATATTATGAAAGTGTAAAAAATGCGCAGAATGAAATGCGTTCATGTGTGTATTTTTGGGATTTTCATTTCGACCGCACATTTGAATATGAAAAAGAAACTTAACATAATCGATGCGAAACTCGAATATATTGTACCCGCGCTCATCGGTAACTCTTTGAATATTTCCCTTTGAATAATTCCCCGAAAATGTTTTCTAACTCATACAAAGTTTCTGCCACTATTTCTTTATAGAGAACGTTTAGTGTTGTTGATGAAAATCGAGAGAGAATTGAGAATTCGTTTTAGTATTTTTACGCTATTCTCTACAATACTCGATACCGTTTGAGTATAAAAAAAATATCGAATAACTGAGTGAAAAATATTTGATAGTGTTACGCCGGTAAGAGTAACACCATCTATCGCCGAATAGTCGAACGAATATCGAAGGATCTAGTAGCACCTAGAACGCTAGAGAAGTACAACGTCATCTATTGTCAGATAGCGGAAACAATATTAGAGATGTGTGAAATATTCTTGATAATTCTAGGGATGTGATATCGACTATAAAAGCGTTGCAGAAATGGCATATAATTACAACTTCTATTTGTTTTTCAATAAGAAAAACCGTTCGTTAATTGATCCAAAAAACGATATCAGTAAACTGTTTCACGAAAATGTGTTTTGTTGATGGGTCAAATTTTATTCGTAATCATTAAATAATGCGCTAATGCATCGGGACAATGGCTTTGCCATGTGGTGGAGCACGTCACTGGATATTTCTTTTCGATCCCACTACAAGTATGAACAAAAACAACTAAATACTATACTTGAGACCTTAGAACTTGTATCTCAAGGTGGGTGGCGCATTTACGTTGTGGATGTCTATGGGCTCCAGTAACCACTTAACATCAGGTGGACTGTGAGCTCGTCCACCCATCTAAGCAATAAAAAAAAAACAACTAAATAATAATAAATGATGCATTCGTCTTTTATGTTTACTCTATAATTTTATTGAAACAGCGTTAATGTTCGAACATTTAATATCCATTTACTTTCTTGGATCTCAGCGAGTTGCAACACGAAATATCGTATACCGACGGGTCATAAACTTTCATCGTCGCTGCCTAATGGCACTTAGATAAGGACAAATGGCACTTCTGTTGCATTTTAACGGTCAAAGCCTTCTGTCATCGGAATATTATTGAAAATTACTTAGAATATACGACCGTCGCGTCGTTCCCCAAAACGAAAATGATTTTGGACACTACTTGGTCAATGATTATTTTTATTTATTTTAAGGATTATGATGACTCGATGAAATTCTAGGCAAAGATGAAACTGAAAAAAATCTTTTTGACGACAATCCTTTTGTTATCTAATGAAAAATCTATCTATATATATAAACATTAATTATCTAATGACAAATCTATCTATATATATAAAAATTAATTGCTGTTCGTTAGTGTCGCTAAAACTCGAGAACGGCTGAACTCATTTGGCTAATTTTGGTCTTAAATTATTTCTGGAAGTCCAGAGAAGATTTAAAAGGTAGATAAATATGAAAATGACAGGATTTAAATAAAAATTACAATTTTGTTTTTCCTTTGATGTGTCCTCCGTCGGACGGGTTCCATTTGTTTGTTTTAAGTTTATTTTATACAAAAGCTTAGGTTTTTTATTTATCGATTGAGGTATTACGAAGTCTGCCGGGTCAGCTAGTGAAAAATATATTATATTTAATCTAAGCGAAATAATAGTGCAGCAGTCGGACTCCCCAAAGACACTTAACATAGGTAAACCACATGAAGAAAAACGAATTTAATAAGTACATTTTCGTGTTTGGACGGAAAGCAGTAAATATGTACCAACTTTGTTTTACCCACCGCGATTCGTTCTTCAGAATAACTACATACACACAAAATATGTTAGATTCACGTTCCCCATTCACAAGGACCGTTGCTGTTCACGGTCGTTTCCTTCATGTCGCTGTCGCTTTAACTAACGCCTGTCTTCCTCGCATTCGGCGTTTACAATTGCCTAAACAAATAGTCAACGCGCTATTTTGTTCTTATATGTTTTTTTGATTCATCGACTTCAAACATTCCGGTTGTTTGAATGAAACTTATTGGCATTACGAATTCTGAATTACGTTTTTTTAGAACGAAGTTCCTTAAGGGACGATGCGGAGGGGTACTCCAACCGGGAAAAAACGTCCGTAACGTAAGATTTTTATTGGTAATGCACACAGTGTACGACTTAACTTTGTAATAACGTACAAAAAATAACATATTTTTTTATCATATATTGACCACGATCGCAGAGCATTCGTTTACGCAATACAGTAACTCTTATGCAAACAACCGTGAATGAGGTGTACCACAATAAGTTCGCACGTTACCGAATGATCGTGAGTTGTTGCGAAACCTCCAGTTTTATTTTCTTTATACCTCGAATAGAACTTGAAAATTAATATTTTTATAATAAGGAGCTTCGTTCCTAATCGGTGTCCCACGACACCACACATCTTTTTTTTATCGTCCTTGTAGGCAGACGAGCGTACGGCCCATCTGATGATGAGTGCTTACCGTCATCCATGGACTTCAGCATTGCCAGGGGCAGAGCCAAGCCGCTGCCTATCGTTTAAACGTGTTAACAGTTTTAACTTAATTTTACATAATGTACACAATTTTTACACATGTACATAATATGTGTGTATTTCTTAAACATTAAACACGTCCGACAGAGCCATACATAATCTAATGGAAAATCGAAATGACGGACTTTAATAAGTTTCTCTAAATACCGATGTAGGTAAACATAAATTGTATAACAATATTTCTGGGTATATCAATACCTGACATGTATTGTGCGACGAGACGGAGCTGTCATATGTGTGAGGACAATAATTTAAGATCGTCCCATTCAATCGCTCTGATATTGTAGGAGAGGATGTAGGTCAACCGTTTCTACACGCATCTTGTGTGCGGTCACGTATCGTTTCGAAGCCGAATTAATGGTCCCAAAATGTATTTCGTGGTCGTCCGTTTTTAACTTATAATATGTTCATAGATAGAATCCGCGCGGGTAGGTACCACAACCCTGCCTATTTCGGCGGTGAAGGAATAATGCGTTTCGGTTTGAAGGACGGGGCACTCGTTGTAACTGTACTGAGACCTTAGAACTTATATCTCAAGGTGGGTGACGCATTTACGTTGTAGATGTCTATGGGCTCCAGTAACCATTTAACACCAAGTGGACTGTGAGCTCATCCACCCATCTAAGCTATAAAAAAAAAATTTTTTTTTCTAGAAGCAATCGAACTATTAGAACTATTCGTTACAAGAAAATTAGATCTTATTCATGAAATTTGTCGAGCTTCTCGGCTTAGCTTGGCTTCTTAGTTATTGAATAGTCCACAATAGTGAATTATTTTGAAACAAAAATGCGTTATGTTAAAATTTATGAACACAAAAGAAATTCAGAACAATGAAATATTATTTTTTTAATCTCGTATTCGCTTATTTATAATTCCAAATTAACCACGTTAATTAGCGTCCTTTTTCGGCACATAACCTAATTAAAGTTTCCTTTTGACTAATTCTCCGGAAAATTATTAAAGTTAAGGCAACTTCATAATTAAAATCTCGAAGGCCGCGTTATAAAGTAAGGAATCTCTAGACGATCTTTCATGTTTCTACTGAAAATTTCGGAGCTTTTTTGTGAAAACAAACAAAAAAGGAAACAGTATTTATTGCTTTTGTTTTTCGAACATTCCGTGAATTCAATTTGTAGGAATCGATTTATTGAAGATGCTGTTTTGTTATCGAATTTCGGTTATTCGTCAAATCAAATTGATTTTTGTTTGTTTCACAAAATTTTAAGGCGACACTATGTCATTTTTGTTTTTACTAATAATAGTGTATAAAAAGCCCAAGAGCTAAAAACCGAACTTAATGCGAAAGATAACTGCCCAAATAATTGTTGAATATTGATCCAAAGATGTTTTAAGTATTTTCTTCGTTCATCAACCAGTTGTAGACACTAGCGCATAACGTAAGTCTCCAAGAGTAGATGTTACCATTACTTGGTAGAAACTGATAAAATTTAAATATTTGTTAAAGAAAACTAAGTAGTGTAATGGCCTATTGGAAAAAAGTCTTCTATTGTAGATATGTATATTCTGAAATAATCTGACCTACCAAAACCCACGACATACACTGCAGGCCAAAAGTTTATGACCACCTTAATTAAAGTGGGAAAATAAAATATTAAATGTTAAATTAACCTGTCTAATCATCTAATAAAACACTGATTGACAAACAATGTATGTACGCAGTGCGTCTAATTATGTTTACTAGTAACACCATCTTGCCTATTTGTTCTATAAATATTGGTCACACAATTTCAATTCATGCTTCGACCTCATATCTTAAGCTGGGGGAAGGCATTCACGCTGTGATTATGATCTCTATAGGCTCCGGTAACTACAAAACCTTGTAAGCTCTTATTCAGCTTAGTAAAAAAAAAAAAACTACCAGTCTGGAAGATATGCACTTTAATCAAGATTATCTGCATGCAAAGAAACGTAAATGTCAAAGTTTTACTTATTGGAATAATAACAGCGCAATCCTTTGTCTTTCATAACCACTGGAACGGAAAATAAAGTAGAATATATTCGTAATCTTGAAAATTCAGAAAACTGAAAATTCCGAAACAGTAGTGTTCACAGAAATCACACAAAAGGTACGCATACCGACGAAACAAAATGATGTCTAAAACTTGAGAAGAAAGTCCGTCAAAACTGGCAGATAGTAATCAACTGAAGAGTACCCTTAGACTGCACCATCACCGAGTACTCCATCCAATAAATCTTCCGTGTAATGCTATTAGTCACGTCATATTCCAATGCTACTCGAGACCACCCTCCAGACAAATGAGCTGTCAACGGAAATGAAACGACTGGATGTGGTAGAACAAAAGTGGAACATCCAATTTAGGAATTGGAACATAATTAATCTTGAGTATTTCATTGCGAACGTATTTTTGAAGAAACTCTAGGGGCATCGCGTTTAAATGATTCACCGGGGAAAGAGTAGCAGCGTTTTCTAAGTAAGTATACCAGCCTACTGCCTTCGCCAATCAACATTTACTGGTGGCACTTTGGCATTAACTGATAATTGATCCCATATATATATATATAGATAATTATCAATTCCAATAGGAGTAAAACTGAAAACATTACGTCGCTACACTGAATGATTGTTAAAAGTCAATATATACACATGCTAAATGCTTGAACTACTTGAAAAATATGAATAAATACATATTAAATAATAAATTCTAAAAAACGTTTTAGATTATGATTTTAGTTATGAAAAAGATCGTATAATTCTCACCTTTGAAACACCAACCACAACGCATAGTTATATGTAGCGAATCATAAGGCAAATGTGTATCGGATCTATAGTTGGTTCATACATTTTGAACAAAAAGAACGTCACACCTAATGAAGTGGCGTTCAGTTGTGTTTGGTAAATTTTCCTCGTAACCTATATTTTACGATTCTCAGTCTCTCGTACATAGGTTGTTTATATCCTAACTACGGTTAGTTAATACCATTCGAGAAGTTACATTTGTAGATGTACCTACTCCGGGGGACAACGAATATACAGTAGAACCAGAGGAACACATACAATATATAGTTGTTACAATCATTGTTATTTTAGTCTTAATATACTGATGGTTTTCTAGAATAAATTTGGCGCAGTCTGCTAGGAAATAGCATAAAGCTCACGACACTGTACAAATTGCAATCGACTCCTGTTAACATAAATTGACGATAAATTAAAACTGTCTAAACGGAAGATAAATGACTCCAGTCCGACCACGGCTCTCCTTGGCCTGTTTTTGGAACAAATCGGTTGATACTTTATTGTAACCGGACCTCTTGACCTTTGCATTTAGTGGCTCCCGACCACACCCTCGAGATAAACGACTGTTTCCTTAACTCGTTCCGGGGTAAGTTTTATAGGATTTTCGATAGTTTGATGTCAGGCAAATTGATGACATTCCGGTTATTGAACAATCAGAATACGAACCTCGCGTATACTTGGAGATAGTTTCACGTTTAATGTTGAGTTGTCATTAATGATCTTCACAGACGTCGGTATCGTAGATAGAGGACCGTTTAGTTATAAGGCATTTGTTTTATGGTGTTGGCGACTGATGGAATGAGTCAAGAAGCATTTTCTATATCGTTATCACATTCGTTTACTTCTTTATACAAATTGGCTGCTTCTTTTGCTTCTTCAGTAACGAAAGTCATCATAATGCGATCAACTTACTCTCGCTCAGATATTAATGTACTAAAGGTTTTTTTCTTTTTATCAATCACCTTATAGCTTCCTTATTCAAATGTTTCATGTTTTCCAATTCTATCTACATATCTTGTTTTTGGTTCTATCTATCTTGTGTTTGGTTCCGACATGATGTAACCCGACCTTGGCAACACAAATTGAAACGCATCGTTCGGGGTATATTTGGCGGCTGAGCCAAATTCTAGTAGACCACGTGGTCATTAATGTCGTCCAACTAAACACCGCATTGAAGTTTCTAGTGGATGTTGTCAGTGACTTTTGTAATATTTATATCCACATAATATTAGATCAGCTTCAAACGACTTCTTTGTTAGTAACAGATTCCACTGATATCGGCATTTCAAAGGACCTCATTTGAACAAGGAAATGGCATAGGATATAGAGATTATGAATTGTTTTTTTTATCATAAAATTGTCGGAAAGTTCAAATAAGTCTAAATAAATTAAAATAATATATACTTTGTCTTTGTCTACAAATATATGTTAAATTATAATTTCATTATCCTTCAACGTCGATCATAATATCTATATGTTAATACGTGAAGCAAAAACTTTGTACCCCTTTTTTACGAAAATTGCGCGAACGGAGGAGTATGAAATTTCACACACTTATAAAGAACTAGCGACCCGCCCTCGCTTCGCTTCGGAAACATTAAAACACACATGAAACCAAAAAAATAAAATAATTAAAAAAAAAAAAAAAATTGCCTATGTTCATCAGGGACAATGTCGGCTTCTAATGGAAAAAGAATTTTTCAAATCGGTCCAGTAGTTTCGGAGCCTATTCGAAACAAACAAACAAACAAATCTTTCCTCTTTATAATATTAGTATAGATATAGAGAAGAAGTGCAGATTATTTTATTATGCATAAAAAATACATTAACTCAATAAAAAAAACATTACACACACTACTATGTATTTGACACACACACACATACACGCATATATACTCTTTTGTTTATTGTTAAAGTCTGTGGTCAAATTCGGAATAGATGAATATTGTTAGTCTTTAATATTATTTGTCTAACGTGTAGCCTTGGCGAAGTATGTGATTATAGGAGTAGTCTTTGATAATAAAACCATAATAATGTTATAATAATGTAATAATATAACGTATAATTTAAATTAATAATTTGGTTGAATATCAACTACTGGGCGACCACTGGTTATTATAAAAGTGTCAAGCCAGTCTCCTACAAAAGTATGACAAGTACTGAATGGTTTGATAAGTAAAATTGACTAGTATAAACAATATCATGATGGTCTACCGAGATGACATCGCTTGTGTCTGACGCTAGTCACAGGATTACGATAAACTATACCGTTGTTGTTGTTGTATAGGGAGTGAGATGAGGACTGCCAACGTGACCTGGAGTGATGTCAAGGAGCAAGCGCAAGACAGGGTAAAGTGGAGACAACTTGTGAGGGCCCTATGTACCAGCAGGGTACCCTAGGACTACAACAACAACATACCGTTGTACTGTAAAACTCACATTTCAAGACAGATAACGAAATTTACGTTATTGATTTCTAGTACCACTTAACGCTAGGTGGGCCGGAAGCTCGTCCAACCATAAATGGTTAGCAATAATAGAAAACAAATCTCAGTGGCATATTTTAATTTGTAAAGGAAAATATTCCATTCCTGTTATGTGATATACGATGAATAGATTGCATCATGGTCCGACAATCCACACGAGACTCTGATGACTCAACGATGGCTAGAAATTGCTGAGACGTGACCGAGAGGCCGATTCGGCACTATGGAGCTGAATGGCGCAATCTCCAGCGAATTTACTGCCGCTCTCTTCGGATTCACTCAAGTTTGCATTTTTATATGCTGTACGAAATGTTATGCAAATTGAAATTCGTTTGAATCATTCGTAGTCTACTCGGAAATATTAATTTTTAAATATCTTATGATTTCTCAGAGTTCATTATATCTCATTAACAAGGAATATTAAAGGAACACACATCATAATACTTCATTGTTACCAATTTGGTAAAAATACTACTGCAAATATATTTTAAGTAAAACCTATAAGTTCTTTTTTTGTTGCTGTCTGAGTTACTTCATCGTGAATTTCAAATATGGACATTAGCATCACGACGTAACGTTTGACGTATTACAATTCAAAACTGCTCCATCCATCATGATGTCGGGGATAGCTTTGTTTAGCATAGAATGTCCACGATAAGCCTTATTTTTCTCCTGTGGATAAGAAAAGATTGCTCGGGATAAAATAGTCATTTATCTTATCCTTTTAAAAAAAAGTGCGGTAAGGCTACGCCCTTTCGGAAAACAGTTTGAATCGTTGTATTAACATTTTGTATTGTTTTTTTTTTATTATCACAAAAGATGACTACGCGTTTTCAGTGTTTTTGTATTCTCTAATAAATTTTAATTTATTGGCTCGGAAACTCTAATTTTAGATAAAAAAAATTCAGGGGCAACGATTATCGTTTTATAATAAATCTCTATTAAGTTGTAATAGAATCTGTTGTGAGCGGACTGTCACACACTTCCGAGAATAGGGGCTATCAAAATTATGTCTTAATATTCACCTAAGTCACACATTATTGACGTGACAACGTCTTATAATTCGATGGAGCCGGCTGCACGCACGAAAAAACATGACTCATGCGGCGTTACCTCCCTCTGAGACGTTCCATTTTAGGCTTGAAGTGCAAGCGAGAGCGCGCAACGAGCGACAAAGAGGCACAATCGGCCTCCGCGTTCGGCAGCATTCACAGCGACATACATAATTGTATTTATGCGTACAAATAAAGGTAACTAAAAATTAAAATTTTCTTTTAAAAATGTAAGCATTCCATCAGTATTTTCTTATGACGTTGTCACGTTCAACTATCGTCAGTAAACCGACTTTACAGACATGTGTTAATTTTTTTCTAATATTCCTTTGCCATCACATGATTCAGTTTATTTTTTGATATGAAATATTGTATTCTTCGAACGCAATAATTCGGAAAGCACTCCGTGTGTACAAACTTTCAGAATGTGTTTCAGAAACGTACGGAACAAATGATAAAAGCCGCATTGTGTTGCCTGTATGAGAGACAATCAGCACTAAACACGGTGGTGGTTGTGTATATTTCGAAATGCATGGTACCGATCGACATGGAACGGTGATCCTTTCTAGCTTTTCTTTTGAATGCGTGTATTTGAAAATAAAAGACGAAAAAAAAAGAACTGGATATTCGGCCAGTTTTTTTTTTTATTAATCGACCATTGTGCCGTATAAATGACATCCATAGAAACTCATCTAAAGTAGGTACTGAATCGAATCTTAATTAATATTCATAATTTATTGTCCTATATTATATACAAAGAATTAACAAAAAAAAAAAAATGCCTAGATGCGTGGACGAGCTCACGGCCCACCTGGTGTTAAGTGGTTACTGGAGCCCTCAGACATCGTTTTTTTTTTATGATTGAAAATTTACTGGTGGCCCGAAGGCCTTTCCAGTTTCACCAGGACAGGTGGGCGAGCAAAGGCTCAGCCAAGAGGGGCGGGATTTGCCAACAACTGCCCGAGCGCCTCCGAAGGAGACCTAACAACTCAAGAGCAATTGTTTCGCGAATGAATCTACTACCGGATCGGAATCGCGACCCGCTGAGAAGATCCGGCGAGAAACTCAGCGAGCTGATGCATGGGTTAGGTTGCACGTCGACCTCTTTGTCGAGTTCGACGAGTACGGTTACCGGGGTCCCTAAGCCTGCCCCTAGTATTAGAGCTGAAGGCATCTAATGCAAAGGTTATTGGATCTGATGGATCCGTAAGGACGTGTCTAGGGCGTCGACGGTGACTGGCTCCTGCATGATCAGGATTCGGGGAGTAGTCAGCGGCGGCAACGATAAGGCGATTATCATGACGCCCTCAGACATCTACAACGTAAATGCCACCATCGCTTAGATTACATTTGAGACATCGACAATTACTGGTGGTAGGACCTCTTGTGAGTCCGCACGGGTAGGTACCACCTCCCTGCCTATTTCAGCCGTGAAGCAGTAATGCGTATCGGTTTGAAGGGTGGGGCAGCCGTTGTAACTATACTGAGACCTTAGAACTTATATCTCAAGGTGCGTGGCGCATTTACATTGTAGATGTCTATGGGCTCCAGTTACCACTTAACTCCAGGTGGGCTATGAGATTGTCCACTCAACTAAGCAATAAAAAAAAAAAAAAACATCGGTTAGAATTTCATAATTTAAAATTTCAAAGCCATTTAATTGATCGGGTCGAATTAATGGTAATTTTTATTTTATACATTCTTGAAAATTTGAAAAAGATAACATTCAAAGTAAGCGCCGATGTTAAAAAATATATAATTAAGGCAAAATTTTAAAATTTACTTTGATCAATGCCCAACTTTATTCTTAGCATATTTTGAAACTATGCGAGTCACATGAAATATCAAAGGAGCAAAATATAAAACATTTAATTAACAGAGTATCTGTTGCTTTCCCATTTGCAATCCAAATTAATGTGAAAGGGGGCGGGGTCGACTTAACAAAAGACATCGGAGGTCGCGAAAACAGCCTACTCCCAGCCTCCGTCATTAATTACACCATGCTTCGTGAGTCTATAAATCACAATACACGAGTTTATGTGACGTTAATAATCGAATTAAACACAGCCGGTGGTCCGTTTAATACGTGCTCTTAAATTCCTTTGTACTAAGTCAAATGAAATTTCGAATACTTTCTTTTAAATAAGAAACACTTTGAAGCCTATCTATCAAAAGTCAAAGACGCAATCCTTTAGATCACTATGACATGAATATTTGCCATGTGGATAACGTATTGTTACGCCGGTAAGAGTAACGGCATCTATCGCCGAATAGCCGAAACGAATATCAAAGGAACTAGTAACGTCAAGAAAGCTCGAGAAGTACAACGCCATCTATTGTCAGATAGCGGAAACACTCATCGAAGCTACTCCTCGACTTGCCCAGAATGTTCTCGATAAATCTAGGGATGTCGTATCGACTATAAAGCGTTCTAGAGTAGGCACGCAGTCAGTTAGTAATCGGAGTTACTCGAAGCGAAACAGCGAATGGAAGACCTGAAGCGAAGTGGAAGAAATGAATTGAGAATGTTAAAGGTGTTCGTTAAGTATTCTAAGTGTTGAATTTATACTTCGATAGAATTTTTATTTTTCCCGAACCCCGGCGCGTAACAGTATGGGTTTGTTGACACGTGACCATTTTCACGAATGCGACCGGTGACGTGTGGTATGCGTTTAAAGACCTATTCGTACGATTATCGCTTAGAACAACCACAGGATGGTAAAAAGCGTATTTTTAATTGCCCGATATTCAATAATATTCAAAAATATCGGCGTCAAGAACTGGAAGGAGAAAGCCCTGAACAGAGCAGTCTGGAGAGACATACTGGACCAGGCTAAGGCCCACCCTGGGCTGTAAGGCCTAAGATGATGATGATGATGATTCAATAAACTATTAGTAGTCGTTCTTTGAAGTGGAGCAACTAGTAGCATTTACACTCAAGTTTTTGGTAATTGATAATGTACAATCCGTATTAAACGTCCAACAACTGTAATGTTCTGCGATTATTTTCTTGTTGAAAATGTTACCGAATCATGCCAACATAACTCACTTAGACGTAAATGAATACACCCTTCCGAATTCTTCTATCAAGAATCTGTATACTTAGATTTTTTGTAGAAAAGTTATAAAGAACCACTGAATGTTATGAACGGTCTCCGAGAGGTCATCCATGATGCTATCGCACGGAAACTATAGTACCATACGTTTTAAGTACGGTACTACATGGGGAGCAAGGGTTAACAATAATGGTCGTTGTTTTGATATTTGTACCCGGTTTCCTCAATATCGTTTAAGGGCACAAAACAAGAACGCCTCACGGGATTCGTTGTGGCCTATTTAACGTTTTGTATTGAAAAGTAAACTGGAAAAGTGTAAGTCGATAGTTTTGTCCTAACCCGTTTTAATTGTTTATCTATATATTAATACGTGAAGCAAAAACTTTGTATCCCTTTTTACGAAAATTGCGCGGACGGAGGAGTATGAAATTTCCCACACTTATAGAGAATATAGAGAAGAAGTGCACAATGCTAATATTTTTTTAAATAATGCATAAAAGATACATTAAATTAATAAAGAAAACATTACGCACACTACATACGATGAATTTGACGCACACGCGCATGCATACTATTTATTGTCAACTTTTGTTCTTGACGTCTGTTGTCATATTGAGAATAGATTAAATATTGTTTGTCTTTATTAATATTTTTATAGTGTAGCCTTGGCGAAAACTGTGATTATAGAAGAATAAAATACAATCATAATAGTGTACAAACTTTCAATTCCAATTAATTAT
Organism: Bombyx mandarina; assembly: GCF_030267445.1. Classification (NCBI taxonomy): domain Eukaryota; kingdom Metazoa; phylum Arthropoda; class Insecta; order Lepidoptera; family Bombycidae; genus Bombyx; species Bombyx mandarina. The sequence continues at coordinate 11,938,397 of NC_143213.1, forward strand.
AGTCGAATTTCGACTACTGCGGGACCTCTAGTATTTTTAAATCAACACCAAAAAACAAAGAAGCTTTATGACCAATTTTGGCAACAGCTAAATTTATAAAACTCCTTTGCTAAATAATACCGCGTGCATTTCATAAAATTTTCCATTAATTATTTCTATAAGAAAAGGAAAGCGAGTTTTCCGATGATTGCCTGTTGTTTGCGTTTGTTTTGAATATCGTTTGATCGTTTTAGTTCAGGGGATTATAACAAGCCCACTCTCATTCGTCCTGGTCCCTGGAAACTCGTTTAATCTGGGGACTAAATCCGGTGATTATTAAATTTTCCACGATTATTTTCAGTGTTTATCATTTTCATCTTAGATCTCGTTCAAACATATTGCGAATACGGTATCAGATGTCAAATTACGAATTTTGTACCCAACAAAGGATAAGTCTACAAAAATAAAAATACTAATTTGTTTTTTTTTTTGTTTCAGGTAACCAAACGATACGGGTACCCACCAATAGGTGATTGATAGTCAGTGAATGTGGATATATGTAAGACACTGCTAAAGACTCTCATCGGTGCACAGTTCTTTACAAAAAGTAAATACAAAAGTTCACCCGCCATTTGCGCTCAAACTTTTAACCGATAATTCCGCAAGTCCTCCAATCCGAGTGAAAAGTAAATGTTTAAGTAAAAAGTGAAGGCCGTCGCAAGTTTTTCAATCAGCTAGTTTTCCCGACATTACTGCTAGTATCACGTCACGAATTTGGCGCGGTAACTAAAAATCCCGCCATTAAAATCTTTGGCCAGCCCATACCGTGGGCTTCGAAGGCTAAGTACCAAGCCGTCACTCTCGATAGGGGGATGACATTCGGGCCCTTCATTAAATCAGTAGGCAACCGAGCCGCGTTCTTACTTGATCGACTCTACCCCATGATCTGCAAGCGAAGTAAATTCGTAAGTCCCTTCATAACAAGGTATGTAAGTGTAGTGTTCGCTCCCGCGGCTTGTACAATCATTAAATTCTCTCCAGGCCATCCAATCCCGTTTCTGCAGGATCTGGTTTTTGAACCGTAGTGGTGGTGAGAAATGTAGATCTTCACGACGACCTAAATCAGTATCAATCCGTAAATACCTTAACGAAGCGTCAAAACGCTACTTCGACAAAGCGGCGCGACACGAAAGCTCTCTTGTCGTGGCCGCCGCTAATTATTTATCCGACCGCGACGGGGCAACGCAAAGCCGCCGTCGCCCGAAACATGTCTTATCGGATCTGCCGGATTCACTCTCGGTGCTTTTAGGCATCTCAAGCACCGGTCACCGTCCTCATCGAACTCGTTGATTACAACCAAGAGTTCGACGAAAGAACTAACTCATAAACACAGCCCACTGAGTTTCTCGCCGGTATGCTTAGTGCGAGTTTTGTAACGTTCTCGATAGCCTAAAAGTTAACTCAAATTTGTATGTAGTTAGAACAGCGCCCCTAGCGGCAACGTAGGCAAACGTTCCAACTCCATACAAATTTGAGTTAACTTTTACGCTGTCGAGAACGTAAAGAACTCGCGCTAAGTGCACGGATCTTCTCAGTGGGTCGCGATTCCGATTCGGTGGTAGATTCTGCGAAGCACTGCTCTTGCTAGGGCTAGTGTTAGCAAATTCTGTCAGGTTGAGCCCGCGAGCTCACCCACCCGTCCGGGTGTAGATAGAATAGCCACTCACGCAACTAAAGAATAGGTAGGGACTATATTTATTTCTGTGGGTAGGGATAAAAAATCAGCTAGCTATCTCGGGAAACGAAGGTACAACAACAACGAACACAAAATCGTACCTCACCTTTCCTACCTTCATTGTGTCTACTGTTTTGTTTTTAGTATGTGCCTGATTTATAGACTGGTATTCTTTTGTTTGTACGGTAAAAATTCGCAATGAAAATCGAAGTAAGCGAGACTGTACGAGGCACATAATTTATGTATTGTACTAACAGCACTAACAAAGCGCTCTCTAAAATTTCTTTATGACACTTAAAAAGTAAAACTAAAATAGCCAAAATCTGTGCTTGAAGTTGGCTCCGTTTCAAAGCGGAATCCGATCTGAATTTTTGAGATGTTTAAATAAGAGAATGTTATTATCAAGAAAAAATACAATAGATATAACGTAATCAGAACACGTGCGACCCGAATAGAGAGAATTTCATCATTATAATAAGAGGAGCGCCATCTATCTCTGGAATGAAAATTAAATTAAATTTCAATGTTCCTTCTTTAGGAGCAGCTACGAATCCCGGAAAAGCTTAAACGCCATCTCTTAAGTAACTTTGAAACCGGTAGGCGTTTCAGTCGTAACAGCGCCATCTACAGGGCAGAGAGTAGTTAAAGTATATTTTGACGAGCTTTCCTTAGGGCTTATTTTCCGTACAATAATTTGACGACAGATGTCGCGATATCACTTATTCCGTTTCGTATGAAACACTTACAATTTAATATTTGTTTAAAAGAAACATCAAATAAATATCTTACGTTAAATTCCCGACAAGTCTGGACGGTCCATCATAAACATATTTAAGAGAACATTACTACACCTTGAATATCAAATAAGTAGCTATAAGGCACACAGAAAAAAATCGACCATTTTTTAAATGTTAAATATATAAAAATCAAAGCATGGGACTGTTGAGTGTCGAAGTATCCTTATTTATTAGAAAATATATTAATTTTTGTTAATAACAATAAGTTAAACAAAGAAATACTTCTCAGAGAAATATTTAAATGTAGACGAATGACATCTTATTCGTCTACATGTACCTAAATAAATGTTAAATGACGAAACGTCGTAAATAATAAAGTGAGAAAAACGAGAGGCTATTACGTAAAAGTAGTTTTAATGATGTCTACGTGTAGCGAATATCTAAGAAAAAATATTATTTCTATATTTCTCATCGTATTTGGTTAACTGTATAAAATTTTATATGTACGTTTTATGTCTTATTAACGCATAATGAGTTCTAGTTTTATATTATAAAATAAATAAAATAATAAAATAAATATTTACTAACAATCACGCCACGATAACTGGTCCCGTGGTAAGTTCGTAAAGAACTTGTGTTACGAGTACCAGATAACGGAAATAAATGTAATTTTTTATTATACACATACATATATTTTAATGTACATCCATAACCCATTTTTTTTTTTTTTTTTTCGGGGCGAGGGCCGAACCTCCTACGAGGTCCCCGCGCAAAAGGGGCGCGCGGGAATTTGTGAGACTCAACGATCTGTATGGTGTTGTGAGCAGACCGCGGGCCCAAGGATTTTAGGGCCCACCCACTAAACGAGTCCCCTGCACTCTTACACCCGACGTCCGATCCCCTCCGAGGTCAGAACCCGGATGAGGTAGGGGGGCTACCGCGGTCAACACTGCAACCAGACATCGCGGCTCACCCCAAGGACGCCCAGCCGACGGAGCCTTCGAGGCGAATCGAAGGCTCTGAAACGTCGGCCGTCTCGGTACGGCAGCCCGTCGGGCCGCCTAGACGGTGCCGCTGGTGTCCCGGAATACCCCTCTGTACCAGAACCAGCCTGCCGGGTCGGGACGCGATACACCGTCGACCGGTCGCTCTATTCACTCCACGGCAGCGCGCTAGAGTGCTGGTAGCGCGCCGCGCGGCCTCACCCTCTCAGGTCGCCCCTTGAGCTTCACCGGGGGGTACATCCATAACCCTGGAAAAGACTTTTATTTTTATATTTATCATACAAATATCTTCCCTTGGCGGGATTCGAACCCGGGACCTCCTTGTGTAGTGACCATGTGACTTACCACTACACCAGACGGCCAAATGTTTCGTCTGCAGCAGTATATTCGAATGTCCCGAATAATTTGCATACATTAACGATGAATACGTAGTTTATTGGCGCTAAACAGCGAGAGAACGGTTTAAGTTTAAAAAAAAGAGACTAGAACTCACGCCTTTTTTTTATTGCTTAGGTGGGAGGACGAACTCACAGCCCACCTGGTGTTAAGCGGCTACCGGAGCCCATAGACATCTACAACGTAAGTGCGCCACCCACCTTGAGATATAAGTTCTAAGGTCAGTATAGTAACATTGGCTGCCCCGCCCTTCAAACCGAAACGCATTACTGCTTCACGGCAGAAATAGGCAAGGTGGTGGGTACCTACCCGTACAGACTCACAAGACGCCCTACCACCAGTAAAAATGTCTCAAAGTGGGTGGCTCGTCCATACATCTAAGCAATAAAAAAATCTTATAATGTAAAGAATTAATAATTCACTGTACCATGTAGGTAGCTAGGTATGTTATATTAATTCAATTAATCTTATATTATCTAATCATTTTCTGCACATATCGCAAATGTGTAATACAGTAACTGTATTAAAATTTGTTTGTATGTCTTATATAGTGGGTTGGCGAAAGGTGACAAGAACTTAGGATCAAGAATAATAAAGATACAAAAATGAATGACAGCGCCATCTAGCATGCAATGCATGAATTAATACCATTCTGAAACGACTGACAGTCTCGTCACTATCATACGCAAAGGGTCCGATTATTACATAGGTACTTGCAGTCTGAAGTTGACAATCGTTGTTGGCTTAAATCAGCGGTCGGGGAACCGGGGTAAATTACCCCAAATGGGGTAAAAATAAATTTTGGGAGGTAAAATGAAACTATTGTAAGTAAAAAGTAAATTCGCTTTTATGACGAAAATGATGCCCTGATATTTTCTTTAAAATCTAATAGCTATAAAATGAATAAAATATATATTATATAATTTTAAAGCTTTATTCTTAAAAAATAATTACTATTTGATATATAATCTATTCTTATATTTTCCCAAAAAAAATCATTTAAATTCAAAAAGCTTTTTTATGGGGCTATATATAAAATTTAAACTAGTTTTTTCGTCTAATAATACAAAAAATTTCATATGAATTATAAACTACCAAGAAATTATCATTTACTTATATTATTATTTTCTCTGGGGGGGCGTTTCTTTTTTTTCTCAACTACACATATTACTATTATTACCGTTATGTATTACTAGGTATGACATTGATAAATTGAATAAATTATCAGAGGGGCTATTGTATGAAAGATGCTAAAAAGAAGCGTTTTCTTTTTTTTTGTTCTTCGCCATGGGGTAATATGAACTTACACAAAAATATTTTGGGATAATAATTTAAAAAGTTCCCCGACCCCTGGCTTAAATAATCGTCACTATTTCAGCCCGAAAGCTGGAACAATCTCTGTCGTTATATCGTAATTAAATTTACTCGTGAAAATCTATTTTTCCGGGATTTTTTTTTGTGCATTAATATTTTTATTTTCATACATTCAATCTGAACCTGAAAGTTATGACACTAAAACATCTCTAAACAAAATTTCGTAGAATTATATTATTATTTCAGTGACATCTGCCGGGCTTACTTTGCACTCCAATTTGAGTTCACGTTATGAGAATTTCCAGCTGAGACTTTGAGTTCGCAAACCCGTCCGCGATGAAAATGTGAAGGCTTGTAATTGGAATACCCCTGACATAAAAAAACTAACAGGTATTTATGCTTTATCAATACGTTAATCAAACAATACGTTACAAGAAAACTCACGACACTGCTATTGAACATTATGATCTTCCTTAATTGGACTCTGATGTAATACTCTGTTTATGATTCAACAATATCACACAAGGCCACAGCCAAACCGCTGTCTACCAAAAAAAGTAAAAAAGTAGACTCACATAAGTAACTGTATAATTAACTGTATAATTCAATTAATTCATAAAAGCTTAATAGTTTATGTCAACGTTATTAGTTATCAGAAGCGAAACGATAGTTTGCACAACTATTATCCAGTAATTGAGAACGAATAGAACGGTCTATCGCAGGGTTTTCGTTGTACATATAAAAGGTGAAGTCACATCGTATCTAAGATATATCAGACAGAAAGAAGGTAGCCGAGTTGGAGTAACGAAGTTTTATCAAGTGTAAAGAGTTTTTTTCGAGACTCGACCCGGTAATAAGGTCATGGATTTACGGCCAATTTATATCTTTGTTATGCTGGGGAGGAATGTATGGAGACGAGGGAGCCAAGATCAATGTTTAAATGTGTCGAGATGCGGGATGTGTTTGGGCTTTTTTTTGTTTGTTGTAGCTTATGCGTATGTAAAACACTGCTGACAAGGAGGAACTGAATATACTGTCTTTTTAGTAGACATTTATGACATTCGTTTTTTTGTTTACAGTAAATACGATCGTGCAATAACATTGAAATATCTTTTTTGTTGCTTAGATGAATGAGCGCACGGCCCACCTGGTGTTAAGTAGTTACTGGAGCCCATAGATATCTACAACGTAAATGCCGCCACCCACCTTGCGATATGAGTTCTAAGGTCTCAGCATAGTTACAACCGAAACGCATTACTGCTTCACGGCAGAAAATAGGCGGGGTGGTGGTACCTACCCGTGCGGACTCACAAGTCGTTCTAACACCATATATTTTGCGTTTATAAATTTATGAAAGGAAATCGTAACAAAACGCTTGTTCCGATATTGTTTATGGACTGACTACATTTGAGGTCGCTAACAAAACTAGCAGGTATCGACAGACATTAGAGAGCTGATTTGATCTTGCGTCAATTAATGAATTACAAGTAGGTATGTATGCCAACAAAAGTAGAAACGATCCTCGTGTCAAAAAATTAAGGTGCGTCTTAGTTATCTAAAACGACTTAAACATTTACATTCATAGTTACAACACTTATATTTTTTATTTTATTCTATTTTATTTTATTCTATTCTATTCTATTCTATTCTTTTTTTTTTTATTGCTTAGATGGGAGGACGAGCTCAGAGCCCACCTGGTGTTAAGTGGTTACTGGAGCCCATAGACATCCACAACGTAAATGCGCCACCCACCTTGAGATATAAGATCTAAGGTCTCAAGTATAGTTACAACGGCTGCCCCACCCTTCAAACCGAAACGCATTACTGCTTCACGGCAGAAATAGGCAGGGTGGTGGTACCTACCCGCGCGGACTCACAATAGGTCCTACCACCAGTAATTGCGCAAATTATAATTTTGCGGGTTTCATTTTTATTACACGATGTTATTCCTTCACCGTGGAAATCAATCGTGAACATTTGCTGAGTACGTTATTTCATTAGAAAAATTGGTACCCGCCTGAGATTCGAACACCGTTGCATCGCTTCAACACGAATGCACTGGACGTCTTATCCGTTAGGCCACGACAACTTCAATTTTTCTATTTTAAAAATTAAATTAAATTATAAATAAACTAGCGACCCGCCCTCGCTTCGCTTCGGAAACATTAAAACACACATGAAACCAAAAAAAAAAAATAAAAAAAAATAAAAAAAAAGTAGCCTATGTTCATCAGGGATAATGTCGGCTTCTAATGGAAAAATAATTTTTCAAATCGGTCCAGTAGTTTCGGAGCCTATTCGAAACAAACAAACAAATCTTTCCTCTTTATAATATTATAAATAAATAAATTAAATTCTATTTTATTTTATTCTATTCTATTCTATTCTATTATTTTTATTCTATTCTATTTTATTTTATTTGGAAGACAAACAGTGAACTTAAACTATATAAAATCTAACCTTACAACTAAACATTCAAATGCTATTTTAAATTAATTAAAATTTAGTTATTTAAATGTATTAAATTTAAATGTAATGATTACGCTTATCAACCTAAAAACGGCTCGTTTATCGAGTTTCTCTTTGCCGAAACTTTTATCCGATTAATTCGGAGTTAACACGGTATTGGATCAACGATTTGGAAGAACGATTCTGAATTCTCTAATGAAGTGTTCAGGACTGTAACATAAAATTTGTTTTACTTTCCAATAAGTACGAAAATAAAGAAAACAATTGTAGAACAATTTAAAAAAAAAACGTTTACAATTATTATAATTATTTTTAGTTATTATCTGTTATATTGCTGATGAAATACAAATTTTATTGCTAAAGGCCATTTCAATTTATTTGCCAAGCTAAAACCGCTTTCCAGAATTTTGAATGCTGAGTTTTCATCTTTAGTTAATTAAAAAAGTATTTAAGGAGTTTATTCAAATCCTTATTCTCGTCTTAACCTTATCCTCGTCTTACTACTCGACTAAACTTTTCATCTTCACCTCACAGGCTTACTAATAACTACTTCGGAAGACTTTGCCTATTACACAACCATTAAGGGTTGCTGTAGTGGGTGATTACTTAAGCTTCTCTAACATGACCGTTTCTTACATTTTGTATATGTCTTATTAACTTTAAATGTCTGGTACGTGTATATATGTACATACTTCTTAGTTCGGCTTTCGGCGTGTTTCGCATCTGTGGGAAATAGTGGGAATCGTGCTCCAGACGGCGTTAATAACCTTGTTAGTAAAGTTTTCTAATTCTTATTTTGGGTAGGTCTATTGGGACTCTTAAGAAATATACTTTGTAAACGATTTTTTCTTTAATAATCATTTTGTAATCGAAAACGGAAAATGAGAAACGGAAATTTGAGCGCCCCAACTTTGTTTAAATTTATAGATTTTTATGGTAAAACTAAAAGCCTCGGCAATGTTATTTTTGTTAAATTAAAATCAAAACATTTTCAATAATAACAACACGTAAAATACATTTAAAAAAAAGGCATCGTTAAAATCTGTTTTCGCACCGGTACACTAACGAGGGAAGGGACGAGATAAAAAATATATTACGTTGAATTGAATCAAAGTACACTTCGTATATCGTATATATACACGTGTCCTTTTGCGAAGCGTACACAAATAACCCGTTCGATATTAGTTTACAAACACTGAAGTGGTTTTCGTAACATGCTCTCTCAACTCGGGTATTCAAAGACGACCGAACCGCAGCGCAAATTATCGGGATGCCAACAAGAAAAGTACACATTCCGATGCGTGTCCTCGAAAGGATTTTCTCAGTGTATTTAAGCTTTGAAATTCTAGCAGCATTTTACGAGCTGAAGTTGTTTGAGCTGTGAGTCATAAAGCACGTGCTCTAAAGGAAGTAGCACGTCACGAGATATATATACCTAGTCAGGTCATAAATTCTGTCACATGTTTAATGTAAAATAATTGAAACAAGTTTATTCATTATGTAACCATTCATATACCAAAATGAACTTAACAAAACATAGATTCTTATGACACTAAAGTTTATTCAAAATGACCTCCGTGATTTTGAATACAGGCCTTCAATCTGCGCGGCCAGTCGTCGTCAAAAGTTTTTACTGTGTGACAATACTTATGACCTGACTAGTTATAAGAAAAAAAAGATGCGTTGTATCGTCGGACACCGGTTAGGAACGAAGTTCCTTATTATAAAAATAATAATTTTAAGTTCTATTCAAGGTATAAAGAAAATAATTATTTGGGTATACATTTTTTATTATGATTTTTTTTATTGATAAAAAAAAAACTTCTTTACAAAGTTATCAACTTTATTTTATTGACAATGATTTATAAAAAATATATTATATAATAATATACAAAGAAACAGCTATTTATATGAATAATAATAATAACCGTCATCACGTAGACTATACATTAGACACTGTATAGCCATCATACTAAGACTATACATAAATAATAAACATCTTACGTTACGGACGTTTTATCCCGGTTAGGGTACCCCTCCGCATCGTCCCATAAGGAACTTCGTTCCAATAACTGTACTCATTCAATAAACCTATACATATTTCTGAACATCAATCAGTATGCAGTAAGTATGTAAATAGATTAAAATTCATGTAATCACGAATTAAACCAATTAATTAAAACAATTGTTAAGAAAATAAGGTTGTAGAATTAAACCTTAAGGTAGGTCGAAGTTTCAATTGTACTGTAAAACGCTTTTCCCATCCTTCAAATGGTGACGTATAGATGCTTACGGCCTGTCCACGGGGATCGGCGGTGCGAACAGCGAAGCGGTGGACGAGGCGACCATTCGCGCAGCACCGTTTGCAGGCCACGGGTACTCACGTTCGCCGCCGCGACTAGTAAGGAAGTCCGACAGCGAAATGTCTATATCGAAATTATCTCGATATTGCTTACAAATTAATAGTTTTTTGGTTCAGGACCTATTATTTGGAAAAGATTGTGAAGTACATGATTTGAATAAGAATCGGTGTACCTATACCTATAGATGGAGAATTCCACAAGAAGTACGAGAAATACTTTGGGTGGCTAGACTTCCAAATAGCTGGTCTAGCTAGTATTTCAGCTATATATATTTTTTTATTGCTTAGATGGGTGGATGAGCTCACAGTCCACCTTGTGTTAAGTGGTTACTGAAGCCCATAGACATCCACAACGTAAATGCGCCACCCACCTTGAGATATAAGTTCTAAGGTCTCAAGTATAGTTACAATGGCTGCCCCACCCTTCAAACCGAAACGCATTACTACTTCACGGCAGAAACAGGCAGGGTGGTGGTACCCACCCGCGCGGACTCACAAGAGGTCCTACCCCCAGTAATTACGCAAATTATAATTTTGAGGGTTTCATTTTTATTACACGATGTTATTCCTTCACCGTGGAAATCAATCGTGAACATTAAAATTTGTTGAGTACGTATTTCATTACAAAAATTGGTACCCGCCTGATATTCGACTACCGGTGCATCGCTCAACACCGGACGTCTTATCCGTTCGGCCACGACGAATTTAAAAGTATAAAAAAAAAAAAAAAAAAAATATAAAAATTTCGGCGTTCATTTTTCGCGGCGAAAACAACTAAACTAATTTAATCACTGCACTATTCGCCGCGACTACCGCTCGACTCCGTGGCTTGCGCCGTCCTTATTCATGCATTTGTTTTGCTCGCCCGCCGCATCGTAAGTCGCCCGCGCGATTCGCTCGGTACATTTCGCCGCCGCGCCGGTCGCTTCGCCGGTCGCCGGTGCGCGTGGCTTGTTAGGTACATTTCTATGCTCTTATTTTAGTCGCTAGACGCTTCGCCGTTCGCACCGCGCGAATATTCGTATCGGCGAATGTCCCGTGGCCAGGCTGTTAGTGCTAGAAATAGAATGGTAGTAAACGTATCCGTCCGGGATTACAATACCATCCTACCACTCATAAATGCCGATTTGCGATCGCGGTATGTTGGTATAATGCTCGGACAATGTGACTGTCTGCTGATGAGGTTTGTACTACTCTAGACCGACATAACACAGCTTAATTGTAACAATACTTTAACAATAGCTTTGTTAGTCTAACATTTTAGAGACGCTTCTAAGGTTAAAATTCAAACAGCTATTGCTTAAGCCATGTTCGAATCCTGAAAGCCGAATTATATTAGTGAGCGTTCCTTTTGCAGCAAATGTAAATTCCAGCTTTGCCCGACGTTTAATAGTAACGTCACGTACAAAATTTATATTACGTGACAACGCTTCAATCTATGTGCTTTATTTAATATTATGTTGTTCAAACCACACACACAGACAGAATTCCACGCATCGTTAATGAATTTAATTTCTCTCCGGTTCGCATTTATGAATTGTTAATTACACAACTCCGCCACTGACCTACAGGGGTTACGAGTTAAACTGTATCGTCCAAGTTGGTGCCATAACTAGGACCAACAGCGACAACTCAAGTAGGTATTTGTTATGAAAAGGATTCGCAATCCCGGAAATTTAGTCTGTTCTTTCCACTGAATTGAAAGAGAAAAAGATTTTTGCGTAATAAAAGGAAATTAATATTCAATACATTGAAAGAGACATATTTTATATTGTAGTAGATATCGGGAAAATAAATTTTCAATGTCATAAAATTTATTTACAAAAATTTTAACCTAAATTATTTATGAAATGAATCAGCTAACCCGGCAGACTTCGTAGTGCCTCAATCGATAAATAAAAGACCTAAACTTTTGTGTAAAATAAACTTAAAACAAACAAAAGGAATCTATCTCTCCGACGGGAGACACATCAAAGGGAAAACAAAATTGTTATTTTTATTTCGAGCATTTTCATATTTATCTACCTTTTAAACCTTCTCTGGACTTCGACAAATAATTCAAGACCAAAATTAGCCAAATCGGTCCAGCCGCTCTCGAGTTTTAGCGAGACTAACGAACAGCATTCATTTATATACTTATACCTAGTCAGGTCATAAGTATTGTCACACAGTAAAAACTTTTCTTTTAGAATGCTGGCCACAAAAAAGTTTATTGAATTCGAATTTCGAATTGTTCATGAAAATAAAAATGTAGACTTTTAGAATTTTACTCATTTTTAAATATGGAGTGGACGCTTAAAAAATACCGTGTTGCAGTTATTGCGTTGAATCGTTGCGGTTACGCGCCAATTCAAATTTTTAACATGCTGAAAAATTTGAATATAACCAAAAGATTCGCTTATCGTACCATCAAACGATACAATGAAGACTCTAGTGTAGATGACAGGTCAAGAAGTGGTCGCCCTCGGTCTGTTAGGACTCCAGCAGTGATAAAAGCTGTGAAGGCGCGAATTCAAAGAAATCCCAAACGTAAGCAGAAACTGTTGGCCCTTCAGATGGAGTTAAGTAGAACCACGGTGAAAAGGGTGTTAAATGAAGACTTAGGGCTTCGGGCATATCGAAGAAAAACAGGACATCGTTTGAATGCTCGTCTAATGGACCTGAGACTGAAGAGATGCCGCGCTTTGTTGAAGCGGTACGCGGGAAAAAAATATCGGGAAATTCTTTTTTCGGATGAAAAAATTTTTACCGTAGAAGAGAGCTACAACAAACAAAATGATAAGGTGTACGCACACAGTAGTGAAGAAGCGAGCAACCGTATTCCGCGTGTCCAACGAGGTCATTTTCCATCCTCGCTCATGGTATGGTTGGGAGTTTCTTATTGGGGCTTAACAGAGGTACATTTTTGTGAGAAAGGTGTAAAAACGAATGCAGTTGTGTATCAAAATACAGTCCTGACGAACCTTGTGGAACCTGTTTCTCATACCATGTTCAATAACAGGCACTGGGTATTCCAACAAGATTCGGCGCCAGCTCATAGAGCGAAGAGCACACAAGACTGGCTGGCGGCGCGTGAAATCGACTTCATCCGGCACGAAGACTGGCCCTCCTCCAGTCCAGATTTGAATCCGTTAGATTACAAGATATGGCAACACTTGGAGGAAAAGGCGTGCTCAAAGCCTCATCCCGATTTGGAGTCACTCAAGACATCCTTGATTAAGGCAGCCGCCGATATTGACATGGACCTCGTTCGTGCTGCGATAGACGACTGGCCGCGCAGATTGAAGGCCTGTATTCAAAATCACGGAGGTCATTTTGAATAAACTTTAGTGTCATAAGAATCTATGTTTTGTTAAGTTCATTTTGGTATATGAATGGTTACATAATGAATAAACTTGTTTCAATTATTTTACATTAAACATGTGACAGAATTTATGACCTGACTAGGTATATAGATTAAATCCACAAGATCTAAAAGACAAAATCTTAAAAAAATTTTGGTTTTCTTTTGTATTATAATTCGTCTAAAACGCTCGCCTCCCGTTACATTATTTTTCACAGTTGACACAATGAATTATAATGTCCACTTAATTAATCATTTCGAGAGTATACTCCCATGATTTTGTGAAACACTCCAAAAACGTATACATTGTTTGATATAAAAAATTGTAGACCACTTTGTATTCATGTCATGTTGTATTTCTAAACGGACCTCTCGGAAAAGTAATTGCTATACATTTGTGTGGTTTCTTCAATTGATGAATGTAAAAATTAAGTTCTATATTTCTAATATCAACAACAACAAACAATAAAAAAATTAAGTCATTGATCTAAAATCTGAATAGCATCGAGGTTTTGTAATTCTGTAAAACAATTAAGTCGACATTTGTGGCAACTGGTACAATTATTCTATTATTGCTTTTCTCGATGACTCTAGTCGGAATGCAATAATATCACACTTCCTAACATAATGCGACGTATCTGTCGCGCAAACACGTTGACTCGCATTTAATTTCACTTAAATTTCTTAAACATTTTTAATGCTATTTTCCATAAGCCATTAGCTTAAATGTTTTTATAGATAAACAGTACAAAAAATTAGGACATAACTTACCAACGTTTTTCGGTAATTGTAATTAGTTATTTTTTCGTCTTAACGAACTTAGGTAAAATCATTTTTCAGCGTCATTAGCACATTCACGGTTATAATTATAAAAAAAGTCTCAAGGCAACTTTTACCCTCGTTTTTGCGGTCAATTGTCTATGACCTTTATGTTTTATCTTTCCGTATCTTTTTACAAATGAACATGGGAGTTAAGATGGACTAGTGATAAATGGGAACTCTAGATTAAAGTGGCCGTAACTTTTCCTCACCATGAATGATTGAACAAAACATTACTTTGTATTATTATCTTTTCCATTTAATAAATAGGAACGTATTGCTGAATCTTAACAGAAAGAAGAAGGAATAATCTTTCCGATACACGAGGACTTGAAAGATATTAATCGAGGGTTTTACTCGCTGCCTCGAAGTATTAATGTATTTGTAGGTTTTGTTTTCATAGGGGACAGCCATTATGATAATAAAATATATTTGAGATAAATATGATGAAGTCAAACTCGTGTGCGCAGTGAATAAATAAAAATAGGAGGACTTCATAACATTGTAACATGAATTTTTGAGAAATATAATACCGACATAAAATATCGAAATAACAGTGTAAAGCATACTAAGATAATGTGCTGGCTGCTAGAGGGGAAGATTAAACGTGGTTCTTTCATCTTCGATACAAAGGAATGCAGGGCACACGAGGATGCGTCTTGTGAAAATACCTTTGGTTTTTAGTGAATGCCGCCACACCGATCTTGAGCCATGAGGTATTGTATAAAGGCCGTTATACCCTTCAGACTTGGTTTGGCGGTAAAAATGGTGTTACGCGCTGGGGTTCGGGATAAATAAAATTCCACCGAAGTAAAACTTAAAAACTGTATCCAACACAGAACACTTAAAACACTCAACAAACACTTTAAAACTCTCAATTCGCTTCTTCCGCTTCGCTTCAGGTGAACCGTTCGCTGTTTCGCTTCGAGTAGTTCCGATTACTGAATGATTGCGTGCCATCTCTGCAACGCTTTTACAGTCGATATCACATCCCTAGAATCACCGAGAATATTCCACACAGCTCTAGTATTATGTATCCGCTATCTGCTAATAGATGGCGTTGTACTTATCGAGCGTTCTAGGTGCTACTAGATCTTTCGATATTCGTTCGACTATTCCGCGATAGATGGCGTTACTTTTACCGGCGTAACAATAGGAAGGATGGTGGCACCAACCTATGCAGGCTTACAATATGCCATGCCATGCCATTTAAAGTCCTAAGTGTAATTCTGATGGTACACTATTTCATAATGTTTAACAGAGAAACCGTGAAAGGTAATAGCAAAGTAACAGCGAATAGATTATTCGTTTTCATTGTAAACAGGCGTTCAATAGTAAAACTCCATACACGAATATTTGAATAAATATAAAACATTTATCATGCTCAATCGAAAATATACGCATATAAACTTTATAAAACAGGTAACGTAGACCCAGATTTTAATGAAATAATATCTCCGCCTGGATATGGTTGGAAAATGAATTTATATTATGCAGTATGCTCTCAATACCAATATTTACCAATAAACTTTTATCAGAAAATTTTGATTAACATTATCATAAAGCACATTGGTTACTGATAATAAATAAAACATAAAGTAATCGATAATGATGTTAGAACAGTTACCAAACAAAATTCTAGGTAGCGCCTCGGGTGTGGCCTACAGGACGATACGATATGTTCAATTCTAAAATTTGAATCACACATTATGTAAATAAATAAAGGTGCGATATTTTCACGGGAAAATGATTGAAACTTGAAATGCAGTATCTCTGTTGGTGTGCAGTCACGTAAAAGCAATTGGAAAACTTTGGCCATTGTTAATGGTTCCACGTCCAAAACATCTAGTTGCGAGGTAGTTATCCGACTTGCGCTAACACATCGTGCGTTTTGTTCCCGCTATGTTCTTTATCTATCTATCTATTTATTTTAGTGAAGTTAAGTAAATATAAATTTAGAGGGTTTTTCTTTTTTTTTCTTGTCTTCTTTATAATTTCTTCTTCATACTTGAAATGTGTATGTAACCTATTATTTGCATGAAATAAAAGGCTTATTATTATTATTTATTATCAAAAAATAACAAAAAAAGCAGTAAGTACAATGGGTGGCTTCATCGCTCCTGTTCTAATGAACGTGTTCTCCCCAAATATATAAACGTCTACGCCAAGATATATATAAATGTATAAAATGTTCTATTACAATAAAACCCTATTACATTCTTATGTTTTTGATTACATTTTTTAATTTATCTAAAAGCATTTTCTTTTTCAAAGTTCGCAAATTTAATCCAAGTCCTACCCCCAACCTTACGAAGGTTCTGAAAATATTTATGCCATGTAGGCCTTATCCATGTTTCAGTGAAGAATGTAAACCGGGCTAGGGTGAAAAGTTTCATTCAGTCAGATACTGATATATTATGAATGATAAAATGCTCTATTTCAATAAAACCCTATTACATTCTTATGTTTTTTATTACATTTTTTATTTTATCTAAAAGCATGTTCAAAGTTCGCAAATTTAATCCAAGTCCTACCCCCAACCTTACTAAGGTTCTGAAAATATTTATGCCATGTAGGCCTTATCCATGTTTCAGTGTAGAATGTAAACCGGGCTAGGGTGAGAACTGTGCGAAGTTTCATTCAGTCAGATACTGGCGCCGCGCCGCGTGCACGTCTCAGTCGTTTGATCGGCTAACGCATACCAAGCTTTATCGAAATACGTGTCACACATCAGGTCTTACTTCACAGAATAGTTATAAAGAAGCCAATTTAAATATAGAACGAAACAGAAAATTAAGCACGTACTATCGGATTAATACGTGTTTTGAATTTTCAAACCGAACATTCATAATACTGATGTCGATTGATAAATAAATGCATTTGCTACCGAGATGCTTTGTTATGTAAGTTCATTGTTACGTTTGTTTAGTAGTTGAAGTTTATTTTTAATAGGAATTACGATCTAGAGAAAGAATAAGGAATCGGTCGGACCGGTCGTCATGACGAACTTTGGCCTATGTCCTGTAGTGGACGTATGTGAGCTGATAGATAGTGGAAAAAAAAGAAAATAAATAAGTATTTTTTTAAAAATGTCTCCCTATTTTCTGAAGAAGAAAGTATGTACTATATACTATATTATTGCTTAAAAGCCGTACTATGTTTGATTGTAATCTTAACGACTTCATATGTCTTTTACGTTAGTTTCCTGGAATAGTCATAACTTATTAACGCGCTTGATAGTATAGTTTATGGCAGTACCCATAATAGTGTTGCTAACCTAGAATATTAGCAACAAAGTAGGGAAATATTAAAATACAATTTAATTTCGGGGAGGGTAGCGCCTTCGGTGTGTTCTGGTGTGGGTAAAGTTTCAGAGTGACGCCATAAAAAAAAGCAGCAGATTGTTAAGAATATTGTGTTTATAACGTAGATTTCGGTTTCCTTGAAGTAGTGGCTTGCTTTTAAAAAATATCAACGTTTCGCCCAATCGATCAACAGATCGGTAGGCAGCTGCTTGGCTCTGCCCCTGGAATTGCTGAGGTCCATGGGCGACGGTAACCACTCACCATCAGATGGGCCGTATGCTCGTCTGCCTACAAGGACAATAAAAAATAATAATCCGAAATAAAGTGGTATAGTAGTTGGAGGATTTGTAGATGACAGGCAGTACGTGCCTACTGTAGATATACAGGTATATACTTTTGATAGAAACTCTTATCTATATATTAATGCGTGAAGCAAAAACTTTGTATCCCTTTTTACGAAAATTTGCGCGGACGGAGGAGTATGAAATTTTCCACATTTATAGAGAATATAGAGAAGAAGTGCACAATGCTAATATTTTTTTTAAATAATGCTTAAAAGATACATTAAATCAATAAAGAAAACATTACACACACTACATACCATGTATTTGACGCACACACGCATGCATACTATTTATTGTCAAACTTTTGTTCTTGACGTCTGTGTTCAAATTGAGAATAGATTAAATATTGTTTGTAGTCTTGGCGTTGAAAATACAATCATAATAGTGTACAAACTTACAATTCCAATTAATTATAGTCGAATTTCGATTACTGCGTGACCTCTAGTTATTAGAAATTACTGTTGGTTATGTGAGTCTGCACACGCAGACCCAGAAGTACCTACACGTTTTGATGGATAGGACTTTATTTATTTTTTTCTTTCATTCATTTACTCCTTCATTCATTTACAACGTAAATGCCGCCACCCACCTTAAAGACTTAAGATTAAAGTTATAACAATGCATTTGATATTCGACCCGTAGTGTCTAATAGCTCCACTTAAAACTGAATGGACCAGAAGTTCGTCTTTCAAACGACAGGAATAAAATAGCACAATTTGGCTATTAGACCAAATGCACGAATGAGTTGATTCCATTACGACAGGTTATTGAATAAAAATTTTAAATGAAGCTGGGGTAATAAACATTGTATTTTTATGGGATGTATGTGCGATGTAATTTCACTTAATTACAATATATAAGATATATCTATAATATATTTCATATAGTATTATAGATTGTTTGTTTGTATTGAATAGACTCTGAAACTACTGAACGGGCTTGAATTTGAATTCTTTCACTGTTTATTATATATATATATATATCACTCAACAATAGTGTGCTTCCAATTATAATAATAAGATATATATAAATATATATTTTTTAAATTAGGGATCCTTACTAAAACTAATAATGTAACCTAAGGTGTAAAAAAATTACTTAAAATATTCTTTACATCGCGTTCGCTGCGAAACCTATTGATGATAGAATAAAATAATGTAATGTACAATAAATAATGTAATGTATTCTACAAAGTCATAGAACACGTTTTTATAGTTATAATTAGTATATTAGTATAGACTATTATAGTTATGCCCACGAAATCTTATTAATCTATATGTGGTTATGCCACAATAAGTGTTCTTTAAAAAAAAAAACAACGTCAAATATCGTTTACAGGGAAGCTCTGACTCAATAAACTCAATGGCTTTTGTTTTGTATGTAAGACCTTTTTACGAAAATTAGCAATTATAAAAATAATAATAAAAGAGATAAAAAAAACATATCATTCAAATGAAAATAAAAGTCCATTATAAAATAATAATATTCAAACTAACTTTATAATTTTTTTTTAGTAACCTGACGCAAATAGAGCGTTTGATGTGTGTGTATTATTATTTTTTAGTTTTGAAATTTTTGTTAAAGACCCCAGAGAAGCTAGAGCGGGCCGCTAATATAATATATAAAGATAATTAATGTTTTTAATAGCCACTTACTTAATTCATTGTATAGAAACATATGAAATAGAGGGAAACGTTGTATTGCTCTTTGCTTTCAAACAAATAGTGGTCTCTTGTGATCGTCGTAGCTTGTTTTTAGCGTCGTTCATCGGCAGACAAGCTAACGCCCCAGCTGGTATGTGGTTATCGAAACCATCAATTGGTCGTGTTAATGGTCGTATAACGTAAGTACCTACAGGTGCCCATCTCCATACGTGTGGTATATTCTATTTTAATGCTTAAAGACTGTCCTACATTTATATCAGGATATACTCATGTAGCAAATATAATGTCAAATAATTCCATCTAATGTTCAATATAGATATTATTATGTTGAATTTAATTAATATTAAACGGGTAAACAATTTCTATCACAAAGCGGAATAATATTCCAATACAAATTGCTTTTAATTACAAATTATAATTTCATCTGGATATAACGCTCGTGTAAAGCGTAATATGTCATAATTTGCGACAGTCGACACTGACGTCAGTGCTCCTTGTGAATGAATTGCTTACCTTAAAATTTATAATACGTGTCCCGTTTTATTATTGGAATTAGAAACTGGGTATTTATTAAATGTATGATTTTTCAGCAATGTTATCATCTCGACAGTAAAAACTATACAAATTTTATTGCCCTAAATGGATTAACGATCTGCAGTCCTATTTATACTGTAAAGTGATTATAGGATACTGCAGATAGAAAACTGCTTAGAGATGTCACGTCAGAATTACTGGTGGTAGGACCTCTAGTGACTCCGTACGGGTAGGTACCACCACCACGCCTATTTTTGCCGTGAAGCAGTAATGCGTTTCGGTTTTATGGGTGGGGTAGCCGTTGTAACTATACTGAGACCTTGGAACTTATATCTCGAGGTGGGTGGCGCATTTACGTTGTAGATGTCTATGGGCTCCAGTAACCACTTAACACCAGTTGGGCTGTGAGCTCGTCCACCCATCTAAGCAATTAAAAAAAAAGAATTTTAATTTAGTTGTACAACTGGCGCCCCATCCTTCAACTGGAACGACATACTACTTCGTGGTATAAATAGGCAGGATCATTATACCTTTTTTTTTTTTTTTTTTTTTAACGCTGGGGATATATATCATTATACCTACCAGGACCAGCTTACCCTCTGCCGACTGCCGCGTAGTGATTACGTACATTTAAAGATTTGCTAGTTTGATTTTTATTCCACGATGTTTTTCCTTCATTATGGAAGTCATTCGTGAACACACGTGAAGTACGTATGTCATTAGAAATTTTGGTACTTGATACCTTGATAGTAAAGCGTTATGTGAGCCCGCTCGGCTGAGTACCACCACATTGTCTGTTTCTGTCATGAAGAACCAATAGGTTTTAGTTTGAAGAGACTTGAGTCTTAGAACTCATGCATCAAGATGGATGGCGGCATTGACGTGGTTGCTGTCTATGGGCTCCAGTGCCCATTTGTGCCGTGAACTCATTCATCCATATTAGTAAAAAACCCTTTTTTTCTCAGCCGGGAGCCGAACCTTCTATCAGGTCCCAGTGGCTTATGTGAAACTGGACTGATGTCCCGGGATACCCCACTGGGTTGAACCGGCCTGCTGAGTCGGTACGCGACACACCACTAACCGATCACTCTTATCTGACCTCTTTCCTTGAATTTGTTCTCTTAAACGGTGCATAACGCTCAAATAATATTCTTTATTCACGCTATGACCTTCTGGCAAGAACTCCGAGAGAAAAACACTGCGATTAGTCAAACAAAATAGTCAATGTGGCTTTGCCGTTTGCTCGACTTTGGCGTGGTTTTGGTTCAGTTGGAAGGCCCCACTTTGAAGCTTTCTGACTAGTTTGCATGTCAAACCAGTAACCACCAGTAACAATGCGGTTCATGAATAATGTGATGGAATTTGCTCGTTCCAACAATGTCCTCAGCAACTTAAGCGATTGTGTTTTTTCTGAAAATTCAGGTCTGTTGTAAGCAGCCGAACGGCCATATTTTTCATACCCCTATTGATTATTTAAAATGTTACGGATTGATGCGTGAGACGCGGGAAATTTGGCAGCTATCGTTCTCAAGCTTGAATGTAGATTGTCAGTCACTATGTTCTTCACTATTGCGATGTTAACTTCAATTGCAAACATTGATGACCTATCAGGCAGATATTCCATCACATCTCGACAGCTTTTGAATGTTTTATACCACTCACAAGCAAATGTTTTTGATGAGGTCGTGTGTATCAACGTGTAAGTCTTCTGTAACAGTTTCAGTCACTCCGAACTAGAAACTGCATTGGCGATGCAAAATTTAAAACAAACTCTATCTTTACCGTTTTTGTCCATTATAAAATTCGCAATACACACTAGATATGAGATAAAACAAAACTAAAACAAGCACTGTATTTAATCTAAATAACAGATTCAAATCCCGCGCCAGAATGGAAAACAGTTGTGTAAATCTAACAACGACAGCAAAAAAACAAAAAAAATAGTTTCGCACCATAAACAAATCATTCACTCCCGATTATTTTTTGACGGAATGTACATTAAACTACCAATTCAACTAAAAAATTATTAACATTCAAATTTAACTAAACTTATCATAGTCTAGAAATTTAAAACAAGTATTTGTACAAAATACTCTACACTACAGCAGGGGCTTGGTTACTTAGTATTTATTCGTTTGCATATCACATTCGTTAGTTTACAACTTGCCGTTAGTTAGACAAATTTGGCGACTGCGTACTAAAGTAAATTCTTCATACTCATTCTAATAATTAGTGTATTAAATTAAATACTTCTTTTTACTCTGTAGTTTTGTTGGTAGACGAAATAGATCGTTTTTTAACCAGATAATAACTTCCTTTGGTATCTTAAAACATAAAATTAATAAAGCTGATAGATAACTATTGGCTAAAACTTCCAATTAAACAGTTTTTCTTTTGATTGTTTATTCGCGTATTTTACAAATTATAGTGACACACTAATTTCTTTAAATTTTTATTAATGTATGTATTAACTGAGTGCAGTAGAATGGCCTCGAGCAGGGAGAGATGGCGAGACATCGTGAGACGCATCAAGTCTGCCCACTCCAACACTAGATAACGATCACGACCAGTCTGTCAAGAGGGACAAGACTGAGAAAAAGAAGAATGTATTAATTATTATTATTTTTCTATTTCTAGTTTTGTATGGTATTTTCATACTAAAACCATCAAATAAGATTCGTTCAGTAAAAAAAAAACTGTCCGTATTGAGCACGATAAATACTCACAAAATCGCTATTACTCTCTTTTTGTCCGGCCAGATAGGTATCCCGGGATTTATTGTGGCTCTCAAGTTATTGTTTACCGAAATGTGTAACGTTTACAATAGAATAAACGTACGTATTATTTAATATTTAATCATTCTGCACGCCCACCTGAACTCTGACAGACAAGGCTGTCTGCTCTCAAACGTATAATAGGCTTAGATGGGAATATTTGGCAATTTTTTGTTTGTTCTTTGTATTTTAAAGCTTTTCAGATTTTGCTGCTTTTGTGAATATATGGTATATTGCTTCGGTAATTTATTTAAGGTTATCATGATTTTTACAAGTTTACTTTTTATTAATGTCTAAAATGCTTATTGTGACACTGCCTAATTATGCGTACTTAATTATGAACTATTCGATATACAATATTTCTAAGTGAATATTATATAATGCAATATTTAAGCAAATAGAAGTACTTCGAGCTCTTGCTGCTGCTTACTTACTGCTTGACTGCCTCAGTCCCCAGTTTGATGAGTGCGAGTTTTTTAACGCTCTCGATAGCGTAAAAGTGAACTCAAATTTGTATGGAGTTGGAACGTTTGCCTACGTTTGCCGCTAGGGGCGCTGTTCCAACTGCATACAAATTTGAGTTAACTTTTACGTTATCGAGAACGTAAAAAAACTCGCACTAAGCACCCAGATCTCCTGTGCTCGAAATAGGTTGTTCGAATCCAGCGGGTATCCTGCCTTCAACTACTCATCTCATACTCATCCTACATCACTACTGCTTGATTGTTTAACTTTCATCCATTACTGAAATTCTATTTGTTCATTTGATAATGTTTGTTTATCTTTTGATCTTGTATTAAGACAATAAAACTTATTGGCTAAAATTGCCAAACATTAAATTTATCATTTCGTTATGAGGAATTGTATCTAGGTAGATATGTTAGTTAGCGAAATGAAATTTCCACTTGGGAATATATTGTCGACCGGATGTACTTAATCCGGATCTGGTCATGTTGCAAGATTTATTGTTGTCACTGTTTGTACTGCACGACTCCTAGTTCACGTTCGAGTGTACGGTAAACAAGGGTTGGTCGGTGGATTTGCTTGTGCTTCCTCTGATAAATGGTCCCAAGCAAAACAGAGCTATGCCGGTTAAATATCCTACCGCTTAATTCCGTTGATTAAACGTTCGCCTTGTTCTAAATCCGTTGAACATTCAAATCCGATTGTTTCGGGCACGACGTCGGTACAAGGATTTGAAATCGGTTTACAAAACGGTTTTATTCGTTGAATCCATCTGTCGTAGGCATAAAACAAATCATCGTAGTGTACTGAAATTACTTGATTATTGTATTCGATATACCTTTATCAGAATTGTACTCGAGAGGGGCCGGATGAAGTTGAAGTTTAGCAGGGGTTGGTTATCAAGAAACTACGCTTCGAATTATTTTGAGAAGTTCCAGAGTATAAATGTGTTTGTAGTGCTTTCGAAAAACGATTAGATTTTGTGGAGAAATTTGCGAAAAGTCCTTTGGTATTCGTATCTTCTTCGATTATCGCTAGTAGTAGATATTTTTACTGTCCAATCTTTTAACTGAACCAATTAAGAAATGACGCATCACGTAAATTCGATACTGATCTTAATAATGTCCTATATAGAACAATAAGTACATAAAATTGTATGATACGTTCTCGTGGGCTTTCAATTCTCAATTGTATTGAGTTTCGAATACCAGAAAGTCTAGTTTTAATTAAATATAGTGTTTAAGTTGTAAAGCCGGCTTGGCTTCGTCTCTAGCCTACGACTTGAGGGACCCTCGAAGCATCATCCTTTAAACCTTAATACTTTAATGCTCTTCGAATTCCTTGTACCAAATGAGATCTCTATTCCTGATATTTTCGAACACGAATCTCATAAGTCTAATTTTAGATTTGAATCACACTTAAGGCAGTTCATAAGTGCATTATCATACCACAAACTGTCGTTTTGGCGTCGCGTTCATGATCATTTAAAAAATATTTTTATTCAATTTGTGGTGGCTGTAGTTCAAATAATAATTAAAGTCTGACTCGGTGATGCAGTAATTAGCGCCCCTAACTGGGGCAAATATTGTGTGACGAACAAGCTTGTTTGCTCTTTTTCTGGGTGTTTATTATCTATATATGTATATATTTAAACGTATGTAAGACTAACAAACGTCTCTGGTACCCATAATATAAAAAAACAGCGATATATTTCTGACTGGAAGATGAATATTTCGAAATTAAACGTGGACAATTTTAGACGCTAGTAGATTCGGTAATTGATTCTGCGACGCATTGCTCTTGCTAGGGCTAGTGTTAGCAGATTCTCTCAGGTTGAGCCACTGCGGTCATCCACAGTGCGTTTTCAGAGGTTTTTTTTGCCACGTACCATCCGGCTATGGAATGAGCTCCCCTCCACGGT